>NW_026596131.1:10652615-10837260 GCF_907164565.1 Psammomys obesus | reverse complement strand
AGGGAGGGAGGGAGGAAGGAAAGAAGGAAGGGAGGGAGGGAGGAAGGGAGAAAGGGAGGGAGAAAGGAAAGGAGGGAGGGAGGGGGAGAGAGAGGAAGGAAGGAAGGAAGGAAGGAGACCTCTAAAGCAACCCAACCTGAAGCTCCCTGAATTCACACTTGTCTCCACGTGCAGAAGGGCCTGTCTCACTCCTAGTTGCCTTCTCCCTACCCCTTGCATTCTGGCTTCAAGCAGAAACCAGTTAGATTGGCCAGCTGTTCTGAGATACGCCACAACCCCACACTCAAGAGCACCCACCCCCAGGAAACACATACAGTGGAGTTGCTCCTGGTGACCTTCCCAGAGGGCAGAGAAAGTGTATGCACACACAGCACATGTATATGCATATTTTGCATATTTGACATATTTGACGGGAGGAGGTGTGGTGTGAGCCAGTGGAACCTGAGACCAACAGAGGGAGAGTCTGGAGCTCACATCCAGTCACACCAACGCTGCTGAGCAGTCTGCTCTTGCCACTGCAGAGTGTAAAGGTGGCTTTGAGTAGGTGTGACTGGCGGCCCACATGTCTTTCCCACTTCTGAGACTTTACCTGACTCAAGAAGGTGACCTTGGGAAGGGCTCTGAGTCATAGATGAGGAGGGAGTGGAGCTGGGGTGGGGATTTTGAGCCACCCTTGCCCTCTGCCTGTCCAGGTGTTCTTGTCTTCTGCTCCCTCCCTCCTCAGGCTCTGCAGGCCTCACTTGCACTTGGCGCTTGCTTTCCCCCACTCTCCAATAGTTCTTGGTGAGCAACAGGCTTAGCACATTTATGTAGATGAGAAGACAGACAGGCAGGAATCTCACACCAACAGAAGCTGGGGGTGTGTCTGCAACAGGAGTGAGCCCAAAGCTGGCTGGTGAGTTGGGGTTTTCCACAGGGTGCCTGGTCTCCAGTCTCTCATCCAGGCCTCTCTTGGCCTGTGTGACAAAGATCTATCCAAGAGTCCCACTGTACTCTCCAGCCCCGAAGGCCAAGAGAGGCCACATGTTCTGGGCCAGGCTTGGCTTTTCCTTCCTTACCCTGAGGAGTCAATTCAGGGGATCATCAGGGAGGTTGACAACCCACCCTCCCCCAGGTCTCCTTTTGTCCAGTGTGAGGGAAGCATTTGGAAAGTCATCAGGCTGCTGCTACTAGATGGAGTGGCAGAAAGGGAGCCGCTTGCAGAGCTGGGATCAGCTGAGGTTTCTGTCTATTGAGTCGTCCTCACATGCAAAAAGGAGGGGTCACTGAACTCAGGACACAAACCTGGAATGTTGATTATCAGGGTTACTGATGCCACTTGGAGCGGTTGGAGAGAAAAGGGGAAGGTGGAGCCTGCTTTCTCTCTAAGCACCAGATTTCTGTTGGGGAGCCCTCAGGGAGAGATGGCGCTTTTGCTGTGCCTCCTCTTTCTGGCTTGTCTTTTCCTATTCTGAAACCACAGTGAAGATCTCTAATATATTAATAATTCCCAGCCCTATCTATTTCCTAGCTCCTGCTAATTCTAGGACTCCTGAGGTCTCTCCGACCATGTCACGTGGTAGCTGGACAGGATGTGGGTTCTTATCTCCTTACTGTAGGGATAGAAAGGTCCTGGGAGATGGCCCAGCCTGGGTCTGCTGGTCCCAGTACCAGCTGTCACTCTTGCCTGTCATTGAATTGCTTCTGCTCCAGGTCAGGCACCAGGAGGACTCTGGAATCATGGACTGACTTTTTGCCTCAGTTTCCCCTCTGCTCTCCTACTCCTGCTGCAGCCTGGCCTTCTGGGGACCGGATCAGTGCAGCTGGATTCTGGCCAGGTGGGCCAAACCCTGCTCAGATCAAGTAAATCTCAGAAATGCATCCAGGAGGGGAAGCCTTCTGAGCCTGTGGCCGCAGAAAGAGGGCCGCCCCCAGCCCCCAATAGACCCTTCTTCCCTCCCCCTCTTTAAACTGCTCACCCCCAGCGTGGAGCATGGCCACCATGAGGGCAGGAAGCCATGAGGTCTCACTGTTGCTGGCCTGGAAGTCGCGCTGCAGATCAGTGAAGAAGACCCCCATGCATGAAGGGAAGCCCACGGTGAGGCCCTGGGCCACCAGGGACGCCAGCAGGACTACCCAGGCCCATCTGCCATCTGCTTGTTCCAAGGCCCGGGGCATTCTCAGCTACTAGTATTGCCACAAGTGTTGCTGCCAGTTTGTGACCACAGCCTGGAAGAGGAGAGAACGGAGCCTGTGGTTGGCAGGCTGCCAGCCCTCCTCCAGCCCACCTGCCACCCTGCCTGGGTGACTGAAACTGCTTCTACCTTAAGCTCCGGCCCTAAGTATCAGGGAGGGGCACCGCCCTCTGGGAGGTGACAGGAGCCCTTTGCATTGGCCTTGGCATTTCCTTTCACCCACTTTCCAGGAACAGCCTGTCTGGAGGTGGCAGGAAAACAGCAGAGGTGGGGCGGACAGTGGCCAATGGCACAGGTAGGTCGGCGGAATTCTCTCTAGCTGTTACATCACCCGATGACTCCCAGATAGTACCTTCTAACCCACTTGATAGCTGTTTCAGGACAAGTGGACCACGGCCAGTAAAGTCCTGGCATCTCCCAAAGTGGATATGGACCTGTTTCCAGACCTCCATAACCGAGCTACCTGCGTACCGAGACCAACTTTCACAGCACCGAGAGATCAATCTAAGTTCACCACCAGCAGGGAAGCTGGGGCAGAGGGCACACAGCACAGCCAAGCTGTGTGCACAGCTGATGTGTGCACAGAGAGCCCTTTGAAACCACTGTACAACACCCTTTTTAACAAGGCGTTGAAGATCAAGAGTGGAGCTCCACAGCTTTGCTGAATCCTGTCACCTGCCAGGGCCTTTTCTGAGCACTTCCACAAGCTTACACATGTGTAGAGAAAGGCACAGGTACATATCTAGTCACACATTGGCATACAGACTCATGTGAAAGCACACACAGACACATACCTCACTGATGCGCGCACACACACACACACACACACACAATCTACCCTCCTCCCCTCTTCAATTGCACAGAATATATACAGATACGGCCAGGCCCATCTCAGCTTTCTATCACCACCCAGGCATACATAACCACTCATGACCGAAGCCTCAACAGTTTCAAAGCCCCCACCCCAAAGCCACATTCCTTTTCCATCTCTCTGGCTCCCTGGTCTCCTCACTCCCTTCAGACTCTGGGTGGGAGGCAGGGGTTGAGGGAAAAAGGCCTTTGTCTGGGTTTAGCCAACAGACACTGTCAGCGGCTAATCCTGCAAGGCAGTTACCTCTTTACTTTCGGAACTTCGGAAATGTGAAACTACTTCTCTTTCTCTCCCTCTATTGCCTTCACTCCGTCCATCCCATTTTTCTTTCCTTTCTTTTCTTTTCTTTTTTTTTTTTTTTCAGTTGGGGTCTGGCTATGTTGCCCAAACTGGTATGGCATTCCTGCCCACTCTTGATCCTTCCACTGAAGCCTCCTGCACCATGGAGTGCCAGCTGGCCCCCGGAGTTTTAAAACAGCGCTATACAGAGAAGCGGACCATGCCCTGCTCCTGCTTCTCTGTTTTGCCTGACAGCATGAGGTTCCAGGCAGAGCGGTGGCACCCCCACACAGTTAAAAAGAATGCCAAGGTGGAATGACTCAGCTCCCCTGCTCAGAATGGGCGTCTGTGTGTGCCCTTGTTTTGGTCTCTTAATCAAACTTATTTTTATTTTGTGTGTATGTGGTGTTTGCCTATGTGTGTGTCCACATACCACTTGCATGCCTGATGCCCTTGAAGGCTGGAAGAGGATGTAGGAACCCCTGAAGCCAGAGTTGTGGTTGTGTGGCACCACGTGGCTGCTGGGGGTGAACCTGGGCCCTCCGAAAAAGCAGCCAGTGCTCCTGACTGCGGAGACATCACTCCAAGCCTCCTTCTTTCTTTATTTCTTTTTTTTTTTTCCCTTTCTCTGCCCAAGAGACTGCTGGGTGACAATTCTAACTGTCCATGACTTAAGCTCAGCCTGTTACCTTTCCCCCGACAACTATTTCCATGCTTGAGTGTGTGGTGTGTGTGTGTGTGTGTGTGTGTGTGTGTGTTATGTGTGTATGTGTGTGGTGTGTATGTTTGTGTGGTGTGTATGTATGCATGTATGTGGGTGTGTATGTGGGTGTGTGTGGTGTGTGGCTGCCTGTAGGGTAGGGTGGGGCGCTCTGCCTTTCTGTGTCCTGTCAGTGGCTGACTCAGCACCTGATTGCCAGCAATAACCCCTTATTATAATGGCTCACAGAAATCATTAAATCTTTCAGCCTGCTCACCTCTTCTCTCCTCAATGCCTCCTGTGACCTGTGTGTTATGTGAAGTATGACATACAATTTGAGTCTTTTTTTAAGTAGGTGCATATACGCATGCGTGAAGCTGTCCATGGAGACCAGAGACATTGGTTTCCTGGGAGCTTGAGTTATAGATAATTGTAGCTGCCTGACGTGGGTTCTAGGAACTATTCAGTCCCCCGAAAGAGCAGAAAATGCTCTTAACTATTGAGTCATCTCTTCAGCCCCTAACCTGAGTCTGTTAGTTTTTGTTTGTTGTTTTGTTTTTGTTTTTCAAGACAGGGTTTCTTTGTGTAGCCCTGGTTGTCCTGGAACTCACTCTGTAGAGCAGGCTGGCCTTGAACTCAGAGAAACACCTGCTTCTGCCACCCAAGTGTGGGGATTGAAGGTGTGAGCCACCGCCGCCCTGCCTAACTTGAGTTTGATAGATATCAATAGACTGGAATGGATTGGGGACATGGCTCAGAGGGTAATAGTATTTGTCATGCAAGCCTGATGACCTGAAGTGGGATTCCCCAGAAGCCACATAAAAAGCTACATAGATGAATGTTGGGCCTGTGAGTGGGTAAAGACACTTGTGGCCCATGCCAATGACTTCAGTCTCCTGGGATCCATATGGAAGAAGGAGAGAACAGAGAACAAACTATCGAAAGTTGTCTCTGCTATGTATATATATACGCAAATAAATAAATGTAATTAAAAACAAAAGCTGACAGCACACATCTGTAATCCCAGCATTTAAGCTGTGGCTAGATATGAGACAGAGGCAGGAGGATAACCCAGAAGCAGAAGCTTGAGGAGAAGCAGCAGAAATGCCAAGAGAGATCCTGCCGCAAAATAAAATGGAGAGCAAGGACTGCCTCCTTAAAGTTGTCTTACGACACCCACCTGACTGCTGAGATATACGTGTGGGTCCTCATGACACTTCAAAAATTATAGTGTAATGAAGAGCTTACAGTTGGTGTGGTGTAGACAGTTGGTGTACAGATGACACCAGGGGTAAAGTCAATGGCACTGGCACTGCTTGTGAATCTGTTGACAGTCAGTTCATTCTGACAATGTGGAAAGACACAAACACATTGGTCTATGTTAATGGCCCAGTGGCTCATGATTAGCCTAAACTGGATCTACCCTAAGCTGTTTTCTTCCAGCCGCAAACCTTCTCCCTACACAGAGGACCCCAAGGGCTCTGCTGAGACGGGTATCCCAGCCGTCCAAGCTTCAGGATTCCTGAGTGAGTGAGTGTGTGAGCCTGCGTGCAGGATGACCAAATCTCTGGCTTCCTCTCCCTGCCCCTGCATGGGACATTTAGCGCCAGCAGTGTCCCTGGTTCATTTTTCTCTTGGCCTTCCCCAAGCCACCAGAGATGGGAGAACCTCAGATGGCCACTGCTTCAGGAAACTGGTTCTGGCCTCTCCCAGTTCTGTTCTTACAGCCAATGGAAAAGCCATGGGTGCTTCTGGATCATTTCTACACCCTTCCCCCAAGGCCAACATCTCCTCAATGCACCCAGCCCTCAAGCCTTCGTTTGAGCTCTTCCCCCAGTTTACAAGCCTTCCTCACTTCCTCCAGCCCTCCCCAGTTCCCTCTCCTCAGTGATGTGTTCCTGTACCTCCTTGCTCTTCTTTGGCCAATCCTCTAGGTAGAGAAAAATCTCTTTGAGTGCCCTTCGCATGCATGCACAGCTTTATTGAGTGAGGGACTTTGCACAGGTGCCTGTGACCTTTACCCTGTTCTCCATTGGGTTGTCTCTCCCTGGCATTCCTTTTCTCTGGGCCTTAGGCAATCTGTGCTCCAGTGGCTGATAACCTCCAGGTCAGTAAGAGCCAGGATCTCTGCTCTGTACACATAGGATCCTTGTGTGAGAGCTCTGAGGACCCCCAGTGTTCTCTGGAGGCATTGCCACCCTTTGCAAATTCATCCTTTTATAGAAGAGCCACCTCCTCCCCTCCTCCCAGAACTCCAGGGTCACACAAGGTTGTGCAGTTGTATGGAGTTGATTCTTCAGTCCCCTCTCTTTCCCTCTGGTCCCCTTTCAGGAGCTTGGTTGTTCCCATTCTGAAGTTCTTAGCTGAAGAGACATCTCATCGGTTTTTTTTTTTCTTTTTTAAAAATTTATTTATTTTTATTTTATGTGCATTGGTGTTTTACCTGCATGTGTGCCTGAGTGAGGGTGTCAGGTCTCCTGGAATAGGGGTTACAGACAGTTGTGAGTTGCCATGTGGATGCTGGGAAATTGAACCCAAGTTGTCTGGAAGAGCATCCTTTGGAAGAGCAATCAGTGCTCTTAACTGCAAAGCCATCTCCCCAGCCACTCTCATCAGTTTCTCAAGCTTTAGTTCAGCCAGCACTATTAGGAGGCCCCCTTGATCACTACCCAAGGCTAGCCCCTCTTCTCGTTTATACTCTTTAGTAGTGGTCTTGGGCTGGCTAGATCGCTCAGGAGGAGAAAGCCCTTACTGCACAAACCTGAACATGTCAGTTCCATCCCCAGCACCTCTGAGGGAAGGTGAAACCTGACTCCTGAAAGTTGTCGTCTGGCTACCACCCTCATGCCGTGGACACCTTCATGGACCCTCCCTGAATAATAACAATAAATAAAATAAAATAAAATTGAAATAAAAATAACAATCTTTATACTAACTGGAAAGGGTCATTCTCTCACTTTGTAACTCCTCTTCACCCTCCCATCCTTATGTAAACTTGGGAGAGGGGCCTGTTTCGTCCCCACACCTCCAGCACCTAGGCTGAGCACAAAGATGGCATTAATGTGGCTCACCTGTATTTCCTGGGGGACAAAGAGCCCAAGATCAAAGATGATCTGCTTTTCTTTCGTGTTGAAAGCCACAGATCATAGACACTCTCTGGTGACTGCTAGGGAGATGGAAGAAACAGAATCAAGACACTTCTTTCTCACTTTCTCTAAGTGGGGATGGAGTTGAGCTGTCGGCATCAACTCTCAGGGATGCCTGAGACTCGCCCCAGGAATGTCAGAGCCAAGCCAAAAGGGACTTCAGATTCCCCAGGGACTGGAGTTACAGAAGGCTGTGAGCCTTCGTGTGGGTGCTGAACTGTGAACCTGGGTCCTCTGGAAGAGCAGCCATTGCTCTTAAGCACTGAGTCGCCTCTCCAGACCCAAGTCTGTTTGTTTTCATGTTTGTATGCATGTGTTTCATGTGTGAGTGCACCCTGTGCTGGGGGCCCCTGCACCTGTGCACATGTGCTGTGGAGGCCCCAGGGTGAGGTTGGAATCCTGGCTCTTCAACTGTATTCACTGGGGCAGGCTCTCTTTGTCAAACCCAGAGCTAACTGACAAGACTAGTCCTGATAGCCTAGGAGATACTTGGCCCCTGCTTTCTGAGGCTGGAATTACAGAAGGGCCACCAGGACAACCTGGTATTTACCCGGGTCTCTGGGGATTTGAACTGTGGTCTTCACACTTGCTCAGAGGCACTTTACCCACTGAGCCATCTCCCATCTTCATCTCCTCCTCCATCAGTCTGCACCTCAGGGCTGTGCTGGGCAGGAGATGAGAGGCAGAGTCCTCTTGCCTCTGTGCTGGCATTCACAGTGAAGCCAAAGGCTGCTTTGAGAAATGGGATACCCCAGGGCAAGGCCTAGGCCCAAGCCACTGTTTCACACAGTATGGCTGTCACTTAGAACAGAGCAAACGTGGCTCTCCACATATACAACATCATGGCCTTCTCTCTTTCTGGCCTATCCTGCTGTTCCACTAGGATGGGGTTTCTATTGCACATTCTTGTCTGGTCACAATTCCCACAGGGTACAGTTCTACAGTCTTAGGCAGGCCTGGCCTTGCTATTTATCCTCAGAGGTCAAGGTTCTTTGGAGAACCCTTTCCTCACAGCACAGTCCTCAGGTACCCCAGGCTTTAGAAGCCAGGCCTAGGAGAAGGCTTTCCTGGCTCTTTGCCCCCACCGAAGCCTCCACAGTCAGGAAAGGACCCACCAGCAGGGCCACACTGCATTTATCTAGTTAGAGATGGGCACTTTCTACAAGGTAGGAGGGTTACTTGGAAGCAAAGGCTGAAACCTGCCTAGTCATCCTGTCCAAAGGAACGCCTAAGGAGGCTAGAGGCTGTTCCACTCCCTCTAAGCCTATGGCCAGCTGCCCCACCCTCCTGCTACGGGGACACTGAATTACTTGGAGGGTGAGGCAAGGATGAACAGTGAGTCCTTTGGTGGGTGAGGCAGAGACATGTGGAGAATCATGGCGGGGTGGGGGGATGGGCTGTGAGTTGTAATGAATGGAAGCCATCTTCCAACCTCTCCAGAAAGTTCAGGTGGGATTTCTGAAGGAGATTTGGTCTCATAGGGATTTTGGGAGCAACTTGCCAGCGACCTTGGTAACTTTGATTGTGCAAAGTCAGGATTCAGGTAATTTGCACATCACTATAAGTGGCATACTCCAGAGACACACTTTCTGGCTTCCATAGATCTCTCTTCCAGCTTCAGGGCCCAAGGAATTGGAGTGGGAAAGCCCTAAAGGGACTGCTCCTCTGGGCTGGTAAGATGGCTTCTCAGGTAAAAGGTGCTGTTAAGACTGATGCTCTGAATTCAATTCTTAAGTCTGATGTGATGGGAAGAGAGAATCAGTTCCCCAAAGTTGTGCTCTAACCTACCCAAGCTGCTCTGCCAGAACACTCAAATTTGGTTCCCAGCAGCCACACTGGGCAGCTCACAACCACCTATAACTCCAGCTCCAAAACATCTGGCATCCCCTTCTGGCTTCCTCAGGCACAGACAAATGCACCCAAAGTTGACCTCTGGTCTCCACATGTTTGGGTACATATGTACATCGCACTCACATACACATAAACACACACAAACGTGAGCATATACACAAATTACTCAATTAATTAATCAAACAAAACTCACAAGAACTTTCTCAACTCGATAGTAGAAAAACAAGTAAATCCACCAAAAATACAGATGTGGTGGCACACTCTAGCTCTTCACACCAGCAGGTAGCCCCCCTCCGAGTGGGAGTCACTGTCCTTATGCAGATTGCAAGGATCTCTTATTTAGAGGTTAAGGCTCATGCTTCTTCTTCTTTTTTTCCCTAACACTCCCTAAGCTAGTGTTAGTACCCCATCTTTAATTGTGAGCACTCTCAAATGAGGAGATTTGGTTTGCTCTGGGGTCCTTCAGGAACATGGTTAGGAGGAAGAGATGGGACCCAGAGAGATTTTTCCCAAGGATCCTTTAGTCCCGTAGAAGAGATAGTGTAGGCAGTACTTACTGTAAACGTCAAACAGCTTCCTCAGGCTCTCTCTATCCTCTGGGAAGCCCCACCCTAAACTTTGACCTCCTCTTAATCAAGATGAATCGGATAGATCTCTGGACATCCTCCTTCCTATCCTGAACTAAGATGGGGTTGAGGGTCCCAGAGGGCTAGGGCATGATCAGTGTGGCTGCGGCTCCAGAGCCAGGATTCTCAGTCTTGCCCAGACCTCCTGTCACCTCGTCTCCTGAGAGAACAGGACTGAGCACACAGCCTACTCACAGAGTCAGGTTGATAACATCGGTGGCAGTTGTATGTGAGAGCTGGTGACTGTGGGCCCAGAGCCCCTGTCACTCACCTAGCTTGTTCAGAGTGAGGATGAGGACTCTCCAGAAACTGAAGTAACTAGGACATTTATTAAGCGTAGGCCTGTAGTCCCAGGACTTGGGATGCTGAGGCAGGAGAATTTTTAGTTTGGGGCCTATACAGCAGGCCCTTCTCTTTCTCTCCTTTTTCTCTGCCTCTGGGGTGCTAGTATCAAAGGCACGCTCGCTCCACCATCACCCGGCTGGTCCGTGGCAGAAAAAAGACAGTGACTAGTAATAATAGCAATAGTAATTGATAGCACACTTACCATAACGCCAAAATGACATCGTTGTATCTGATGGTTGGTTGCCCAGAAAACTGGACCTCTGTGTACACATGGTTTCTTCCTATCTATGGGATAATTTGCTCCATGATCTTCCCCTTTACCTAGCTAGCCTGCAGGTGTCAGCTTCGAAGCCTCTTCCTCTAAACTGAGGCATCTACCTGCCATCTGCTGGCTGCCTCCCATTAAACTCTGCGAGAGTTGGCAGTTTCCCAAGCACTTAGCAAGTCCTGGGGCTCAGGGTAATAAAAACTACTAAGGACCAGGAACTAAGGCTAGGGACATTCTGGCTCATGGGTGGAGGAGGGAATGGCGTTCTGTCTCCTCAGGTTGCTGATGGATTGATTCTTGGGTTTTAACACTCTAAAACTAGGACCTGACATCCTTTGAAAATGTTTCAGTTACTTGAAAACTGCAGGTGGGCTCCTTGTCTCTTTGCTGGTTGCCCCAGCTCTGACTGTGACTCTGTGATGTTCCTGGTGCATCTGACGAGCCCTCTACAACTGGCTGCTGGAGTGTCTCCTTATCTGTATGCTCCTCCCTTCCGCACCTGTCTCAGGGAACAATTCCCTTGTTTTTTTCCCACAGAGTTAATGGGGCCCCTCCTATCAAACTTCTGTTTGCATGGCAGCCACTTTAACTTGTAAAAATTACATTTACTGGGGACAGAGAGATAACTTAGAGGTTAAGAGTGTTTGCTGCTCTTACAGAGGACTTGAGTTTGGTTCCTAGCACCCTCATTGGTAGCCCACAACCACCTGTAACTCTAGCTCCTGGGGATCAGACACCCTTGTCTGGCCTCCACAGGCACTGAACTTACATGGTGCACACACACACACACACACACACACACACACACACACACACACACACATGGAACCCATGGGAAGTCAGACAATTAGAAGAGAGGAAGCAAAATAAAGGTAGTAGAAGATACCCCCAACTTTAATAGGGAAGGTTAAAAATCCATGGTTCACCACGTGGATGGAGGCCTTGACTAATGGTAGGAAGACTCGGCAGCTGAGCGGCTGGGCTTGGGGAAGCCACTTAAACAGGAAAGATCTTTTCACAGACAGATATGTGAGATTGTGGAATAGGGGGTTGGTAGACTCAGCCTGAGTGAGCAGGAACAAAGCAATTGGGTAATAGAACCACCCATCCCCTTCTTGAGACAAAGGTTGTAAAAACTCAGGCAATATATATGAAGAAAACAAATTCACTGAGGTAGTTTATTGAAGGCTGAGGTCCCCATGTGTGTCAAGGACTGGAAGATACTAGCAGAATAGGCAGTGTGCAATACTCAGTTACCTGGGTCAGATAGGACTGTGCTCACATGAAGATTAAGAAAAAAGGCACACACCTTTAATCCCAACACAGGGGAGGCCAGGCAGGCCGATCTCTGTGAGTTTGATGCCAGCCTGGTCTACAAAGTGAGCCCCGGCCAGCCAGGGCTACACAGAGAAACTCTGTCTCTCTGTCTCAAGAAAACAAAAACAAATCCAAGTTAATTCAGGTAATTCAGGGCCTGCAGAGATGGCTCAGTGTTTAAGAGCACTGGCTGATCTTTTGAAGGACTTGGGTTCAAGTTACCAGCTCCCATGCTGTTCACAACTGTCTGCTACTCCAGTTCCAGATGATCCAGTGACCTCTTCTGGCCTTCACAGTTCCTACACACATGTGGCACACATACACACAGGCAGGCAAAACACTCGTACACATTAAATCTAAAAACATTTTTAAAATTAGTTGAGCGGAGTGATGGCTATTTTTGGTTGTCTACTTGACTACATCCGGAATTAACGTCCAAAAACGAAGGGCACACCTGTGAGGAATTCTTTTGCTTAATTTGAAGTAGGAAGGTCCACTTCTACTCTGTATCTTTGGGGTAGGAAGACACACCTTTCATCCGGATCTTTTGAGAAGAAACACATCTTTAACCCCAGGCTAAACCCTCTGCTGGAAGCCTGTATAAGGAAGAAGGAAGCTTTTGCTCTTTGCCCGCTTGCCCTTGCTTTGCTAGCAAGTCCATTCCTTCACTGACATTTGAGCAGTGGTTCTCAACCTGGGGTCTCAACCAATCTGGGGGTCATATATCAGATATCCTGAATATCAGAGAGTCATTACAATTCATAGCAGTAGCAAAATTACAGTTATGAAGTAGCAATGAAATGATTTTACGGCTGTGGTCCCCACAGTGCCAGGAAGGTTGAGAACTCCTGCAGTCTAGCTTGCTTCTTTAGGATTCCAGGGTAAACTAAAGACCAGCCGAGACTTCCGGCCTTGTGGGCTGAGTAACTACCAGATTCATGGACTTCCTGTTCACAGCCAGCCCGTGTGCTTCTTAGTTAGGGTTACCATTGCTATGACAAAACACCATAACTAAAAAGCAAGTTGGGGAGGAAAGAGTTTATTTGGCTTAAGTTTTCATATCGCTCTTCATCATCAAAAGAAGTCAAGACAGGAGCTCAAAACAGGGCAGGAACTTGGAGGCAGGAGCTGGTGAAGAGGCCATGGAGGAGTGCTACTCATAGGCTCGCTTTCTGTGGCTTACTCAGCCTTTCTTATAGAACTCAGGACCACCAGCCCAGGGATGGCACCACCCACAATGGGCTGGGTTCTCTTCCATCAGTAACTAATTAAGAAAATGCCTTCTAGCCAGATCTTATGGAGGCATTTTCTCAATTAAGATTCCCTTCTTTCAGATGCCTGTAGTTTGTCAAGTTGACGTAAGACTAGCAGCACAGTTGTATTAGCTAGAGTGTAGCCTGCAAGTCATCCTAACAAATCCCTTTTTATATATATTTGAGTGAGATTCGTTCTGTAGACAAGGGACCTCTGGGTTGGGATGGGGGCTTTGCCGAGCTCTCTAGTGAGACATTATCTTCACGAGGTGAGAGAGGTACTGGAAGATCTGAGCACAGGCTAGTATGTCTATTAGGTTGAAAGACGCCAGAGCAGATGATGGGTCCGTCTCAGTTACTTAAAAGCAAATGTGGCAGGACTGAGACAGAATTCCCAGGGATAAAACTGACAGCCACCTGTGTGCTTGTGAGTCTTTTTTTTTTTAATTAAAAAATTATTTTTTAATTAATTATATACTATGTAATTATATTAATTACAGTTTACTTACTTTGTATTCCAGCTGTAGCCTCCTCCCTCATTCCCTCCGAATCCCATCCTCCGTCCCTCATCTGCTTGTGTCTTTGGAAGATGTCGAAGCCTGAGCAACTGCACACCAATGGTGTGAAAGGAGTGAATGACACCTCGGTGCAGGTGAAAAGGACTAAGCATGCCCTTCAGAGTATGCTGTTTACGTTTCTCCCGAAAAAGAAAGTTCTTAGGGGTCCAGAGAATGGTCATCCAGCCCAGGGCCTGCCACAGTCAGGTGGAGAGGCAAGGGTCACATCCCCCACACAGGGCCTGTCATACCTGGGAAGCCAGTATGAGCAGCAGGAACAGTAAGCAAGAGCACTCAAGCTTGTTCCATTCCTGCCACTCAGGCAAGGACAAGCCTGTTCCACCTAGCATACTGGGGACAGGAGGTGCACAGTGGCACTGTGCAAACACTGGTGCCCAGAGGTGGTGTTTGGGGATGGCTGGATGGCTTACGGAGGACTAGATGGGTTGGTCTCCTGCTCATGCAACTATATCCAATGTTGCTGTTTTATTTATTTTTAATTGATTTGCATTGGTGTTTTGCCTGCATGTATGCCTGTGTGAGACATATCAGAGCTTGGAGTTACAGACAGTTGTGAGCTGCCATGTGGATGCTGGGAACTGAACCCAGGTCCTCTGGAAAAGCAGTCAGTGCTCTTAACCACTGAGTACCCAACTTTGCTGTTTTGATGAAACAATTGATACAAATAATGAGAGCTTTTCAGGCTATATTGTTTGTTGCCAACATTTCTTTTTCCTTTCTTCCATCCTCCTCTTCCTTTTTCTAAACAAGGTCTCATTCCATAGCTCTGCCTGTCTTGGAATTCATTCTGTAGACCAGGCTGGCCTCAAACTCACAGAGATCTGCCTGCCACTGCCTCCCAACTGTTGGGATTAAAGGTGGATGCCACCATTGCCTGGAAAATGCTACTTTCTTTGTTTTGTTTTGTTTGTGACAGTGTTTCTCTGTGTAGTCTTGCTGAACTTGCTTTGAGGACCAGGCTGGCCTCAAACTCACAGAGATATCCCTGCCTCTCTGGGTGCTGGGATTAAAGACATGCACCACCACGCCTGGCTAAGTGTTACTTTCTTAAAATATTCTTCTACCCATTTTTATAAACCGAACCCGAGTTGCCTCATTACAAGTTGTTGGTCAGGAAAGTGCTTGAGACCCCACAAACTACACTGCTACCAAAGCCGCTGGCTGCATGCCAGAAACAGACGTTACAACCACATTGCTGACGACAGGTCATGTTTTGATTCAGGGCATCAAGGAATCGTGCTGCAACTAAGTGAAATAGAAGCTCATTCAACTTGTACCAGGACAGAAAATGAGTCTATTGTGCTGTGCCGTGGGCCACCTAAGGGTCGTGGGCTCATCTACCTAGGGGATATACGTGGATTCCTGAAACAAACTAAGCAGGACTTTAACATTTTCATCACTTCTAGCTGTGTGGCTTGCTATGGGAGAGAAAAGCACCATGGGCCTTGTCCTCCTGGCAGGAAGAGCTCTCTAGCCACAAATGAGGATGTGGCTTCTAGAAACACCTGGCAGGAAGCCAAAAGCCTTGTAGATGGCCTTGTACCTCTGGTTATTATTTACTTTGGCAAGGCTGAGCCGCTAACCAGGTGTCCTTTAACACCTCCTTTGGAGTGCTGGTGCACTTGCAACAGGCATGCTCTTATCGTCCGAGCCTGATTCCCAAGCATGGCAGACCCTCCGTGTCCCTGTGCAACCTCCAGACCTATGACACCTCCAAAGAGGATGAGGTGACTAAATCACTTGCCTGGGGCTCAAAACTCAAGTCAGCTGAGCAGGGTGGCACAGATCTTTAACTCACGTATTTTTGGAGGGAGAAGCAGGAAAAATCTCTGTGAGTTCAAGTCCAGCCTGGTTACCATTGCCAGATTCAGGCTAGCCAGGGCTACACAGTGAGACCCTATCTCAAAACAAAACAACAAAACAAAAATGGTAAGAGGAGGCAAAAAGCTCAACCATTCAGGTAAAAGTTTAATATTTCTTTAGAAAATACGACCAGTACTAGTTTTGTGAATGAAACTGTCTTGGCCTCAGGGCTGAGATTACAGTAAGAGGAGTCAAGGGATGAAAACACCACCTTGGAATCTGTCTCTCACCATTTTGATAGTCTGACCATCGGAGGGTTTTGCATCCTTGTTGGGGGAATGTTACAATTTCTGCATCTTGCTTACTGAGTAAATGGCCCCTGTCTCAGGCTTAGCGCTCACCATAGTCACCGCGCCTGTCCCCCACTTCCTGACCCGGGAGCACTGAAGATGCATATGCTATCCCGGCACATGCCAATTTGAAGCTGGGGAGAAGAGCTGAGAAAGGTGTCTCCCACATCACCCGGTGATCAGCCACAGTCCGAAGGATCTTCAGGCTCAGGGAAGGTAGAGATGGAGACAGTGGAGCGAAGGGTTGTCAGGCTTGAATGGCTAGCGCCCTTACCAGTTAAGCCATCTCTCTGCCCCATGCTTGATTTTATTGTTTTGGTTTTTGGTTTCCTGAGACAGGGTTTCTCTGTGTAGCCCTCACTCAGTAGACCAGGCTGGCCTCAGACTCAAAGACCCACCCACCTCTGCCTCCTGAGTGCTAGGATTAAAGGCGCTCATCACCATCCCCCCAGCTAGGCTTTGCTTTTGTGGTGTTATTTCAAGAGTCAAGAGTTCAAGGAGGGCCAAAAGAGGCTAGTGGCATCTCATCATCCCATTTCCACAGGTAGACAAGGAGAGAGAATTGGGACTAGAAGGCCAGAGCCTGGAATAGACCCATTCACCCCTTTCTCCACCAAAGGAAGGGGCTGGTTGTCCCGGATGCCCTGGCAGAGGTCCTTCCTGGCATGGTGAGTACTTCCCGCCAGTATAAAAGCCCCACTGCACTTTTCCTGGAAGGAAATCTGGGGGCGGGGCAGCCATTCCAGAGCGAGCCCCCACCTTGGCTCCTTGACCTGGAGCGGGAATGGGGTGGAAGGAGGACACGGTCATTCTAGAACACTTGCCGACCTTGTCACTGTACATCCCTTCTTCCGAGACGTGGCTTAATCGACATTAACACACTTGCACTTATCTACTAGATAAAGGATAATTCATGCAAAAGTGATTTTTCTTTCCTGTGCTGGAGGTTGAACCCAGGGCTTTGAGCATGCTGGGAAAGCACTCTACCACTGCATAACACCCCAGCCTGACATGTGTGATGTACACGGGTCAAATGGAAGAAATTACAAGTCCAATTTCCAACCTCTTTGACACTTTCTCCTGTGAAGAGTGGGCTAAGCCATGGCCAAAGAGACCTCAAAATTTTGCTTTACTGGTTTGGGGTCACTCCCTCCAGTGATACCATGCGGACTCCTTCAGGAATCCTCTAATAAGGAACCCCCAAATAAAGAGCATCAGTTGAAGGAACACCTTTGGATGTGTGTCCCAGGACACTGTGGCCTGTCACCGACCATCCTGTAGCTATGTGTCCTAGGAAACCAGGGGGGCGGGCAAACCAGATTGGTCAGCTTCCTAGAGGGACCCCACTGTCTGCTGCACATTCACCTCCTTAGTTGTCCCTGCCCTCGGCACAGATGTGAGGGACACTCAACCCCCCTCTAATTCCTCCTCCACACTGGTTTCATTTCTTTTTGTTCCTTGAACTTGCTGAGCCATTGAGAACGACCTCAAAGTTTTTCTTTGAGAGTGCTGGGATTACAGGTACATGATAGCAGGCCTGGATCCTTCCCATTTTGGGGGGGGGGCAGTAAGGGGTGAAGGGTCTTATTATGTAGCCCTGACTTGCCTAGAATTTGCAGCAATTCTACCTCAGCCTCCTGAGTGATTGAATTGCAGGGATGCTTTACCAGGCCCAGCTGGCTCCCCTGCCGACCCAGGAAGAACGAGTTAGGGGGGAGGCATGAACTAGGCATTAGGAATAAGGACAGGCTCTTCCCTCAATATGGGGGAAGCGGTTCACAGCCTTGTCCCCTACAGGAACAGCAACCTGTGGGAAATACGACTCCAGGGTGAAAGGTCACAGCCAGGGCACCCCAGGAGACTTTCAAAGCATAACATTGCTCTCCCCACCCCAAAAGGAGAGCCTCAAGGAGAAAACAGGGTTACTAATTTCTCCAGGTACAGGCAGGGCAGGGGTTGAATTCTCAAGTGCCCTCATGGTGGGGGACTGCCTAGTCTGGCTGCAAATTGCCTTGCCCTAGGGGCTTTCTCTCTTATGACCTTTATCAGCTCATGGATCATTAACTCGGCCAAGGCCTCGCTTTAAACCCACAGGAACTGTGGCCGGCTGAGTCTGGAAATTCAGAGTACTTTCCCACTGGACAGGAACCGTTGGCATGGGGGTGGGCATGGCTTCAATCCAATAGTCAGGGTTCCTTAGCAGGTCCTGGGCCTGGAGGTGGATGAAGCCGTTACAGAGACTTAGAAGCCCCACACTGGGCAAAATTAGATTACAAAGGCCTGGGTGCCCACAGCTTCCGTGAGCGGAGTGAGCTCATCACTGAAGACAGGGAACCACTCACCCAAACCAGAGAGAAGAGGATGGGAGGTGAACATTTTCCACCCCGTATCCACAGCCTTCCGTGCTGCCAAACGCTGACAGAGACACTTTGCTCTAGTGGGTGATGTAAGCTGTTCTGCCCACCACCTCTAACCTGGACCTCGGTCCTCAGCTCACCGGTCTTGGGTCGGAGATAGGGCTGAGCTCCTGAGCACGAATCCAGTCCCCAGGTACGCTAGAACTCTTCCAACCCTCCCATCTCCATCCGGTGCTAATTCACAGTATGGCCACCTGGAGAGAAGCCTTGCAGTCTGAAGCCTCACAGCCTTTGAAGACAGTGGGAAGCGACGGCAAGGGTGGGCCTGAGAAGCTAGGCCAAGGGTTGCCGATGAGGTGGGGAAGGGGTGGTGGGTATTTAAAGCAAGATTTTGGCCTCTGAAGGACATGAGGACACCTCCTGTCTGCTTCAGAGCCCTTCCGGTGTCACAGAGAAGGTCAGTATCGAGAATTTTCAGGCAGGTCCCGCAGATGGATTCAGACATAGCGCTGGGAAGCAGGTGGGCCACCCGCTTCCATCCTGGGCGCAGGGGACCACGCCGGAAACCACCCTCTCTGCGCTCGTGCCGGGCCGGTACGTAGATCTAACTTTATTGGCAGCCAGCCTGGGCCGGCGGGCGCTGCCTATGCCTCGGGGTACTGCTTGAGTGTGAGCGAGGCTCCGCTGCTAACCATGACCGCGGGGTAGAGAGGTTCCAGGAAGGAAGTGAGGAAGCGGTACAGGAGGCTCATGCCGCCCGCCACGCCGTAGAAGGACAGGCAGCCGGCGCCGAAGTCCAGCGCCACGCCGAGCGTGTGTTGATAGGAGCCGTGCAGCACCGTCTGCGTGTTGTTGTGCCACACGGAGAACTTGATCGAGTCCCACTCCAGACACCACGAGTAGGAGTTGCGGCCCAGCAGGTAGACGATGTTGCGACGCGGGCGGCTGCCGGTCAGCGGGGGGCTGCGACGGTACGTGACTCCCAGGCACATCCACGAGTTGGACACCTCCGTCTCCCAGTAGTGACAGCCTTCCGACAGGCCTGGGTAGCACAGCACCTGAGGCCACTGCTTGAAGCCCGGTAAAGGGGTGTTGCTGGCTGTGGTCGACGGCTCCAGAAGAATGCCCAAGTTCAACACTGAGTGTGTTTCCTTGAACAAGAACAGATCTTCGCTGGCCGTGTCGGAGTCGAAGTTCAGGTTGCAGTAATCTGGGGTTGGGAACCGAGGCGCAGAGGAGCCAGGGTCATTGTTTTCAGAGTGCGGTGCTGGCTAAGAGCTGATGTTTGCAAAGCTCTCACAGGCTGCTTCCACTCCGAGTGCCTAGAGGCGACACCCTCTCTGCCTACTGCTTTATTTGCATTTATTTTTACTTCTGATGAGCCTGGGTTAGCTCGGGGAAAACCCTTGAACTTGTGGCAGCTGTACCGCCTCAGCCTCCCAGGTGCTAGATTACAGGCGTGAGCTGACACACCCGGCTGAACCAAACAGCCTGGTTCAGCTGCAGTCCCTGTGCAACGCTGGACTTTTCTGGAAGGGCTGGGGAACAGGGGTCCCCTTCCCTTTCCATCAGATGCCAACATAATCACCTGTCTTATTTGTTCAGGGCAAGTTTGAATGAGACTGGGAGGATGAGGGGTTCCTGGCTGAGGTGATCCAGAGGTCAAAGATGTTCCATATCTGACCCTCAATATCTCAGAAGCCTGCCTTGGAGAGGTCGTATAGGGACATCGAGTAAATAAATACCTGGATTGCGAAGAAGAAATAAAACCTGCTCCATTTGACTTAGCTAAACCCAGGAAGTTGGCATCCATCCAGATGAGGACAGAAACCATGACACATAGGCCCAGAGAACCACCTTTGAGGTAGGAGGCCTCCTCTCTTCCTAACAGTGCCCGGGGCCCAAGGCTAAGTTTCTCTGAGGTCCCCAGTCTGCATGAGAGGTCAGGAAAGCCGACAGGATATGCTCAAATGCAGGTGAAGCAGGAAGTCAAGACACGTAGGAGTCCTCCTCCCCTCCCCCAGGCTGCCCCCCCTCAGTCTGAGAACTCACACTGCAGTAGCATCTTCCTGTCCACAACTGGAGGCAGCACCTCATAGGAGTTCATCTTGATGCCTGTGGGAGATGGACAAGCTTTGCTGGGGACCTTCTTCTGGCCCAGCATCCTTCCAGAGAGAGAGGCTTGGCCATAGGGGAGCACCGTGTGACCTGGGCAGGGTGCACACAGGCAGGCAGGGCTCCACAACCACCAGAGGTGGCGAGGTGGCACTCCCAAGCTACAAGACCTCAGACCCCTCAGAGACTCACCCTTCAAGAGCAGCTGGTTGATGAAGCTGAGGCCTATGTCCATTAGCCTGGTGCGGAGCTGGGCCAGGGTCTCTGGCAGCTGAAGGAAGCTCTGCGCCTCCTCACAGTTGGTGCCCATCAAGGGTTCCACGCAGTCAGGGAAGTGCTTCAGTCGGGGAAACTCCTGCTATGCAGAGGGGGCAGCTAGTACGCCATTAGCCAGGGCTCAGGCGCCTGCCAGTGGGTGCCTCCATGGGCAGGTGCGAGAGAAGTCCCATTTTCAGATGTGAGCACCTCTCTCCTAGTTGTTTGGAGAGCTTAGGTTAGGGTTTCAGTGGTGGGCTGGCTTCTGTAGAAAACACCCGAAGGGTCTCAGCTGAGCTGTTATAAAGATCATCGTCCAGAGAGGGACAAAGGTAAGCAATGATCTTTGAAATCTGTCTAGGGGTATGAGGGCAGTTTAAGGAAGGAGGTCAGTATTAGGAGGTCCCAAACATGGTTGGTCCCTGTGCACAGAAAAAGTCACTGCCACTTTCGGGTCAGCCACTCTGCCTATAGGGACTCCTCATCCGTACCTTCACACCCCACCCCATCTTGCAGTAACATCAGGACCGAGGCTGAGGGGGAATATGGATTTCAATACATAGACTGGCTTGACTTCACTTCTGCCTGTGGTTTGAGGTGGTGGTGGTCGGGAGATTATATTCCATACTCAGATTCCCAGGGCACTTCCCCATCTTGTCCTGAGACTCAAAAGCAGGAAAATGAAGGGATAGCTGACCTATGCAGGCAGTACAGCAAAAGCAGAGGGTGTTCGATGAGAGTTCAGGAGGCTCTCCCAATCACAGAGTAGGCAGGGCTACACCCTGATCACTTTGTCCCAGGCCTGGCACATCTGTGTGTGTGTGAAGTAGAGGAACAGGGCCTGGTCTAGTGGGGGGCGGGGGTTCTTACCTGTAGGAACTGCTCATCACTCCGGTTGGTGAGCAGACTGTGAAGCCAGATGCTGTCCCCCTCCAACTTCAGGAGCCGGTTGTGGCTTTGCTGGATAGAGTTGCCCAGCTTTTGCAGGGCAGCCTCCTCCTCTTTCTCCACAAAATCCAAGACCTTTATCTGCAGCTGTTTAATCTCATGGAGGATGTCTGAGAAGCAGGTGTTCACCTCATCTCGAATTGTCTGAATCAGTTTCTGGGGTGGATGTGTAGGGAGGCATCCCTGAACCCCATTCTTGTACCCCATTATCCTATTCCAAAGGCGCCTCAAGCATCCTGTCTTTGTCCACTATTCTCCCTCTCCCCCAACCCCCTGTAGCTTCTGGGAGATCCCCTGAGCCCCGGGGAAGATGGTGGGAGATCTGGGCCTGGGGTGGTGGTAGGCTGCCTTACCGAGAGAAAGCTCATTCGTCCCTGGTGCTTCTGGTTGTCTGAGGCAATGATCAGCATCTGGTTCTCCACATTGGCCTGAATCTTCCGAACTTCTGCCTGGAAGGTGTGTGGGGTTGGGGGTGGGGCCAGAAGCAAGTGAGGGCCCTGATTCAGAGAGTAGGCCTTGGAGAAACCTGACTGCCAGTTCTGGAAGAGATGTACCCTCTGTGTTCATACGCTTTAGGGAACCTAACACCAGGGCGGAAGGGCAGATGTCCTATCATTTATGCCTCTGGTGTTTGTTCTTTTGGGGTGGGGAGTGGAGTGTCAAGATGGGGTTTCTCTCTGTAGCCCGGCTGTTCCCTGTCTTTGGCTTCTAAGTGCTGGGATTAAAGGGGTACGTTGCTACTGCCCGGCTAGCTTTTGTTCTTTCACCACCAGAGTCTGGTTCCTCATTCTTTTTCAGAAATGAGGTCCCAGTATGTAGCTCTGGTCGGCTTGAAACTAGCTGTGAAGACAAGGCTAGCCTTGAACCCAAGGCCATCTTCCTACTTTGGCCTCCAAATATTGGAAATAGATTACAGGGCGGTGTGCATTGTTAAGACTTTTTTTTTTTTTTAATGCTTTTTTGTTTGTTTGTTTTCACAATAACCTGTTCCTACACAACCTGTTGAGGCTGATTTCTCAGAAGCTAGTTGTTAGAGCACCACCACCTCCTTTCTCTGAGGACAACAAACTCAGGCATGTAGGGTCCTGGCAGCGTTGCTTAATGAGATGGTCACAGGGACCTCTTTTCCCGTGGCGAAAGGGTGACAGAGGGGGGAAGACAGCTTTAAATACAACTAAGGAAAGACAGTATAAAGAGTCAGGAAGCAACTGATCATGTTTCTGAGTTAATTTTTTTTAATTATATCTCGTATCCTATGTGTATGGATGTTTTTCCTGCTTCCCTGGAACTGGAACTGTAGTGACGAGCGAGCACGTGGGTGCTAGGCATCAAACTCAGGTCCATCCAGAAGAACATCCAGATGGCTCTTAACACTGAGCCATCCCTGCTCCTCCCTGCTAGAGCTTCTTGGGAGAAGTACGTCACAGGTGTGTCCTGCACAGGCGTTTCCTGGATGCATCTCTAAGGGAGACTTGTAAACAATCATTCCTGCCCACCTCACGATTCGTGCTGATAGAGACTTCTGGCATGCAGTCCTATATGCTTCTTTATCAGTTTACCTTACCAGTGCCTTCCTGTACTCAGCATAAGCCATCATGTTAGCAGCTAACTTCAAGTAAACAACTCTGTGAGACTGTGTAGCTCTGGCTATCCTGAAACTATGTAGACCCAGCTGGCCTTGAACACACAGAGATCCACCTGTTTCAGCTTCCCAAATGCTGGGATTAAAGGCGTGCTCTGCCTGCCCCACTCTCCTTCCACTTAAATGGAGGTCCTGAGGCCAGAACTCAGATGACCAGGGTAGCAAGTGCCTTTTACCTTCTGATCCATCTTACAGGCCCTGCCTAACCGTCTCGAGTCGGGTTCTCCTTCTGTCCATTATGTTGCCTGGGCTCTCAAACTCCTGCTTTCAAGTATTTGGTGCTTTAAAGCCTGGCTGGAGCTATGTTACTTTCTGTTGGGCTTCAGAGAAGCAGCTGAAGTGGCTTTTGAACCAAGGCAGACCTGACCTACATATTCTCTCAGCATCCCTGGGTCCCTACCTGCTGCAGGTCGTGGCTGGCATAAACCTGCCTTCTACCCTGAACTTTCCAGCCCAGGGTCTGGGCTTCACTGTATAATCTAGACATTTTGGTTCCCTTCTCTCTCTTTCTTCATCTCTCTGTGTGTGTGTGTGTGTGTGTGTGTCTGTCTGTCTGTCTGTCTTTCTGCACACACATTCTCTTCTCCAGCTTTTCTGTCTCCCCCCATGCATGGTAGCTTCCCCTGTCCTGTTCCTTGGGACCGGTAAAACAGCAGAGAGCTGCTCCCAATAAACCTGCATCAAAGTGCCTTGAATTGGCTCATTTCACCACCGAAATGGTTCCTATCACTTTCTCCCAAGGAAACTCGACAGACTCGGAGAGCCTGGAGCACCCCTCCCCACCCCTCCCCACCCCTCCTCACCTCCTTGCGTGACCGTTCATCCTCCAGAGGGGTGGTGTCGTGATTCTTGTGCTCCTCGAGCAGGCAGGCCGTGCACACACAGCTGCCCTCCGTGCGGCAGTACAGATGCCGCAGCTTGCGATGCTTGCGGCACAGGCGGTTCTTGAGATCCCACACCGGGTCCAACAGCTGGTGGTCCTGGAACAGCTTGTCCTCAAAGTGGCTGCGCAGGTGCTTCTCGCATAAGGAAGCCATGCACTGCAGGCAGGACTTGATTGCCTTCAGCTTCTGTGGGGAGCAGAAGTCACAGGGCACATCTGTGGGGCCAGCCCTGTTGTTCCATAAGGGCCCTGAGGCCTGGCCCTTGGCCTGGATGAAGCAAGCCACCATCTCTCCAAGGATGACATTCTTGAAGAGGTGGGGCCTGCTGGGGAAGTCCTTTTTGCACTGGGGACAGTGGTAAGTCTCCCCAACGGCAACCTGGTGGTCCCAGAAACTCTGAAGGCAAGTCATGCAGAAGTTATGGCCACAGGCTGTGGTAACTGGGTTGTGGAACACCTCCAGGCAAATGGGACAGAGGACTTGGTCTTCCAACTGGCTGCTGCTGCTGCTCTGCATTTGGGTTCTGGAGGACTGGGAAGAGAGTGGTGGGGGGAGTTGGTCCTGGGATGATCCTGAGAAGACAGAGAAAACCCAGACATGGCTGGGGCCCTGGGCATGGCCCTTTATACCAGGGGCACAACCTTTGTACCATGGGCATGCTCCTTTTTACATCTTGGAAGCAGCTGTCTAACCGTGGGGTACCAGGGCTGTGTCTTCAGCCAACCCCCATTGGGGTGGACACCGAGCATCGTATTTCCTGGTCTCAGCCAGGGTAAGAACGGCAGAAAGGAGGACAGGACAATATGGGGAAGGGCCACTTCCTTGCCTCTTAGGAGGGCAAGTCAGAAGCCTGAACTCACGTGAAATCTTCTTCATGTTAACAAGAGCCAGATGTTTTGCTGCCCTGAGCCAAGAAGGAAGAGATCCATGGACACTCAGCAACCAGGACCTACCCCAGCCTCATTCACTAGATTCTGGGAGTGTCCCCCATCTGCCCCCTTGTGTCCTACCTGGGTGATAATGATTGCTGCCTTCTCACCTTTTCCTGTGGCTGCTATTTCATAGTCTCTGCACCCACATGCCCTTTCCTTGAGGATGAGCCAAGTTTTACTGATGTCATAATTCAGGTGCAGCCAGCTCCTGCACCCTGCCTGTGATATCATCAGGGCACAGGTGTGCCATGGGGCATGCTGCAGTGCTGTGCAGTGCTGACAGATTCTGCTCCTCCATGCATGAATCCGAAGCTCCGGCATCTCCATCCCTCGGGGTAGAGTAGCTGCTTTGCACTTACGGCCGTTTGCAGTTGATGTAATATCCGCTCATATTTCTGACCAAAGAAGGAAAATGGCTAATGGTCAGCAAGAGGGTCCTGGAGGCTTGTTGCTTTTCTCTGGAGTGTGATTCTTGTGAGTCAAAAGGACAAGGCCTCTTCTTGGGCTAACATAATCTAAGCATCACTCTGGTATTCCTCCTCTCCTCGTCTTCAAAGATTTATTTATTTTTATTTTATGTATGAGTGTTTTGTCTGCAAGGGTGTATGTGCACCATTTGCACGCAGCAGCTGATGGGGCCAGAAGAGGGAGTCAGATCCCCTGGAACTTGAGTTAACAGATTGTGAGTGCTGGGAATGGAACCCAGGTCCTTTGCAAGAGCAGCAAATGCTCTCAATCACTGAATCGTCTCTCCAGCACTCCCCTCTCCTCCGCCCCCACCCTCCTTCTCCATGCTGGTGATCAAACCCAGGGCCTTACATATCCGAGGCAAACGCTGTGCCCCTGAATTACATCCCCAGGGCATCCCTAAGCATGATCTTGTGGGAGATTCTGTCTGTTGCTTTCACTGTGTTTCCTCAGAAGGAGAACTCGGGTGTGGAACCATCCCGAGTTAGTGGCTTTCCTTGAGTCTTATTTCCTGTCCTTCTGAACCCCATGGGAAAAAGCCTCTACAAAGTTTCAGACCATCCGTCTGCTTCAAAACACTATCCTGATGCCTTTTGATGTGCAGAAGTGGGGGACAGACGGCTTCCTTGTCGTGGGGCTTCAGAGGAAGCATTTTGGCATCTTCTAATTACAGTGCCTGCTAAAAGTTCTTTATGGGGGGTGGGACTGGGAGGGAATGAGGGAGGGGGCTATGGCTGGGATACAAAGCAAATAACCTGTGATTAATATAAAAAATAAAAATAAATTAAAAAATAAAAAGAATTTATTATTGAAAAAAAAAAGTTCTTTATGGGAATTTTGTGTGAGAGTAATGGAGTTCCTTTTCTTTGGAGTCCTGGGCGTCAAACCCAGAGCTTGGTTATATACTGGACCCCAACTTCTCATGCTCTGGGTCTTGAAAAGTTTCTGGACACCCACTGACCAAAAATTAATCCAAAAATCAAATGCAGAAAGTATTCAGGGTGTTTACATTAGCAGCCTCTCTGCAGTCTGCACACACACCACGTGCAGTTTGCTTGCTGCATGGCGTCACGCCGCAGAACCACAAACACTGCCTCACACACGTCTGCCCCACCGGAGACTGTTGGATGTTGTGAACTGCTGTGTTTTGACTGTACATATGACGTTGTTCTGCTCTTATGGAAACATAAGGCTTTAATTACCGAAATACAAAATCTTACTACTGCACTCCTCAGCATATATCAAATTAGGATTCCACTAGAGCGTGGTGTTGGGGTTTAAAACCTTGATCCTGTGTGTGCTGGGCAAACCCTGATTGGCTGAGGTGTATCCTCAGCTGGTTACTTAAGTTGCCCAGACTGGCCTTGAACTCATTGCTTATCTAAAGAGGACCTTAAACCAGGATCCTTCTGCCTTAGCCTCCCAAGTAGATGAGACTAGGATATTCTTGGGCCCAGCTCTCTCACCCCTACCCCAGAGTATGTCTTATTCTGCTACCTGGTGGGATCCTTTTGCTTTAGTTTTCCAGTGTCTGGCCCTCCAGCATGGGAAGACTCGGCTGCCTTAGGGTTTTTATTTTCCAAAGGGATTAACAAAAATAAAGAGGTGCATTTATTTTTGTGTGTACAAATGTTTTGCCTGTGTGTGTGGTGCCTAGAGAGGGCAGGAGATGTCAGATCCCCTGGAACTGGAGTTACAGATGTTGTGGGCTGCCATGTGGGTGCTGGGACCTGAACCCCAGACCTCTGGAAGAGCAGCCAGTGCTCTTAACTGCTCAATCATCTCTCTAGTCCCAGCTTTAGGGTTTTGTCACTTTTGCTTTCTAAAACTCTGTAATAGGGGCTGAAGACAGGAGGATCACAGGTTCCAAGACGGCTTTGGCCACAAGTGAAATCCTGCCAAAGGGGAAAAGTCAACAACCACTGCAGATTTTTTAATCCCTTTTTTAAATGTGTAGTAGTGTTTCCCCTGCATGCAGGTCTGTGCACCACATGGCTGTGGAGGCCAGAAGAGGGTGTCAGACTCCCTGTAACTGGAGTTACAGGTGGTTGTGAGGCTCATCAGCTAACAGGATTGGTTGCTCTTCCAGAGGACCTGATTGGCCCTCTGCACCCTCACAGCTGGCTAAAACTCCAGTTCCAGAGGATTTGAATCCTCCTGTTTCCCCTGGGCACCAGGCATGTGCAGAATGCACAGATGTACAGGCAGGCAAAACTCCCATGCACATAAAATTATGTATATATCAGTTTCTAAAAAAGTTCTGAGGTTGGCAAGATTGGCTCAGAGATTTAGAGAGCTTACTGCTCTTACAAACACACCGAGTTTGGTTCCTGGCCCCCATACTAGGCAGCTCACAACACCTGTTAACTCTAGCTTCGACCCTCTGACCTCCTCATACACAGAAATCCACAAGTACACACACACACACACACACACACTTTAACAGAGCATGGAGCCATGGAACCTTTTAATTTGGCATTCAGGAGGCAGACAGGGGCAGATCTCTGAGCTTGAGGCCAGTATGGTCTACATTGGAAGTTCCAGGACAGCCTGGGCTACATAGACCCTGTCTCAAAATAATTAAAAAGATTCAAGGGGGTGGGAATGTACGTTCAAGTACTTAGTGTGTGTATATGAGGGCCTAGGTTTCCCATCACCACAGAAAAAGAGCAAGGGGAAAAAAAATTCAGGTTCAGACTTTCAGCAAGCATCTCTCTGTTGTGCTGTGTTGTCCCTGTGGCTAGGCTGCAGTTGGCCCACTGAGGCTGGCTGGCCGGTTCTTTCTGGGTCAGGGTCATCAAGTATTGAGCACAGTAGAGGGGAAATGGAGAGGCCCATTTGAACCTGAGGACCTGGATTAAATTCCTAGCACCCACATTAGGCTGCTCACAACCACCTGTAACTCCAGTCTCAGGTGACCCCAAGCACACAAGCAAACACTCATACAAAACTAAGAGTCTGGCCAGCGGCCAGAGGAACTGGTCCCGAGGTACCTTCATCCAATTAGAGATCAGTAGAAGACCAGCCCCTCCTCCAGTTCTGGCAGAGGCCTCATCCCTCTCTGCCTTAGCTATGCTCCCTGAGGATCTCAACCCACAGCAGCGGGCTCTTACCACTGTCTCGGCACACCTCGGCCTCCAGCGTCCCTCTCTACATCCCTAAGGAAAGCTTTGTGGGCCCTGTCTATCAGAATCTGCAGGAAGCACAGGGTGTGTTTCTCAGTTTCCTTCTCCTGGACTGAGGCCACCCCAACGTCCCTCTATCTTCAGAAGGAATGCTGGTCAAGATCCCTCTGTCCCAGCACTACCTGTTTAAATCCCCACACTGAGCGCCTTACGGAAGCCATGTGGAAGCAAGCCTTGGCTCTATGCACCAAATGGTTTGCCCTTCCTGCTGGGAGCCGGACGTGTTCCCAGCAGAGTATCACATCACTTTGGATCTGCCTGTCAGCACTAAGTTTACTGTTTGTTTTCCATTCCCGACCACTTCTCAGGCTCCTGTTGCTGCCTCCTCCTTTTCTTGCCTTTTGGGGGTTTTCTGTCCTCTTGGAGTTCACTCTAGGGACCTACACACATCTCTCCAGATGGTGCCAATCTGTGTGTGATCTGGCCAGTGTGGGGTTGAGGATTTCAAACTGGCCCTGCTTGGGGAGCTGAGAATGAAAACTGCAGCCAGACCCAGAGCACCTTGACGTGCCCCAAATCACCGAGCAGAGAGAAATGTGAATCGCCGCCACTGAGCCAGCCTGCACTGAAGGTTTGGCTGTGACTAAGGAATTTGGGGACTGTTTCCTGAGTGCCCACTCTATCTCCTCCCTACTCCCTGTTGCATGCCCAGTAGGAAGTACCTGGACGCACCGCATACTGATGCTCTTTGAGGGTAACAGCAGCAAGAAGAGGATTCACCTTTTTGGTGGAGCCACTGTATGTCGTTGGTATGGCTACCGTGAATGCTAAGAGAGAAATAAACCACCACATTGAGGTCGCCACCTCTGGCTTTTATGAAGGTAGAACTTGTATCTCAGCTGAATAACAACCCAAACGGTTAAGAAAGCTCTGTTTGGGGGCTGATGAGAAGGCGGGAAGCTTGGGCAGGCCTTGCTGCCAAGCCTCATGACCTGAGGCTGATCCCCGGAACCTTCATGGTGGAAGGAGAGAGCCGACTGGTACAGTTCCTGTGACCTCACATGGGTGCTTCCCCCATAAACAACTTTCAAATAAATATTAATCAGATAGTCTCCAAAGTTAAGATTTTTTTAAAATGCCCAAAGGTAGAAGTTTATTTGCTTGGATTTTTAGTGACATGGGCTCATGTAGCCCAGGTTGGCCTCATACCTGCTATGTAGGGGAGACTGGCCTTGACCTCCTAATCCTCCTGCCTCTCTTTCCTAAGGGTAGGGGTTACAGGCATGTCACTAGAGTTAACACGAGGACCTGTGAGATGTGACAGTGGGTAAAGGCCTGGTGACCTGAGCTCATCACTGGATCCCTCAGATGTTAGCTGAGAAGCTGCTCATGTTTGCCATAGTACACCCACAAAATACATCAAATGTCAAGAAAAAAAAAAAAAAGATTTAAAACTGGATTGTTTTGTTTGAGATAAGGTTTCTCTGTGTAGAGCTGGTTGTCCTGGAACTTGCTCTGTAGACCAGGCTGGACTCAAATTCACAGAGAGCTGCCTGCCTCTGCCTTATGGGATTAAAAACATTCGCCACTATTGCCCAGCAAAACTGGAATTTGATGTGAGGACATTGATCGGATTTTGGCTTAAAGAAAAGAAGCACCTACGGGGCTGGAGAGGTGGCTCAGTGGTTAAGAGCGCTGGCTGCTCTTCCGGAGGACCCGGGTTCAATTTCTAGCTCCCTTATGTTAGCTCACAACTGTCTGTAACCCTAGTCCCAGGGAACCTGATGCCTTCTTCTGAGCGGACCACCTCAGGGGGACACAGTCAAAACACCCATGCACAGAAAAACAAAACACTTGTAAAAGCATCTAAATGTTTAGACAATCAGGGAAACTTGAACAAGAACTAGATATTTCGGTGATATTATGGATTTGTTTCTTGAGGCGGGATTTGATGTAGCCCAGGCTGGCTGACTCAAACTCACTGCGATTGAGAATGAGCTTGAACCATCAGTCCTCCTGCCTCCATTTCACAAGTGCCTGGACAACAGACTTGTGCTACTGTGCCCAGTTCCGTGTTGCCGGAAGACAACCCCAGAGCTTTCGCATGCTAGGCAAACAGCCTGCTGACCCAGCCACATCCTGGGGCCTAGCTACTGTGGAATTTTAATTTTTATAGTTGTGATATTGCTACTGTTTGTGGGAAATGCTGGTTGAAGTACTTAAGGTCAAAGTGAGACAATGTCTACAACTACTTTTAGCAAAATATGTCCAAATAATGTATGTATAAAGCGGAGACAGAGGCTAGCAATGGTTGAGTCGCAGTAGACGGCGTTAAGTACTTGCTCGACTTTTAAAAAAGATTTTTTATTTTTATGTGTATGTGGTATGTGTGTGTGCGTGTGCTGGTGTCCACAGAGGTCGGAAGTGGGTGTTGTTGAGAGCCTCCTGACCTGCATGCTGGGAAGTGAGTTGTTTGCTTCCCATCACTAACAGCCAGCCTGATGCCAACAGCTGGTTCTGAAGTAGCTGCTTCACTGTGGCCTTTCCAGCCTTACCAGCTTGGGGCGACAGTGCTGAGTGCTCCTCTTGACAGTCTAACGTGTTGCCGATCCCTCTGCTCCCACCCAGGGCAGGGCCGCTGACCCATCCCTGTGGCTGTGGTGTTCAGGTCCTCCCCCTCACTCCCGGGTGGCTGCACTAACCAGTTGCCTCTGCAATGACCCTGTGACCTGCCTGCAGGTTCCCTCATCCGTGTGGCTCTCCCCTTCCCAGCTGCAGCCCCCATAAGGCCTTTAAAGGTTCCCCTTACCCCCGACCTGTGATCAACACCTATCACCTGTTTCCTCATTCTTACCACATGCTCCTCACCTTGCCTCTGTCTGGCAGAAAATGGGCACCTGGTCACTTCTCTTTAGAACTCCTCCTTGTTCCTTCAGCTCTCTGTCCTCCCCTGTCCTCAGCATTCTTGGGGCCTTTCACTTCCAGTAACATAAAAGGGTGGAGGAAGCCAACTGTGGTGGCACTGGCCTGTGGCCCCAGCACTCAGAAGGCAGAGGCAGGCGAATCTCTGAGTTTGAGGCCAGCCTGGTCTACAAAATGAGTCTAGGACAGCCAAGGCTACACAGAGAAACCCTGTCTTGAAAAACAAACAAACAAACAAACAAACAAACAAACAGGGAGGAGGGAAAGGAGCAGCATGCCTCTGGCAGTTTTAGCAGGGTGGGATGAGGTGTGTGCTAAGGAGCACTGAAGAGCAGACGTTTCTTGCTGAAACCAGCCAGATGGTGAAATGACTGTGGGAGCCAGGAGCGTGCACTCAAAGACCCAGTGCTTGTTCTGTATCTTTATTGACAAAAAAGTTACATTTCAGACTTTGTTCAGGCACGTGAACAGTCACAAAGGGCACTGGAGAGTGACTGGCATGGTCCCAGAGACAAAGAACAAAGGCCATGCTGGAAGGCGTGGGTGCCCCTTTGGCCCTACTTCCTTAGCATCTCTTATCAGTCCCTCCTCACACCTTGCTGACAGCCAAGATTCCACGTTGGAAGATGGAGTCCCCTGAGAAGAGGCCGGGCCCATCACCACCAAGGGAAAGACCAGAGGAAAAGACCCGGGACAAATTAAAATTCAGAAGGACACTCCCATTTGACGGTTCTGGGGAACAGTAGGGCGTGTAGGTCATGGGACATCCCCTAATGACAGAGACCTCTCTATCTGCAGTGACCAGCCAGACTCCAGCAAGGTTTTTTGTTGTTTTGTTTAAAGAAGAGTGGCTCAAGGAAAGCAGTAAGTCCCCTCTGATGCCTGGAGCACAGAACTGTTAAGATAACACTGGGTGATGGCTAGGGAGCCAACACATGCCCTCTAGACGAGATCATTAATGCCTGTCTCGCACCTGTCTAGACTAGAGGCTCAATAGTATTGTTTGTACAGGACTAGCTGGGGCTTTCTGGAATGTTCAGTGAGGATAACACTTACCAGGTACTTGACTAATGCCTGTCTCCCCCCCCCTCCCCTGTATTCTCACTCCTTGCTGAACATGGGGCTAGAGGCACTGGCTCTGTCTGGACCACCTGGTGTGCCCCAGAAACAGAGGGACAAGGGGGCTTCATATGGTGGGTGAACAGGAGGCCTCCTGAGGAAGTGCTGCTTCTCCTAAGTTAGCATCACTTATTGATTTGGTCAAAGGTCCCTTTTCTAAGTTCTAGCTATCTGGGCAGAGCAGCTTGTTCCATCTCTAGTTTTCCTCGAATATTCATCTTTTCTTTTTTCTGAAAGAGATGACAGAAGGGATGTCTGGGACACTGTGGAAGGGGCCATGTTTCCTGCACAGGCCATACTAAGGAATAGCTGTCCAACATTGGTGCAGCCAGCACTAAATGACACAGGGGCCCTGGACAGGTGCACTTCTGTGCTATGCTGCAGATATGGAGAAGGGGGCCTCCTGGAGAACAGTCAGGCCAGCTGGGCATAGTCAGCCACATGGTGCAACAGCTGGCCCACATTCTAGTAGTCATCACTCCAGCTTCTGAAAAACAGCTGTTCTACAGAGTACAGATTCCTTTTTTCTTCCTTTTCTTTCTTTTTCAGTTCCTTCCTTTCCTTTTGATACAGGGTCTCACTATGTATCCTTGGCTGTCCTAAGAATCACTAGGTAGACCACTAGGCTGTCCTTGAACTCACAGAGATTCACCTGCCTCTGCTTTCCAGGTGCTCAGATGAAAGGCAAGAGCCATAACACCCATTGAATGCAGAGAAATCTTGGTGTTGAAGGCACCCACAGGTGCTTGGCTTGGGTCCATCCTGAGGCAGCCTTCCCTGTTCTGTACCACATCACAGTTTAAAGATGTCTGGGGAAAAAAAAAAAGGGGACCCTGGTCCTTCTGTCTTCCATAAACATGGAGACTCTGAAGCTTAGAAAGACATGCAGGTATAGTTCTGGGATGATGGCCTCAGAGGCTTCTTTGTGGCACCCTTCACACAATTACCACCAGATCCTTGTCTACCAAGAGCTCATGCCCAGGAGATGCAGAGAGTACACAGACTGCCACCCTGTGGGTGAACACATACATGCATGTACGAATGTACACGTGTACACACACACACACACACACACACACACACACACACACACACACACGGCTGGGGATGATGCCGCAGGGCTCGTTTGCCACAAAAATCAAGAAGAGACACAAGTATCACCTATCAGTCAGTGCGTGTTCAAGAGACAATCACAAAAACACCACTACTTTTAGCTAAAACAACATAACACATTTGTCAGCGTCCACAGAAACAGCTTTCCTCACCCCAAGCCATTACAGAGGGTCCACAAAGTCCTTTCTCTTTGGTCCAGTTCAAGAAGCTGGGGGAGGCAGACGGGTCAACCAGGTCAGAAAAGGCTGCAGAAGCAGTTACACCAGCTGCTTCGTCCCACTGTCCGTGCAGCATGGCCTAGGCGCCAGAGCCTCAAAACTGCTGGGTGAGGGAGGGCCTCGGGGGCCCCAGCTGTGGGAGACAAACCGGGCGAAGCCACTTGTGGGGACAGCAACAGCAACCACCACCCTCCAAGCACAGCACAGGACCCCTCATCCTCTTGCCTCTGGGGCTCTGTTCATAGGATTGCGGGTCCTCTGAACTTCATTCTGTACTTAAAACCTCAGTTCAACACACCAACATGGAATCCCCTCCAACCTCAAAGAATGACTAGGTCAGGGAAGAATGGCTGAAGCAGCTGTCAGCGTTGGGCATGGCACACAGCTCAGGCTGAGCCAAGGCACAGCTAGAACTATCCTTCTTCCTCTGCTCCAGCTTTTCGCATCTAGACTGTTTGAGGAGCTGGACCTTCCTCCTCCCCCCAGCTCCCCACAAGGCTCCAGCCAGGTACCCATCCCAGATGCTGTCGTGAAGGTCTGCCATAACACTGGCTAGAAAACAAAAGCAGGTTTCTGAAAAGGGGCCGAGTGTCAAGAGGCGCACTGTCTTCCCAGGCGGGCGGGGCTCCTCTGGTTTTGGCGACACTTCTCCGGGACCAGACGCAGCTCTGCTTCTCAGTAGCTCAGTTACTGTACAGTGCAGGGTCTCCTCGCAGCTGCTTGGCCCAGCGCTCTCTTGCCTTCAGGGTTTCTGAACTTCAGATTCTGCCTACATCCGAGAGCCTCTCTCCTGAAGAATCTGAAAGTGAAGGATGGGCGAAGACAGCGTGAGCTGAGCAAGTGCAGAGGGAATAAAAGGCCCACAGGGTTGGCGGGAGCCAGGGGTAAAGCATGTATTCAACCTGGGCAAGGCTGGGTCCCCAGGACCAGCACTGGGTGCTGGGACTCAACTCACTGGGTACAACCGACGGCAGTGTGTGGTGTGTTTTTGTGGGGCACGGTATGGGAAGAGAGTGAATAATGGGCTGTCAAGGAGCAAGGCAGACACCGCCTGACTGTGTCTAGCAACACGGAGAAGTGTCATGGGTGCAGAACCCTAGCCTCTTCACTATCCTGACAGGATGCAAAACCACCCTTGTCCAGGCTCAGTTCCCATCACTGCTTTATGAATCCCGATGAGCTGACTGCTGGCATGTGTGCGAGGTCTGAATGTGTACGTGTGGGGGTGTGCATGCTGCTGTGGTGGCCACAGTGGAAATCAGGCATCTTCCTCTGTCACTCTCCACCTCATTTTATGTTCTCTCTCATGGAAGCTGGAGCGTGCCATCTCCCCAGGCCCTACAAATTCTGACTTAAATCCAGCATCCAAGAGATGATGAGAGGACTCTCATCTTGCAGAAGGAGTAGAAGGAACCCAGCAGCAGCTGGGCGAAGCTGGAGAGAGGCTGGGCCCACAGGAGGAAGAACCAGCCTGGGGAAGCTGGCCTACCTTGGCCTTTTCGCTCGGCTCTATGACGATGCCGTTGGTAGAATTATTTAGTTCTCTGGAGACAACACAGAGGAATTCTGCCTGGTCTTCATTCCCATAGTTATAGGAGGAGCCAATGCTGATTAGCTGGCAAAACAGGAAGACAGAATATGAACCTTGAAACACTCAAGTGCCAAACCAGGCGAGGTGGCCCGCACCTTCAATCAGGGGGATGCAGATTTAAGTGGCTCTCTCTGAGTTCCAGGCCAGCCTGATCTACATGGTTCCAAGAAAGCCAGGGCTATTTAGTGAGACCCTGTCTCAAAAAACCAACCAAACCAAACGAAAAAGCACCCTGGTGCCACACAAGTCACACCCTCCCTAACTGGACTTTGTAGTTTTATGCTCCAAAGGATAAAATTCTCTGGGGCAATCAAGGTCCAGGGGAAAATGTGGATCCTAATCCAGGAATCACCATAGAGAACAAAGAGGCTGAGTTCCTCCTTGTCCCCTCACCCGAGCACCTGACACCATCCCAAAGGCAGAAGGAACATTTAATGTGGCGACTACCCGGATCAACAGGACGTAAGGCGAGGTAAGATGAGAAATGAGCTCTCTGTCAGCCCCGCATGCTCTCACTGGCACTTTCTCCAGAGCAGAGACTGGAACACAGAGACCTGGGAAGTACTGAGCAAACCACTCTGCAGCCACCAAAAGCCACATGCCACGGTGCTTGTATCTTTAACCCTCTTGGAGAAACAAATTCAGTACTTGACTAACCTGGAAGCCTGCATGTAGAGAAGCCTGGCAGAGAGCAAGTGCGCCTCACAAGCCCTTCAGCTGCAAGACTGGGCACCCCACGACCAACTTCCTCCTTCTCCCTCAGGACACTAGCAAGATCCCAGATGAGGGCTAGAGGTACAGCTCACTGGCAGGGCACTTGCTTAGACTGTGTGAGGCCACAGGTTCAAGGCCCAGGTCTATGATAACATAGTAAGTAACATTTAAAATTATCCATTATCTTCACGAAGAATAGCCACATATCTACTTTTAAAGATAACCTCTGCTTAAGATTACGCACCAGGGAAAATAGTTGTGATAATAAACCCTGTGCAGCATTTGGCCACCCGTGCTCACTGGGCACTGGGGACCCACGTGACCGGACTGATTCTACAATGCAGAGAGAGGGATCTACTCCTCTAGCTATAGCCTAACACCATCTAAACAAGCTGTGGCTTTGGTTCTGTGAGTGACAGTTCAGCTGGCTCTGCAACCCCATGTGAACACAGTCCCCTCCACACAAAATCACATCTCTTCCTTTCAAGCTCAGCTTGAGCTGAGGCAACAGAGATGAACTAGGCTGCCATCTAATGGAAAAGAATGGTAAAATCCAGATTCTCAGGGGCTTTGTTTTCATAACCTCAATTCTATGCACAGAGCTAAGACATGAAGGGAAGAGAATGCTGGGAAATGACGGTAGCACACTTCTGTGTCTGATCCCTTCCTAGTACACCTGAGATCCATATATCCAGAATTATAAAGCTCTTGTTGAAGCCAGCCTTCTTTAGGGCTCACAGAATGATGTCAGCAGAGCCCCTTTAAAAGGAATTTTAGGGCAAAGAAAAGCAAAGTGAGGTGCTTCAGAGTCTATAAGCTCCACGACCCCCTGTGCATTGTCAACTTCAAACTCTGGATGTGAAGCCAAAAGATGTGGTCCCCCTCCCAACCCTTCACAGTCATCACAGGCCGCCGAGCAAGGAATGCGCACAGAGGAGTTCCTTCCCAGTTTTGAAATGGGGTCACACCGCCTCACACACGCCCACTCCCAGGGCTACCTACTGGCTAGTCATGGCTCCCTAGGGGCTGCTCCTCTCTGAGACATGTACCTGTTCGAATTTCCAGCCGTCCGACATGGTGGAGACCATCTGAGTGAGCTCCTCCTCTTGACACTGCAGCACCCTGTACACGTGCTTCACGGGGCCCTGCAACAACAGGCAGACTAGGGCAGCAGCATGGGGACCCCACCAGGACCCTACTGCCCACAGCCACGTCGGGGCTCTCGGACCACCGCTGCCTCCCTCTCCTAACAGCACTGTTCCACGAGAACTCATCAGCTACAAGAATAGAAAGCAAGCCCCAAGGACACGAATCAACGCATACAGAAACCCTGGACTCCTGAGGGACAGCTCGGTTGCCACTCACAAATCACTCTGAGCAGGAAAGTCACTCTGTACACTACACATGATTTGCTAAATGCTAAAATGTACACTATATTTTGGTGCTCCAGACTAGATATAAATAATTACGGAAATGATCTTATATGTGTATGGCATGTGTTTGTGGGTGTGCATAGAGGCCACAGGAAGATGTGGGAGCCCCTGAAGCTAAAGTTACAGGTGCTTGTGAGCCACTCAACGTAGGTGCTGGGAGGAGAACTCCAGTCTTTCGTCGGACCGGCAAGCATTTGTAAGCCCTGAGCCATCTGTTTGGCCTCATACTTCTTTCTTTTTGAGAAAGGGTCTCACTCTGCAGTCCTAGCCAACCTGAAATTCATGTGTAACAGATGAGTCTTAAACTCAAGCCCCATCCTCCTCTGCCTCCCAAATGTACTATCACACCTGCCAAGTTTGTCTAAAATGTCCTGGAATTCACCCTGTATCCCAAGGTGGTCTCCAACTCCCGACTCTGCCCTATTTCAGTTTCCTGTGTGCTGGGATTATGGCATGCCACCTGCCAATTGGAACTGCACATTAATACATTATCATATCAAGAAGAAAACACATCCTGTACAAATACTCACTAGCTTCCCCTTTGCTGATGCTACAAGAAAGCTGTCCGTATCTAACAGCGCACTTTTGCTAAGAGGTGTGGATGATGGGAAATAAACATTTATCTTTGTGGGCATTCCTGCTGAGCTTCCCAACCCCCTAGAACTTCCTGAGTAGTTGTGGTGGCGCGGAGCACATTTGTAAGGCTAAAGCAGGAGGCCCGAGAGTCCAGGCTAGCTGGGGCTGCACAACTAGGCCACATGTCAAAACACTAAGAAACAAAAAGTGTCTTTTGGGGCTGGGTGTGTGGCTCAGCAGTCACTGTCTAGTATTTGTGAGTTCTCCTCCTCCCCAGGTACCTTAAAAGATAAAACGGCAAACTGAAGAGCAATTGCTACTAATACAGTTCTGAGATGGAACATGCTCTTCTCTCTAAACACAGACAAATCCCCTGACATTTCCCTTTGGGTCCATCCTTACATTTTGGAAACAATCAGGTTTATGTTAAAGTTCAGGGAACCCCAAAAGATATGTGATATTGGCCAGAGTAAGCAAAGTTTCTAGGATCTAAGCTGCCATTAACTTCTTTTTTTCTTCCAGAGTCAACCCACCCATGCTCCAAAAAGAACCAAGACTAATTAAAAAACAAACAAACAGAAAAGTACTTAGAAAGGTGTCAGCTACTAAAAGAGGTAAGAGGCCATGGCAACAGGGGTTTGGAGCCCCCGCACCTTAGGCTCTGCCTGAATGCCTGGTGTGTACACGGACAGTGCACAAGTTCAAAGAGGTAGGATCTGGAAATCTACAGTCAACCGTATCTTGGCAGCATGTGGACCAGGGAAGAGGGTGCCTTTGACTATTAACCCATTTCTCAGAGTTCACTACACGAAAAGGACAGAGGAAAGATCAATCAACATCAAAAAGGTCTTGGTTTTCCTGGAACAAAAAAGCTTCCAACCAGGTATCACTCTTCAAGCCTTCGGAGTCTAGAGGACTAATTAAGTTAATTGCTGCCATCAAATAGAAATCCTAGGATGCACTCAAGGGATCAACTAATGGCCAAGAATGCAGAGCACTCGGGACCCATGATTGGGATGGCTTCAGACTACACAATTCAGGGTACCTTCAGAACCTCTACTAAGCAAGCAAGTTTATTTTCGGTTGTGGGGAAGGGGAGAAAGCTAGCCTTCTTAAGCATCTGTCTATTACCTATCTACAGAGTGAAGGGCGCCACGGGAGTGTAGATGGCAGGGACTGGACAACACAGGTCCCGTTTCATGTCTGCCTGTGGACATCAACAAGAAGCCTTCTTACATGGCCAGAACTAAGTCCCCATCTCTGCAAACCCTGAGGGAGGCAGCTAAGCAAATCTGACTGCCTCCTCTTCAGTGGTAATGGCCACGGCTGGGACAGACTAGAGAAAGAGCCACTCCGGTGCCAGCAGCCGGGTGGCCACGGAGGAACACAACAGGCGAGTGCTGCGAATCTGGAGCGGCCTTTCTTACACAGGCAAGGGAGAACCTGTTCTCTTCTGCTAGATTCCACAGTTCTTGGGAACAAGGTCTTAACACCCCACCGTAGCTGCTCACCACGATGAAAGACATGTGAAGCAGGACAGGTGCCTTATGGTCTGCCCTCCTCTTAAAGATGGCATTTTTGTTACCACATCTACTGAGTTAATATAAAAATGCAGATGTTGTGATAAAAAAAAAAAAGGGTGCACATCATTTTCTCAGCAGCATGATTCACAAATGGTTTTAAGTGGCTGGTAAAAGCTGGATAGGAGATGACCATAGCTTAAAAACAGGCCCGGCAAAGGGCAGGTGCAAGGGATACTGTGGGCTTCACATGGAGGGAGACAGATGCTTTATCAGTAGGAAAGAGCTTTTTGGGCCTGGCAATCATAGCACTAGGGAAACTGAGGCAGGGGAGTGTAAGACCAGGCTGGGCTACAACTTGGAGAACAAGTGTTGGCCCTAAAGTGGCCTGGGCTCTTCCCACCGTGGAAAGAAACATTATCTTAGAGGGATGGGACTATTCTGTTTTTTCTGCTACTCTTCAGTTGCTCACTCTGAACCATTTTGTTCCTCTCTCCCTGAGGAGAAAGGCATCCTTTTCACATCACAGACAGAGGCCCCTGGAGAGGTTTTGTCCTTAGCAGTACCAGACACCTTACTTGTGAAGTTCTGTTCTCATTGTCACGTATCCTTTCCTTAACCAGCCGTACGAGAGATGCGATATTGTAAAACTCTGCTTCTTCCAGCACACCTAGAAGAAGGACCAGCCTGTAGTCAGAAGTGTGAGCCACCAGGAAAACAGCAAGGCAAGCCTTGCCTTCCAAGAACTGCACTTTTCAAACACAAATCTCACCTCGCCTTCAGCCTAGGAAATTTAAGAAAATTTGCTCTGCTATATAGGGCATGCCCATAACCTTTCTTACACTAAAGTAAATCAAACACAGGGGTTTTCTCCCCCCCCCCCATATGATCCCTCCTGCTTCCTCCTGGCACCTGCTCATTAGCTATCCATATGTCACCTAGTTCCTGGATCCTGCCACACAGGATAACTCCTGTTCCTGCAGTATTTACCTGTTTTCCCTGAAAAGGGCTGGTGGGTAGGACATGTATACAAACTTAAGAATTTAATAGGATATTTATTATCTGAACAAAAATAAAAGGCAGTGAGGGCTGGGCAGGGGCAGAATGTTTGCCTAGCAAGGTTTGATCCCCAGCTGACAGAGAAGGTATGTATGTGTGGGAGAGTAATCACTGACTCCTCTCATGGCAAAAAAATCAAAGGTCTTAGAGTGATTATGGAATGTATGCTCCTGTACCAGGAAAAATGCTCTAATGAACATTATTGAACAACTGACAACCTAGGAAGATGATGCAGATAAATAATCAATATGAAGTTTCCTGAGCTGTTAAAAGGATTATGCAAGGTTCCTGTTTTTAGAGTAACACAGAATTATTAAGGGATGAAATTTGCAATCTATCCTCAAACACTTCAGAAATAAAAACTCTCAGGGAATGAGGGAGAGGCGGGTGGTAGAGATGACTGGAAGGAGGGTACAAAGTTCAGTGGTAAAAGAAAACATAACCAAAAAATGTCCAAAACTGGTGAATCTTGGTAAAGGAAACTTTGTATTATTCATGCCTTTTTTTTTAAAGTCCAAAATTATTTCAAAATAAAGTGTTTTTAAAATTATTTGTATCATTTCTTTATTTTTCTCAGGTGTGGTGGTGCATGCCTTTGATCCCAGCAGAGGCAGATGGATCTCTGATTCTGAGGTCAGCCAGGACCACACACTGAGACTCTATCTCAGAAAAACAAACAAAACCATATTTATCTGTTTGTGTGTGAGGGTGGGCAGGGCATGGAGGTCAGAGGACAGTTTGCTGTAATCGGACCCTTTTCTTCCACCTTGTGGGTGCCAGGGATTGGACTCAGGCTGTCAGGCTTGGCAACAAGATTGTTACCTGCTGAGCCACCTCACTGGCTCAAGATTAAGTATTTTTTATGAAAAACTGAAAGTATTTTTATGAAAGACTATAAGAAGCTACCTCTTAGGATACTGAGCATGTGCAATTTATTACACTTTTCCTATTACTTATGTATGGATCTGTAATGATTTTTTCCCCAGACAGGGTTTCTCTTGTATGTAAGCCTGGCTGTGCTAGAACTCACTGTGTAGACCAGGCTGGCCTCAAACTCTGAGATCCATCTGCCTCTGTCTCCCGAGTGCTGGGAGTAAAGACGTGACCACCACTGCCTGCCATGATTTATTTTCTAAGGTCATTTATAGACAGACTCCCTTCAAGGAGAAAGAGTAAATGAAAAAAAAAAAAAGAGTATGAGCAAGAGAATGAGCAAGAGAATGAGCAAGAATCCTCAGATGTCATGGAGTTGTTTTAAGCCACTTCATTAATGAGGATAGCCATTACAAGCTTTCCTATTCAGAGGTAATGGTTCTAGATCAGGGGCTCTGGATTTAGGGAAGGACCCCAATTTTCCACTGAATGGCTCCAGAGAGACCAGGCATGCCTTTTACACAGAGGACCAGACCCACTTACAACCCAAATGCCCTACAAAGCAAAACTGACAAGGCAGCCAGCAACACAGCTGACAATGAGCTGGAGAGTGAATCAGGTCAGCTGAACAACCTCACAGGAAACGCTGAGACCAAAGTCTTAAAGAAATGAGGTCAGGCCTTTACTAATATTATTTTTGCAAGTCCAAAGAAAAATGAAAGAATAAAAATAACTGAATACCACAGATATGGTGCTTTAGGTCATAGGCATTCACTGCCAGAGAATGAAATGCATGTAAGAAAGGACTCTGACAGTTCTGCAGGTGTAAAGGCCTAATGCATTATCTGCAAAGCACAGCAGCCCACTACGGCGGCTGAACAGAACCCGTGCAGCTTCCTTGGGGGTTCTTAGACAAGCTCAGGAGCTGGAGGCTGACCCACTTTCTCTAACTAACACCTGCACAAGCCCAGGGGGGAATCCCAAACAACACTGAACTCTGCAAAGCAGCTTCAACCAACTGCAAGTTCGAAATCACCCAGTGAGGTGTCCTTACCTTCTTCTGCCAACTCCTTGGTAATGATGAGTTTTCCATGTCGGAGGTAGTTTAGGATAGGACCAAAGTAGGTGGGATCTCTGTCGATCAAATATGCTCCGGTCTCGTCCTGTCAACCAAGCAAACCAAGTACTGTGAGCCTTTCAGGAATAGCCTCTAAATTGCATTTCCCCCTAATCCGTCAGTGCGCTCAGGCAAGATTCATTCTGTCAGCTAAAAAAGCATTTGTTTATTTATTTTGGCTACAGTTTGCTTATTTTAAACTATTGGCGAGAGGCTGGCTTTAAGATCACTTCAGGTCAGATGTCATAGGTGCACAGTCATCCCCATTGCAAGGCCCTTATTTACTGGGTAGACCTACCATCTTTTACCATTCTTCTGTAGGATTCCAGCTACAGGGGATGAAGGCTACACCATAGCTGTGCGCTGTACGTTTTGATTTCTTCATTGCCCCTGGACTACATTCCTAATTCTAAGAAAACCTCTGTTCTATTGGCAACTCTCCTGAGCCCAAGGCCAGCATCAGTGGGAGTCAGCACTGCCAGCTGTAATCTCACACACCCTAGCTCTGTGCCCAGAGGAAGCATGGTACTGCCAGGACTTGGCTCAGAGCAGCTTTAATCCTACTCATCTTTACAGTAAAGAAACAAGAAACTGGCTTGTGTGTCCATAAGGAACATTTAGGGTGTATAAAAATAATTCCCTCTGAAGAGGAGTTCTAGAATCTCTTTAGTTAGGATGGGTTAGGTTCCCAGCAATTTGGTATCACAGAACAGATGAAACCGGTGCTCATGCAAGTCTAACTGTTAATCATGGTATTGCTTTGTGGCATGGAGTGGTGTAAGCTACAGCCAATGCATTTGGGGATCAGGTGAATCTGCACAAGTTACAGTTCAAACTGGAAAGGAATGACGTCTTGCCACCCTGTAACGCTTTGGTTAGTGGAGGTCCACCTTAGTTAACATCATTCCTCAGTCTACATTATTCCCTGGATCCTAACGGGTCAGCTGGGATTTTCATGGGCAAATGCAATCATCTTTCCCAAGAATGCATTTACTTCCAAAAATGTACCGAAACGGTACAAGGTCTGCGACCAGGATTTTAACACCGCCACAGGATGTAACACTACCGCAAGCATTTCCTGTAGCCTTCAGCGGTGGACGCTGTCGTTAAACCCCAAGTTTACTACCACTTTGCACAGGAATGGAATGGAACCCTGAGAAAGTGAGATGTGGTCATTCACCCTGACCCAGTTCTAAATGCATCTGACACCACCAGCGAGGGGCTGTACGGGAGCCAGGGAAAAACTCAAGCAGACCTGACAAGGCGGGGTTCTCAGGAGGGACAGAGAATGTGAGAGGAGTACGAAGGGGGCTCCCGTGAACGGCGCCTGGAAGGAGCAGCTGAGAAAAGGGCGGGGTGAGAAGGGAGTGTGCATGAAGATGGGGGAGAATGGGGAGGGGAGAGCATTCTGAGGTGGCGGTGCTAACCCGGGGGGAAGGGGGTCGAGAGTGGACTGAAGCCCGGGGTTGAGGACTTGCTGGAGGGAAGCGCGTCCCTGAGATGGGAACATCAGCCAAGAAGGGGGTCCCAAAGCCCGGGGGCGCGCCCGAGGGCGGGGCGCACCTTGTCCGAGTCCAGCTCCGGGTCCTCCTGGCAGCACAGGCGGCAGAGGAAGGACTTGGGCTCCCGGCCTAGGGTCTGTCTGGTGGTCACGAAGTAGGTGCCGCCCACGTTCAGCCGGACCCAGCGGGCCGCCCCGCCGCCCCCCGCCCGCTCCGGAGGTCCGGGCCCCGGCTCCAGCGGCTGCGCGCCGGCGGCGGGCTGGCGGCCGTGTCCGCGGGGCGTGGGGCCGGCTGGACGAGGGCTGGGGGGTCCGCGGCCCGAGCCTCCTCCGTCGCCCACCGCACTCCCGCCACCCCCTCCCAGCCCCGCAACCGCCGGGTCCAGCTGCAGCTCCGCCATCTTGGGCCGCTGCTGCCCGCGCGCCGCCGGGCCGGCCCATTCCTCGGCAGGGAGAGCCGGGCCGGCCCATCGGCGGGGGTGGGGCAGGGGGAAAGGGACGGGAGGGCCCCCAACCAGCAGAGACCCCGACGGCGCAGGCGTCGCGTCCGCCTTCGAGGGCGGGACTTCCTGAACGCGGCGCCACGATCATTGGCTGATGTGTAAAATAAGTCCCAACCATTGCGCTTTCGGACTGGCCGAAGGGAGAACTTCCGTCAGTACACTTCCGCTCCTTGCCGCCGGTGACAGCGGTCCGTCGGGGTCGGTGAAGGTGAGTGCGCTTCGAGGTATGGGTCCGATCCCCACGGGTTCTTCTGCATTAGATCCCAGACCTCCCTCCGTCGCCTGTTCCACCTCCGCGGAGGACGTCGGCCTTCGAGCTGCCCCGCTGGCCCAGCGCCCGAGGTCATTGCTTTGCCCTGCTCACCCTTCCCGCCGTGCGAGGCTGGGGCCTGGCAATGACTTGGTCGTGACTTGGCCAGTCACCGTAGCTGTTGCCTCAAACCATGTCTCACACTGTGTGGCGACCTCAGAAGTGCAGTTTAGGGGTTGGGGAAACATCACATAGCCATGTTGATAGCCTTTCAGAGGGTATAGGACACCCAGCAGGCAGCAAGGCTACGTCCTCCCCTGCCTATGGAGGGTTCTGGGATTCCTAGTGGGTAACACTGAGGTCTACAGGCTGATCAAGTAACTGTTGGTCATTCTTATGGTCAGGTCTTATGGTCGTGACCTGTTTCCCTGTGAGCAGGTTGGTTAAGCTGAGAAACCACCAGCGCTAGAGATTAACCAGAAAACAAGAAGTCTGTGACATCTGCCTTCCTCCTCGTGTTTAACAAAGTGTACCTCGTTCTCTGGCATCTTTAGTTCGCCTTAGCCTCTCTCCTCCTAGAGACGTAAGGTGATCTGAGGGGAGGAAGGAAGGAAGGAAGGAGACTGGCATTTGATAGCTTTGATCTTAGGAAGGTATCGTCCACGATGCCTGCAATCCACTCAGAGCTTGTGCAGACGGTTTCCAGTTAGGGTACTCTGGTCGCAGTTATTTTCTGTATTTTGTGGTGTTTTGGTCTCAAGACAACTTCAGTCACTTTCTTATCTCACTATCTTTTCACTTGTGTAAAAATGCCTCTGAAAGTGCAAGGCATGTGTGTTGTGGACAACATGACATGAATATGAAGGTTTGAGTGTATGACAGGGCTTAAGGACCCCTGAAGCCTGTATTACAGTAGGGCAAATTGATGCTCACAGTTTCACTTGGTATTTTTTTTAACAGCTCTTTTTCCCAATTTGCAGATGAGAACACTTGCTCATTTTGAAGCCTTGTCATGTTTTCTGTCTCAGATTTCTGTATGGTAGAGAGCCAGTGGCTAAAACACAGTTGCTATTTACTTAGCTTTTGTGATGTTTATGACATCATTTAGCAGTGTTTGCAAAGACACATATGGAGCAAAAAGTAGACATGGGCTTCTAAAGATAAAGGGTTGGAATAGAGGGAGGGCAGCCTAGGAGGAGAAGATATATTTATACTTTGTGTTATACAGCTTTATTGAGGCAGGCACTCATGTATTCTAGGGTAGTCTTGAACTCACTGTGGAACCAAGGATGACTCTGTTTTGATTCTCCTGCCTACCCCTCAGCTTATGTGGTGCTGGAGAGGGAACCCATGGCTTTGTCCGTGGTTGGCAAGCAGTCTAACGACTGAGCTACATTCCTAGGCCCATTATCTGGCTAAGTCCTAATTCCTTTATCTGTTGCATATACCACCAAATGCTTAAATGATGCTGACCTGTTGCTTAAAGACTTGGATTTCCCTGAGATGCTCTCCTTCAGGGGTTCTCTCCAAAGGCACTGTTTAATCTTGACCTGTTTTGTTTTCTAGGATCCCAAGATGGCTGGGCGTAAACTTGCTCTAAAAACCATTGATTGGGTAGCTTTTGGGGAGATTGTACCCGGAAACCAAAAGACGATTGGATATGCCCTAAAGTCTTGGAATGAGACCCTCCACACCAGGTCAGCATGTTGTGAGAAGGAGCCCCTGGTCCTGCACCCCCACCTCCATACTTGTCACTGCACCTAGAAACAATGTTTTGGCATTTGTTGCATTTATTTAGTGTGCATATGAGCGCATATCTGCCACTGTGTGTGCCCTGGAGCACACATGGAGAACTTGTGGGAGTTGGCTCTCTTCCTCTTACCACGGGAGTTACCAGGTATAGAACACAGGTCCTCGGTTTAGCTGCAAGTTACTGTCCCCACTTAGCCATCTTTCCAGCCCTACAGAGGGATTTCTAATAGTCTGGCAGAGTAAAGAAATTGTGTTTGGCAAATGAAAGCATTTTGGGGATTTTTGTGGTAGCCCTTCAGGGGAAAGTGTGCTGATATTCCAGTGTGATAAGTCATAGGGAGATTGCTGTGTGAGCAGTGTCTTGGTTGATTCAGTCCTGAGTTTTATTTTTCCATTTGAGCAGGTTGGCTAATCTGCCTGAGAAACCACCAGCGATTGACTGGGCTTATTACAGGGCCAATGTGGCCAAGGCTGGCTTGGTGGATGATTTTGAAAAGAAGGTGAGCCTTCATACTGCTAAAACTCTTATAAGGGGCTGGGGAAGAGGGAGGGGGTATGGCCAGAGGTTTATTTATTTACTTATTTAAGTTTTATTTATTTGAGGGTATCAGATCTCATTATAGGTGGTTGTGAACGACCATGTATCTGCTGGGAATTGAACTCAGTACCTCTGGAAGAGTAGCCAGTGCTCTATAACCTCTGAGACATCTCTCCAGCCCCGGCCAAAGGTTTATTAAGCACCTATAGAGTATCAGGGTCCAGGCACTTAGGAGTGCAGGGCAGCCTTGCTCTCAGGAGCTAAAAGGCTGCCAGAGCTAGCTCTCCTACCTGTCTCCTTTTTATAAACTAACATGTTTTCCTTCTTTCAACCCCCGGCCCTTCTGTCTCCTCCTTCTTTATTTAAAAAAATTAATTTCACGTGTGTGGTGTTTTGCCTGCGTATATTTCTGTGTACCATTGCATAGCTGGTGCCAAAAGAAGCTTGCTGAGGATATCAGATGCCCTGGAATTAGAGTTGTAGACTTTTGAGCTGCCATATGGGTGCTGGGAATTAAACCTGGGTCCTCTGGAAGAGCGGTCAGTGCGCTGAGCCATCTCATCAGCCCCATCAGTGATCTGTCTTCTTTCCATACCTGCATATTAAGTGCAATAATATGTCTCAATACCCAGAGTTCATTTGCTTATTTATTTGAAGATTCTTCTAGAAAGCCTGCTCTGCGTGACTTAGCATACATTGCCACAGCTGTAACCCTAAATAATCTTCTAAACAACCATTTCTACCTTTATAATGCAAATATGATTCTTGTCAGTCAGCCCTTGAAGGTTTTGTGTGAAAAAGAATTTCTTAGACTGCAAGATGCTAAGTAGCTATTATCAAGTGTACTAACCCTTTTCAGAGGAGGAAACTAATGCTTGTTGTGATAAAGAAATATGGAAGGTCCTTTGGGTGATTAGTGATGGGCTGAGGAGGCCTTCCAGCTCTTCCACCACAACACCAGAAAACACTGAAGGGATAGAGGGTTTCCATGTGGTCTGTAAGGAGTAGGGGCTTTCAGGCCTTTAGGCTCTTGGGTACAAAGGTGACATCTCTGTCCTTGTTTATAGTATAAAGCCCTAACTATTCCTGTGCCCGAAGATAAATACACAGCCCTGGTGAACAACGAGGAAAAGGAGGATGTAAGTAGTGGGTGCTTCTTTTTTAATCTCTAAAATCTTCTGGATTTTTGTTTGTTCTTTTGTAAGGTCTCACTGTGTAACTCTCCCTCTCTCTCTCAAACTCATGGTGATCCTCCTGTGTTTGCATTTTAGGAATAGATCACTCTGGTCAGATCCTGGAGTTTTCTTAGTGACGATCATATTTCTTAGTAGCAAGGGTAGATAGTCAATTCAGTTGATGATTAAAGTGTTGTAAGAATCATGAGGAACGGGTTGCTAATGAATGCAGCAGCATGAATGAACGTAAAGATAATACTGAGTAAAAGAAGACAGCAGCGCAGGCCTGGCGGTGTAGCCCTTACTGTCTCGCACTTGTAGGCAGAGGTAGGCAGATCTCTGAGTTGGAGGCCGGCCAAAGCTGCACAGCGAGGCACTGTCTTTATAAATCTCTAGGAACTGCAGTTAATCTTGAGTGACAGACTAAACTGCCTGAGAGGCTGCTTGGGGAAGGGTGGGGGTGAGCTGGTGAATACGTCACTGTTCCTGAGTATGTTGACAGTGTGGCCAGCGGAGACAGCGGAAGCCTGTATGTGTATTTCAGTGTTGTTTTACACCCAACACATCTGTTAAAAACAGGACATCAGTTTGAAAAGACAGCTCTTCAGCACTCAGATACCTAATTAGCTTGAAAATACCTCAGGCCAACACTGGAACCTGGCCTAGGAACCACCTGATTTATCTTGACTAGTCAGGATCAGTGCTAAACTACTTTCCTGCTTGTGGGTGTTGGGTGAGCTGTAGTTTGTCCCCTACAAAAGCATTCAAGACTAGGCCAGCCAAGCTCATCTGTAGATGGCAGTGGGAAAGGAGCAGGCCTGTGCACCTCATGCTCAGGGCAGGGTACAGTCTGGTTTCAGGACAGTTTCTCCTTTCTCTCTCTTTCATATTTGTTTATGGTTTTTAACATAAGGCCATTATCAAAAAAGACAAACCATAAGATGAAAATGAAGGCAACAGAAAAATTCAGCTTCTCACAAACAAAACAATATGTCACATTCTTAAAAAATAATTTAGAAAAGTGTTGTACAAGATATGTTGCAGATTTGCATTCCATTAATCAAGACTTTCCCTTTCTCTTAAAGGTGAAGAGCTGTGCTGAGTTCGTGTCTGAATCCCAGGTCAGGATCCAGGAATACGAGAAGCAGGTGAGGACAAGCCACGGCCTCTTTCTGTGACATGATCTCTGCCCACATGGCAGTGATCGTCCTTGGATTCTTGTCTTGGATCTTGGTGGCCTTGCCTCTTTCCTACAGCTAACACATTTCTGCTCTTTGTAGCTGGAGAAAATGAAGAACATGATTCCCTTTGACCAGATGACCATTGATGACCTGAATGAAGCCTTCCCAGAAACCAAGCTAGACAAGCAGAAGTACCCCTACTGGCCCCACCAGCCCATCGAGAACTTGTGAAGTGGGCCAGGGGGGAGCCCGTCCCACACTGAAATAAAACATTTACACAGTGCTCACTGTTGTCTCTAAGTAGGTAACACTTGTGACATGGTCCCACCAGAAGCAGCTGTCTTAAGGGCAAACTGTAACATACCAGTCACTGTGGCCTGCGGGCTGCTGAAACAGCAGAGCCAGTGGCCACACTGTGGAGGGGACGTTCTCTGTAGGGTGTCTTCTGACCTCTGGATGTGTGTCCTGACCCCTATATCACACATACAAAATGGAAAGATGAAAAGTCGGTGGTCAGAGGGGACAGCCCTGAAGTCAGGACCTGTGACCAGGGCGCAGTTGTTGAATTAGCTGTCTTGGGATTCTACTGCCCTCACAAGTGTCAGGATTGCCGTGAGAACTAGTGAGGTAGCCTGCCAAGTTGCCGTGAGTACCCCATCTCACCTGCTGGAGCTTAAATCCTGGAGGGAGAGCATGACCAAGGGTCAGTCTGGTGTCCCCAGTCTGTAGGGTTGGGCCTGCGTGAAGAACCCAGAGCTCATCAGTGGGGTGCCAGTCCCATGACCTAGGGACAACTCTGGTATTGTGTTGTCTGGACATTAAAGGTATAACTACATGTGAGAGTCTATGAGCTCCAGCGGATGGACCTATTTACTACCTTCTGTCTGCGTTTGGGGATGATCCACCCTAGGAGACATTGATTGCTTTGTCAGATTTTTTTTTTTTTTTTTTTTGAGATGGGGTTTCTCTGTGTAGCCTTGGCTGTCCTGGACTCGTTCTTAGACCAGGCTGTTCTGGAACTCATGGAGATTTGCCTGCCTCTGCCTCCTGAGCGCTGGGATTACAGTTTCGCACCACCTTCCCCGGTTTTTTATCATATTCTTAAATGTTCTTGCTTCAGACGAGTCTAGGAACTATTCTTACTGCACTTCAAGAACAGACACAACAAAACAGCCAGGTGTGAGGGTGCACTCTAACCCGGAATTTCGGCCGGGGGCAGAGAACACTCGGTTTCTGTGAATTCAAGGCCAGCCCCCTCTATAAACCAATACATCATCTGCTAATGAAACATGCAGAAAAAAGTGCAGACGTTGATGTTAGTATCTCTACGAAGGAAACAACTGTTCAGTTAAAAACAGACCCCAGGCCTGGTGGCGCTCCCACCTGTGTCGCAGCAGGGTTCCTGCGGCCTGCTCCACTAACCTTGCCTCCACCCCACACCCCTCCCTCACTCAGGGTGGTGAGGGCTCCCGTGGAAGCACAAGCCGTGCGCTGTGCCAGGGCTGAGAGCTACTCGGGGTGCTCAGCCTCTGCGCGGCATCCGAAGGCTATCTCTCACAGGAACAGCAGGAGAGGATGGAGTGCAGCTGCGCATCTTCCCTGGCGGACTGTCTCATTCAGGAGTTAAATAGATACATGTAGACATACAAACACATATACACACGTTTTAGGCTGCAAGCGACATGGTGGTACATGCCTACAATTCTAGCACTGGAGGCTAAGGTGAATGGACAGCAAGTCTGAAGTTAGCAAGGCCATGGATATCACAGAAGTAAATCTAGAACAAACAACAGGAAACCAATTTCAGATGGGACTCGGAACACCAAAACCCTTGCTTAAAAGTACCTTCCTTACACGTTAGTACTCTAGAACTTTCTGGCCGCAGTGCTCTATAATTCGACTCCTAAAAGGTAAACAGAGGTCACAACAGGAAGTTTTCCAATGCCGAATCCAAGGGCTTATCACCAGTTCTGGGTGTATGGAAACGTCTTTTTCCTTTTAAAATGAGGGGGTCGATTCTTACATTCAACTGAAAGGATAACCATCGGGATGAAAACGTTTCGACCACGAAGGGACTCGAACCCTCAATCTTCTGATCCGAAGTCAGACGCCTTATCCATTAGGCCACGCGGTCTCACTGGGGCCGGGGCTGCGCTAGAACGTCTTGTTTGATGAAGGACAGGAGCTGCGCCCGCAGCCGAGCGGTGGGTGGGTCTGTGGCGTCTGCGCTCGGGCGCCGCCGCGGCCCGCCTCGCCGCGCTCCCCGACGCCTGGCGGTGCGCCCGGCTTCTCTCCGGGCCGGGGAGCCCTCCGTGTCCGGGGTCCGGGCCGGAGCCGCGGCGCTAGGTCACCGTTCCGGGGCAGGGCCGGCCACGTCAGCGCGCCGCGCTATCACGGACCACGTGCCCCACGCAGCTTATCGCGCCCCAGTGGCCTAATGGATAAGGCACTGGCCTCCTAAGCCAGGGATTGTGGGTTCGAGTCCCACCTGGGGTAGAGTTGGTGCGGTCTGTTTTTGTTTTTAGCGCTATGAACGGGGCTTCAAAATCCTTGAGGATTAGGGGACGCACATGCTGCGGACGGGAAGGGCATTGAAGGGCTGTTGAGGGCCCAGCGGTAAGTAAACGCACGACTCTCGCCTCCAAAAGTAAGAGCAGGCCACCCCAGGTGGGACTCGAACCCACAATCCCTGGCTTAGGAGGCCAGTGCCTTATCCATTAGGCCACTGGGGCCCACGGCGCGGGGCTGCCGCCTTTTCCGTTCTGATGGACTATGCCTCTGAATGCGCGCATTAACGGGCACCTCTCGGTTGTTGCCCTAGGGAGAAATGGGGACGACAACCAAGATGTCCGAGCTGAGCCAACGCCGAGCTCCAGCTGCACACCGGGTCGGGGAACGAGCGGAAGTTTCCGGGGCGCCAATTTTCCACCCTCCCCCAGGGCACACCTCTAAAGAACCGACAGTGACTCCAGAAAGGACGAGAAATAATTTTCACTCACAATGTCGAAACATAAGCACTGAAACTCTTCCCGATCGTTCTAGTCACGACAGAAACATTTATACACTCTGTTCGTCCTTTGCAAATACGTAATGCCCAGAAAGGGAGGGTGTCAAAGAAGGGGCGGGAAGAGAGAAAAAGGAGGGAGATAGACACGGAGGGAGATCTTAATACTGCAATAAATGTTAAAAGGCACTTAAAGAACCTAGGGAATGAAGGCGCATAGCAGTATGGGAAAGATGATTGAGCAATGGCTTCACAGTAGGCGTTGAGGTTCTGAGAAAAGGCGGGGGCTTGAAAGGATAGGTATGCACGGTTTTTAATAATGTAATTGAGTACAGGGAGCATTTTTTTTTTTTAAATGAATGACTTATCCGTGTGGAATAATTACTCCCAAGGTTAGTCTGCACAGTTCCCTGGTCTGTTTCTCAGTGCTGACTACACTAAGTGCTGCAGAGGGGAACAAACCCCAACAGGCTTGGAGCTAAATGATACTGGAATTTGAAAGCATTTGGATCTATGTGGAGACTGGGAAGAAACAGAAGTCATGGCCATTGTAGGAAACAGTGATAGAGGAGCCACTGGGTCCAGACCCGGGGAACTGGTAACAAGATTAATCATGGAATTGTTATGACCCCCACCCAAGCAAGTGAGAGCTATTATCAACTTGGAGGTATTAAATTTTAGGCATGGATTCTCTTGCATGCCAGAACCCAGGAGCAGAATAAAATGATGGCAGAAGTACAAACCATAAAGAATTACCTTGCAGCCTAGCAGGTTTTATTTCCTGTAGATGATTGCCTTCTGCCTGACACTAATGGTGCTCAAATTTCAAACTAATATGGAATCCAAATTCTGGCTTGTCACGGGGATTTGACCAGGGCAAAGCTTATTTTATTAAAAAATATGAAGTTATATTTGTGTGTACATGTGAAGGCTCCGCAGATCTTGTGAAGGTCAGAAGCCAGCTCTTACCGGTCAGTCCTCTCCTTTCACCGTGTGGGAACCAGGGATCAAACTCGTGAAGTCCTGGCAGCCAGGTCTTCTACCCACCGAGTCACCTCTCTGGCTTTCATTTTTGTTTTTAAAAGTGAAGGGGGAGGAACCCAGCAGTGGTGGTGCACACCTTTAGCTCCAGCACTAGGGAAGCAGAGGCAGGAGGATCTCTTTGAGTTCAAGGCCAGCCTGGTCTACAGAGCTAGTTCCAGGACAGCCAGGGCTACACAGAAAGACCCTGTCTCAAGCAAAACAAAACAAAACACAAACCAACCAACCAGAAATGAGAGGACAAGATAAAAACCACCTGCAGGGGAGAGATGGTTCAGCAGCTATGTGCTTGTGGCTGGCCTGACCGGACCGGACCCTAGGACCTACATGGTGGAAGAGAACTGACTCCCACAAGTTGCCTCTGGATACCAGACATGTACTATGCTTCACGCACGACCCCCCCCCCCCATAACAATAAATAAAACGAGGGCTAGGGAAACGTTTGGCAAGGAAAGATATTTGCCCGTAAGCCTGAGACTTGCATCCCATCCTCATGGTGGAAGAGAGGTGACTGCAACTTGCTGTCTAACCTCTGCACGTGCATATGGCACACAAATGCTCACCCACTACACAAGTAACCCCTAAGCCTCTGGCCTGCAGGTGTAGGCTCAGGAGATTTTGAGGCTCTAACATGTCTTCCTCCCAGGAGCTCCTCAAAAGCTTCCTGCACAATCTGTCATTTCACATCCCTGGCCTCCCACTCAGCTTCCTTCCTGCCCAGTTGTGCTCAGTTTGTCTTTCTGAAGGTCCAGCTCAAATGCCTGCTCACCTGTCTCAGCCCTCCTAGCTGTGTGCTCCTTGTGGCCTGACCCACAATCCTCTGCTGCTCTATGTGTGCAACTGTGGGGTGGGTTTAGGCTGAAAGGTGGGAGCTCTATTGCAAAGCTCCAACTGAAGAGCCAGGCTCCTGTTCTTAGAGGTTTATTAGTAGTACATGAGGCACACAACGGAGGGGTAGCCCTGGATGACCCAAAGCCTTCTCTGCAAAGGACGTTCTGGCAAGGCTCCACTTAATCAAGAAAGGTCTTCTCTGCAGAGCTTCGTGGACCCCGGTCTTTGCCAGCAGTGTGGGTGACTTCAGTCCATGGCCACCCTCCTGCTCGTCTTTATGGAGGAGTTTATTCTTTTCTGTCGTAGTCTTTCCCGATTCATTTTTTCTATTCTGAAAACAAAGGACAGCAATGAGGCCCAGATGTGCAATCAGTGCTTTTCAAAGCTGGAAGCTGAGGCGTGAGCGAAGCAGCCCAGTCAGCAGGAGCCAGATGTGCACCTGGCCTGGGTCAGCACCTTGCTCCTCTCAGCAGCTTCCCTATCGCCCCTGAGGGAAGCTCCTGGCCTCCCTGCCCTGGTCCCCATAAACCCGCTTGCTGCCAGAGTGTTTTTGTACCTGAGTCTCTGAAGCTGAGCGTCCTCTTTGGACGGCTCCTTGGGCTCCTGGCTGGCTTCGGCAATCATGTCTCGAATTTTCTGCAGGCATTCTGCCAGATTCCGGAACTGATAGCGGCTGATCTCAGAGGTAAGAATCAGCTCCCCTGCCTTGTTGATCTTATTTTTATGCTGCCAAGGAGGAAAATGAGGAACACCACAAGGCCCACAAGCCTATCCCCACCCCAGGGATCCACAGGGACTGAAAGGGGTGGTACCATGAGCGCAATCTTCTGGCGGACAGGCTCGGCGATCCAGTCTGCGCTGGCCAAGTGAAACCTCACCTCAGCCTTAGAGTTCACTGTGCATGGGAAGGAAGAAGTGATCCTGAGACTCTTAGGAAGCCACCGTGCCCAGGCGGTCAGGAACTGTCCTGAAGCCAAGAGCAACCAACCACCCAACCAGGAACATTTTAGCCTATGTTGAATCTGGCCATGGAACAAGCCTGCAAGGCTCTTTGGTATAAAACTGGACTCCTGATATCCAAATTTCCAGGGCCTCTCATAACTCTCATGACTGTTTTACTGGACTCTGAAAACAGCAAGGGGTTGGGGGGAGGTTGGGTCTCATGAGAGCAAAGGAAACCTGTTCTCTGTGGAAACAAGCAGGCTGCCGGCTCATGCTGTGAGTTCTCTTTGTTTATCCTCAAAAGCCAATCCTAGTCTTAGCAACCCACAGCTGAGAAGCAGACAATCGGCCACATTCAGAAGAATAGAAAGGATTATTATAAGCTGAAGGTGTGTGAGCTGAGCAGAAAAACCCCTTTATTCCACAGGAATGTGAACGCAGAGCTGCAGAGTCGCCTCTTCCATCTCCCAGCCGAGGCTTCAAGCAAAGGGAACAACCCGGGGCCTGTACCTTTGTTAACGTTCTGCCCCCCCAGGGCCGCTGCTCCGACAGTAAGATATGTTCAACCGATCTGTGAAGTGAAGAACACACACGAGGATTCCCCCAAGCCAAGTCTGTAGAGTGCTAATTTAGTCAACATGACTATTCCACACCTCTCCCCTCCCCACACCATACAGATCAGATCAGATCACCTGGACAGCATTCACAGATGTCCCAAGGACTCCCAAGTTTAGCACCTTCTACCACACCCTTCTGCTCTGGGTTTGTGTTAAAGTGAAGACTCTTTCAGAGGCTTAGGCTAAGGGACAGACTCAGCCTCACACAATTCAAAGCATGGTGGACCTGAAATCCTGCTGGGCCAGAGGCTGAAGGGGAGAAGACCAGATGAGTGGGATGGCAAGCTCCTTGAGGTGCTAGCACCAGTGGCTGAGGGAGGAGGATGTGGAGCTTGACACCTCCAGCACAAAGTACACAGTGAGTCAGACAGGCACAAGACAGTGTTGTTTCTGGCTGTGTGTTCTCAGGGCCAAGCTCATGGTCTGGGTTGAAATTATCTGCCAGATGGATGAGAACTTAACCTTTAGTGGGGGGCTCTCACCCAGAAAGGCAGTGTGGCCACTAACTATATATGATCCTGGCAAAGCCCCATGGCTTCTTGTCAAAGCCTTATTGCTTGTTTGTGTTTTAGAGTCAGGGTTTCTCTGTGTAGCCCTGGCTATCCTGGAACTCACTCTGTAGACCGGGCTGGACTCCAACTCAGAGATCTGCCTGCAGAGTGCGTCACCAATGCCTGGCTCCTTCCTCACATTTCTGTATTGTGCAAAGGCTTAAATAGCATTTGGGTAGGGGAGACACAGGAGCTGGAAACGCAATAAGACCAGCTGCATGGGTGTTGAAGTTCTGTGGCAGCATGGTGGCAGGAAGTGGTGCTCGGTCTTGAGACCACCTCCCAGGTCTCCCTCCTTTACAAAAGCCAGTTAAACCTTGTTCTAACTAGATAACCAAGGTACCTGGTACTGCACGGGAATGGCTGCACTACAGAGCCTCACAACCTTGCATGTAGCACATGTGGGTCATGCTGGCTGAGCTGAGTCTGTTGAAACACAATGCTGTATGATCCCTCAGAGAATGCAGGAAGCCAGGAAAGGCAACTGCTGCTCACTGAGCGGAATGCCTGTTTCCCCAGTCACTGAGATGAGGTCTCCCTTGGTCTCCACAGGCACCCCTTAGCCAGCTGCAGGCTGCAGGTCTGCCTCCATGCAGTACCACCTTGGCTCTGTGGTTACTGGGCGTCCTATGACTGTATTGTAGTCTTTGTTTTGGTGTCACCCTAACAAAGGAGTGCCAACATGTTTGGTTATCCTCCCTTTAACAGTCTGTAAGAGCCATATACCCTTTGATTTTAAAGAGAGCAATACTGGGCAAGATGGTAGGAGAACTATTATAATTCTGAGATAGCCTGGGCTATATAATGAATTCCAAACTAGCCTGGGTTACATAGTGAGAACATGTCTTAAAAAAAAAAACAAACAAAAAACCAATCAATCAACCAAAAAAAGCCAAGCTAAAACCAAAACAGCGTGTTGGGGGAGCTCAATACTTCTTTCTAGGCCACAGCTATGAGGCCCTGTCTATGTCTGGCAGGTACAGGATTGGTTGGTTGTTTGTCCTGAGATAGGGTCTCACATAGCTCAAGCTGTCTTGAACTTGCTATGGAGCCAAGGCTGGCCTTGAACTCCTGACAAGAGAAGCTGAAAGTCATCAGGTTATAAAAGAAATTACTGATCCAAAAGGGTTTGGTTCCTTGATTATCTCCTTTCAAGAAAGCAATAGCAAGTTTTGTTTATATTAAAAGAAAAGCCATTTTTCTAAACAGGGGGGAAATGTGGATATAAACATGGTCTTGTTTTGGACTCAGGTGTAGGATGTGAGACTGATTCAGACCATCCACAGCAGCAGACTATTTGCCTCATGCCCCTTTGCCAGCTGCAGATGGTTTAAATCTGAGGACTCTGGAGAGAGAATAAATGCCAGAGCCCAGAGAGTGAGGGCTTCGAAAAAGAAAGGCTGCTGCTTCTTGCCCCCCTTCAGCTCCTGTTGCAATGATACAAGAAGTTGAACATCTCCTGAAACAAGGCCTGGACTGGCTTCCAGGAACCCAATGACCCTAACCAGCAGGAAGCAGCTAAGAGAACTGTGCCCCCTCTCCCACTAACCCTTTCTCTCTCCTACCTGGTGTTGGGGTGTTGGAAGGAATTGGGGTGGAGTAGGGAGAAAAAATAAAAGAAATGTAAATAAGGGTTTTAAAAAAGTATGCCAACAACTAAGTCAGACCCATAACCTAAAATGTCTGATTTTTCAATAAAATTACTTACCTAGAGGGATGTCACTGCCTGTTTGTTTTGCATGCTCCTGTAACACGATAATATACATACTGTCAGAGAGAGAAGTCATCTGCCGGGTTACACCTAACTGTCCCAAGACAGCAATGATGATGATGATGATGATAATTATAGTAACATAAAGTTACAAGTCAAATGTTATATTTTGGGCTGAAGAGATGGCTCAGTGGGCAAAAGCACTTCCAAAAAGTCGAGCCCAACAACCTGAGTTCACCTGTAGGTTCCCTGGGACTCACATGGTAGAAGGGGAGAACCAACTCCTGTGAGTTGTCCACTGATGTGCACCCAGACCCCCCCCCCCCACACACAAATAAATGCAATACACGTTTTAAAGAAGTTATGGATTATTCTTTTCAGGCCTCCAGCAAAATAATGCTGTCAACCTCGCCACCCCCCCGCCCCCCCCACACACACACACACTCAGGCACTACCTCAGAAGCACTCCTCTAAGAAGATCTAGCTCATGCTTTCCGCTGTCCCCGGGGACGGGGTGGATGAGACAAGACAAAGAACACACAGGAAGGACACTAAACACTACCTTCCAGCAACCTGGTGCAACAATCCTAGTGGGCCACCCTGCTCCTTCCGGTGCCACAGGAAGCTGCCACCAGAGGCAGTCTGCCTTGAACAGACCCTTGCTCACCTGCCCGGAGGGCTCGTGACAGACTGAGCTACTCATACCAGGCCTCCTCCTCGGGCAAGCTGTTCATTCAGCAGCAATACCCTCCAACTCTAAATCCCCAGGAACCTCATCATCCAGCAAACACTGTCCCCAGAGGTTGCTCTGGCCTCCAAACCAAAGTGTCCTCACCTGCACCCCCTTCGATGCCTCCTTCATCCCTCTTATCTTCAGAATTGGGGTGGTGGAATCCTCATCCTGCTGACTTCTCTCTTTCTGAAGACTACACACCTCTTTGCTAAGACACCCTCAGGTTTTTCTCTTGCCTCTGTATGCCTCTCTCTAACATCCCCTTACTAGCTCTCTGTGATGGCTAAAACTCTGATGTGCCACTGAAATCTTTCTTCTCTCTCCCTAAAACATTTCATCCATCTAAGCTGATGAAAATGCCATCTATATTGGTGACTCCAAACTTCCAGGCTCAAAGTAAACCTCTTTGTTCAACCACACTTTCATATACTCAGCTTGTTCTCATTCTATCAAATCTAGTAGCGAGTCCTATTGACTTTCTTCAAAATATGCCTAGAATCTTCCATCTGCAAAACTCCTATTGCTTCCACCCTGCTTATTCTTTCTTGTCTATATTATTGAAGCCTAACTCACCATTCTCCAGGCTACTGTCTGTAACTCTCAGGCTTGTAAAGCTACATTGTATCATTCCATTCCAGGCCTCCATTCACTCTCTCCTCTTCAGCTTCGCTTCATCAGACTGCCCTGCTCAGGCACACCTGTCCAGCACAGTAGTGCCCTGAGGTGGTTATGCCTGCTGTTCACTCTGCTTCAGACCCCTCAGTTCCCTGGGATTCTCATGTTTTCTTCTTCCAGGTCTTTGCTGTGACGAGGTCTCGTATAATCCAGGCTGGTCCTGAACTTCTGATTTTCCTGCCTCTGCTGCAAGATCTACTGTGCCCCACTTCTTCCAGGCTTTACCAGCTCACTCTACTTAAAACTGCAACTCTAATCAGGGTTTGGTAGTGTATGCCTGTGATCTCAGCATTTCAGGGGCAGAGAGACCCAGGAGGAACACTGCAAATTGGAGATCAGCCAGGGCTTTTAAAGAGCCTTTCTTACAACACACATATAGGCCAGTACAGTGACACATGCCAGTAATCTTTACACACAGGAGATGAAGGTGGAAGGATCAGGAGCTCACGGCCACCCTTAGCTATGTAGCAAGTTTGAGGCTAGCCTAGGTTACATGAATTCCTTTGTCAAAACAATAAACCTGCAACTGTGTCTCTAGCTTCACTTCTTCTGGGTCTATTTTCTCTAAAGCATCATAATCAGTGTTACTTGGGTTTATTAATTTATTTTTGTCTGTCACCCTCCAGTATATGATAAGCTCCACAGATGTAAGATTTGTTTTACTACTCTCTGCCCCAAATTAGCACTGTGACACAGCATGCTCTCAGGAGAAATCTGCTGAATGTGGTGTGAGTGAGTGAGTGAGTGAGTGAATGAATGAATGAATGAATGAATGAATGAATGAATATACTTGATGCTCTTTCAATTCTCTAGGTGCAGCTCAATAGGTTCCCTTTCTCCTGCTCTGGCCTGATGCAGTGTTGTCTACATGCAGGAGGGTAAATACGGATCCTGAAGGAACCAACAAGCCTTGTCTCAGGTTCCTGACGTTAATAAGGGCAAAAGACCCGGTAAGGTCCAAATTGCGGGCCCCTGCTTTTATTGTTCACTTTGAAGGTACACAGTGCACATTTTTCTATAGACTGTAGGCCTGAAAGACCGAGAAACAAATGTAGAAAAACTGGTGATCTTGAAAGACGCGTATGTGGCGGGCTCTCTCCCAGACCTGCACTATTCGAGCCACGAGGGCTACCACACCTTACATTCCCAGCCCCCCAGCTGCTAGGACAAGTTCCTCCCGGGGCAACCAAACATTCCACGCAGCCCGGCTTCCTCGCGTCACCTAGCAGCGAGAGGAACCGCCCCTTCCGTTCCCTCCTTCCTCGGCTCACCGGGACCTTCCAGGCGGTATCCACGCCTTTGGACTCAGGGTAGAGCTTGTCCAGGCTGTAGATGCTCTGGAACTCGGTGCCATCTACCTGTCTGTGCAGAGTCCGGCGAGCACAGCGTGCGGACGGCGGAAGCAACAAGGTTCCAGCTCGGCTCAGGCCCCAGCGGAGGCCACAGGCAGCCGCCATATTCACTTCTCAGGGCCGCTTCCGGTGTGCATTCTCTCCGCGGTCCGCAAGCGACGCTGCGCTCGCGACTTGAGTTCCGCCTGGTTTCTCATGCTCCAGGCTGACCACCTCGGTCATGATGGTGGTGGTGGGTACCCAGCTGGCATCCGGCAGAGGTTGACTGGCAGGCGAAGACCATCTACGGGAGATTCTTCTTTAAAAGACTCTTGTATCTTTCAGGCTGGGTGGTGCCCACCTGCAGACCCAGCACTGAACTCAAGGCTAAAGCTAAGCCTAACCTAGTTACATAGTGAGCCCCTGCCGTAAAAATAATAAATACGTAAACGAACAAGCAAACACTGGATCCCACGTCCTCGGAAACACTCTTTTCTCTTTCTGAGTCCGTTCTCCTCACGTGGACTCCTCAGCAACCTAACCAAACACAGCAAGGTCTTACCTGCTTGGCTTGTAAGATCCTTGCTCTCTCCTATCCCAGATTCCTAGCCTGCTTTAGATATATGTAGATAGACAGACAAACAAATAGACAATCAAACAATCCTTGTGTGTGTGGTTTGAGTGTAATGATTGGTTTTGTGGTGTTTATTTAGGCAGGGTCATTGATTTACCCAACCAGGTTTGGCTTTTGTTTGTGTTTTGAGAAGGTTTCCTATATTAATAAGCTGGCTTTGAACACCTGATCCTCCTGCCTCCGCTTCTCAAATGCTCTAATTACTAATCTAATTACTAATCAGATTATGACCATGCAGCGTCCTAGTCGTATGTTCTAACGTAATTGCCTGTCTCCTAGCTAGAATGTAATCTCTCTGCTGTATCCCAAACATGCAGAACATGGCACATCACAGATATATCACAATGTGGATCAAGTAAATTTCATGGCAATTCACTTTATTTTTAATTTATTGTTTTCTCAAGACAGGGTTTCTCTGTATAGCCTTGGTTGTTCAGCAGCAATTCATTTTTGAAAGTTAAGTTTTTGAGTTGGGTATGGTGGCACATGCCTGTAATCCCAGCACTCTGGGAGACAGAGCAGGAAGATCACCATGAGTTCAAGGCCAGCCTGGTCTACAAAATGAGTCCAGGAAAGCTAAGGCTACACAGAGAAACCCTGTCTAGAAAAACAAAACCCCACCCCCAAAAAAGGAAAAGAACAAAGAAGGAAGTTGAATTTCAGGTTTTGTTTTTGTTTTTGTTTTTGTTCCCCCCACCCCCCGCACACACACACACAAAACAGTTTATAAGCCACCTCCATCCATGTGTGAGTGGTGATGGATGGCTTTGCTTATGTACCCAGCCAGGGTTGGGAGGCAGATCATTGGAGGAAAATGGTTCTAAACACCAGCCTCTTCCCACCCTAAGGCTTTAAGGAACAGCATTGTGGGTTCTTCTAGCCACTAAAGACCAGCTGGAATAGTAGGTACAGAATTCAGAAGACAGCGGGCTAAGCAGGACCAGATCATATCGTTGTTATGGCGAGAAATCCAGAATTGATGGTTCTAATGCTAAGTCTCCAAGGGCGATGTCTGAAGGTGACTAATCCTTGGCTTAGTTACTTAGCTGAGGTATATGTGTATGAAAATAGAAGTCAGTAAACGTTAGTAATTGATAATAGTTCTTGTGGTTAACTTGTAATGAAGAATTTGATTTTTTTTTTTTTTTTTTTAGGAGAAAGGGTCATTATCTAGAAAAATATGCTCCTGGGATAATTTAAGTATTCCCCGGGGACACTGGCTGATTGAGACAGGGGGCTGTCACTGAAGCCAGCCTTTATGGTCTCGGCGTTACTAGGGAGATAAGCCAGCCCCTCGACAGTCTGTAAACTGAAGGACTGGCAACTGACATATTCTTTTGGGGCTCTGGGTTGAAAGGAGTCTCTTGGGTCCTTCCCTGGCTGATTTAGTCCCAGAATTTCAGAGGGAGCAGAGACGTTTCCATAGTGACTAGAAGAAGCTGCTCAGGGGAGCAACCTCAGCCACTCGGGTTGCGGATTATGAATAATAAAACCAGAGCAGTTCCAGGGCATCTTTGCTCTGAGGTGCGGCTCCAACCTGTGCCTGACCCACAGACGCAGGAACAGGAAGCTGCACATTTCCGTGGCTCCAAATAAACACAGCCTGTCAGGCCATCTGGTGGCCTGGATTCTGGAAGAGATGGGAGGAGAGATGAGAATGAGACAAGTTGCCCTGGGGTGGGGAGAAGAGCCGCTGGCAGGCTCTTCTCACTGGCTGCTGCCAGGAACCATTCGGTAAGGGGATAGAGGGTGCTGGGAGGAGAAACAGGCTGGAGAGGTGACACCTGTTCCCCTGGATGGGTGGGCACTAAGTGGGGTGTCGGTGTCGTAGGCCTGTAAGGGGAGCTGAGACAGGAGGACTACTGTGAGTTCAAGGCCAGCCTGCATTACATAGTGAGTTTCATGCTAGCCTAGGTCACATAAGAAGACCTTGTGTTAAACAATAACAATAAAAAGGCTGGCAATTTGGAGGCTGATGGCACTGTCCTCCTTTCCCTCGTTGGTCCTCCAAAGGTTGCCTGGGTTGAGATGGTGTTTCAGGAAGGGACCATTCACTCAAAATCAAGAAAAGGGAAGAAAGGATTAAGAATCAATGATCCTGAGCTGGGTTTGGTGGTGGACATCTGTAAGCTCAGCACTCAGGGAGGCAGAGGCAGGCGGGTCTCTGTGAGTTTGAGGCTAGCCTGGTCTACAAAATGAGTCCAGGACAGCCAAGGCTACACAGAGAAACCCTGTCTCAAAAAACAAAAGCAAGCAAACAAAAAGAATCCACAAGCCAGTCCTGGAAATTGAGGAATTTGTAGACATAGCCCTGCTCTACAGCTTGTGAGCTGGCAATATGATTGGATAAAAAGGGATCCATGGGATTTGCCTTCTCCTGAGTGCCCTAAGTCAGACAATTCCTTAAAAGCTCTCCATGTTGTGGGCATAAGGGGTGTTCAGTGAGGTATGGTGGCATTGGGCCTCAGTTGAAATACTAATACACTGTGTGTGTGTGTGTGTGTGTGTGTGTGTGTGTGTGTGTGTGTGTATTGCTGTGGATGGCCCATGGGGCTTGCACATGCTAGAGAAACACTCTGGCATCAGCTACAACCTCCAGCCTCAGATGGAATATTTCTGGGTGACCTTGAATGACTCACTTTAACCTCTAAGCTTCACAATGCTCTTCAGTAAACGAGAGCTTTTGTATTTGTCTCCTGGAGTTCCTGGGGGTATTGAACAGACTGTAACTACTCGCCACAGAGCCAGCAAGGGAACACTCACAAAAGCCAGCAACTCCTCAGAGGTGCTGTGCGCACAGGCCTCTTAAGAAAATCAGATAGCTTTTCTCTGCAGCGCTAGGGTAGGAAATCCATTCTGACAAGCTTGCTAGACTCCTTTTCCCTCTCTGGAAAGATGAACAGCACAGTATACGCTCTGTGGCTTGTTTCCTGCTGGGTCCCCTGGGAACAGCCCCATTCCACGTGAGTGACTGTGTGTGTACGTTTGCATGTTTGCGTGTCTGTGTTGCCCTCTCACCTCCTCAGGCACGCCTGACCTGAAACCACCCAGGCTGTTAGTTGATGTAATCGGCAATTTGGGGCTCAGCTCTGTGCTCTCCATACTGCACCTTCTTCCCTCCCAGAGTTCCATGGAGGCTAAATTGAGTGAGTCTTGGTGATGACAAGCGACAAGTCCACAGTGGTGTGTACTGCATCCCCACACTGTTGGAGGGAGGTTCCTGGGAATGGATGGGAGTTGTGAGCATTATGCACATGGAACTGTAAGTTAAGAAAACACCAGGGGATAAATGGCCGTCTTGCTTTTCCTAGAACTGTCTTATGGTCTTAATGGGCAACTTCCTAGGGCTGGTCTGATTCTTCCTTTGTGGCTCTCAAGGGATCAGCTCCCTCCTTTCTTTTTTACATCTTTCTTTTTTCTCTTTCCTTCTTTCTTTCTTTCTCTCTCTCTCTCTTTTTTTTTTTTTTTTCAAGACAGGGTTTCTCCTGGCAGTCCTGAACTTGCTTTGTAAACCAGGCTGGTCTGGAACTCACAGTGATTCGACCGCCTCTGCCTCCCTGAGTGCTGGGATTAAAGGTGTGCACCACCACACCAGGCTAAGACATCAGTCTCTTTTTCTCTGCCTATCACCCACTCAATCTTAGTGCCATAACCTAGGAAAGCCTTAAAAAAAAAAAAAACAAAAAAACCCATGGTTAGAAATCAAGCTCAGCAAGTAAAGGCACTTACTGCCAAGCCTGAGGACCTCAGCTTGATCCTTGGAACCCACATGGTGGAAGGATAAAACCAACTCCCGATGCTTATTCTACGGCCTCCACATTCAAGCTGTGGTGTGGGGAACCCCTCACACACCAATAACAAATAAGAGTGAAAAATGACAGGTGGGGCTGGAGAGATGGCTTAGCGGTTAAGAGCACTGGCTGCTCTTCCAGAAGAGCTGGGCTCAGCATCTACTAGGGGACTTAAAACTGTCCATAACTCCAGTCCCCAATGGATCTGATGTCTTCTGGCCTTCTCAGCCATCAAACATCCACATGGTACACAGACACAGGCAGAGGGAAAGAACCCATAAAGGTTTTTTTTTCTTTTTTCTTTTTTAAGGCACCAGGGCCTCTTTTCCACAATAAAACCAAAACAAGGAAAAACTCCCCCTGGCCCCTGGCCCAGCATCCTGAGCTAAAGCCAGAGCAAAGGCTTTGAACTCTAAGTTCATGCTGAATGGCCACCGCAGCCACATGCTGACCTGTCCATCATCCATCTTCCAGCAGCCCAGTCATCCTGGGAAGAGTGTTCTCTGGTGAAACCCAGCTTGATCACTGACCATCACCAGCTTCCCTGGCTATGGCGTCAGCCATGAAGAAGGCAGAAGTGGCACATTGATGGCTCTTATGGAAGTCAGGGCTAAGCACCAGGTCGAACAGAACCTCAAAGAAGTTGTGTGTAGTTGATGTGGACAAGGTCAACACCCTCTGGCTGGATGGAGAGAGGTCACGTGTTCAACTGGCTCCAGATCTCCGTGCTTTGGATGTTACCAACAAAACTGGGTTGATCCAAACTGAGTCCTGCTGGCTAGTCCTAAATATATATTTTTTCACCATTAAAAAAAATCATAAGTAGAAGGGGATGGTGGAGCATGCTTTTAATCCCAGCACTTAGGAAGCAGAGGCAGGCAGATCTCTGAGTTCGAGGCCAGCCTGGCCTTCAAAGAGAGTCTTGGCCAGCCAAGGCTACACAGAGAAGCCCTGTCTCAAAAACAAACAAAACAAAACAAAAACCCACAAAACCCAAAAAAATATATAGGTGAAAATATCAAACAAAACATAGGTTTGTTTGAAGCTGAAAAAATGATAATGCAAAAAGAAAGGAGAGCCAAGTGTGGTATTGCACACTTATGATCTTAACACTCTGGAGGCTCAGGAATTCCAACTTCAAGGCTAGCCTGGGCTAACAGTGCACTTAGTCACATAATAAAGTCACATAACCACGAAGGAACAATAAGGACCTAGAGTGGCCATACACACCTCCTGTCCAGTTTGGTGATGCTGAGATCCAAGACTGGAAAGAGTAAGGAGACCTTAGGAGTGTCAGAACCAGGCCTGATGGTGGAGATCAAGAGTTCTAGGCCACTGAGAACCTCAGAAAGGCTTAGCTACCCTAAGGCAATAAGAAGGGAAGGCCTGGTGTGGTGGCACCTGCCTGTATCCCTTGCACATGTGGAGGTCAGAGGACAACTTCACAGAGAGGGTTCTCTCCTTCCAACTTACATAGACTCTGGGGATCTAGTTTATGTTGTTAGGACTACGGCAAGAACCCCTACCCACGGAGCCATTTACAGGAGCCTGCAGGCCCCCATGACTTTAAAAAATGTTTTCAGTCATTTTCTTACATTTATTTTACAAGGTGCTAGTGTGGAAGTCAGAGGACAATCCAAGGGAGTCGTTTTTACATGCCAAGTCACCTCGTGGGCCCCTCTATGACTCTTTAAAATAAAAATTTATTTTTATGTGCACCGGTGTTTTGCCTGTGTGAGGAACTGGAGTTACAGACAGCTGTGAGCTGCCATGTGGGTGCTGGGAATTGATGTGAGTCCCAGGAGATCAGCCAATGCTCTTAACCACTGAGCTATCTCTCCAGCCCCCTACTTTTTAAAACTTATCTTCTCATATATTCTATCTATAGTCTATACATATTAAGATTAAAAAAAAAAAGTGGGGCAGAGCATAGTGGTGAACCTCTTTTATCCCAACACTTGGGAGAGAAAGGCAGGTGAATCTGAGTTCCAGCCAGCCTGGTCAACATAGTGCTACCCTGTCCATTTTCTGTTTTTTTTTTTTAATTTTATTTTTCTTTTTAGTTACATTTTGTTAACTGTTGTTGTGTATGGGTGTTTTGCCTTTATGCATACATGTGTGCCATGTACATGCCTGGTGCCTGCAGGAGCCAGAAGAGGGCATTGGATCCCCTGAAACTGGAGTTACAGATCATTGCAATCCTTTTTGTGGGTGCTGGGAACCAAGTCCAGGTATTCTGTAAGAACAAAAAGTACTCTTAACTGCTGACTTCAGCCTCAAGGGAAAAGAAAAAAAAAAAAAAGGTAAGAATCAGAGAGGCTGGGGACGGGGCCCAGTGACAGTGTTTGTCTGACAAGCACGTAGCCCTGGGTCGTCTCCAGCACCAAATAAACTGGGTGTGGCCGCAAATGCCTATAATCCCAGCGCTTGAGAAGAAAAAGCTGAAGGCGTCAGCAGTCCCCACACAACTTGATGATCTTGAATGCCGTGTCTGAGCTAGCACCACCTTCCTGGCTACGGTTAGATCACCTTGATTTTATTTGTAGTTGCTTTGGGGGAATCTCCCCAAGCCAGAATGTACACTCCAGGGCAACACAGACCCTTTGTGTTTTGTTCATCAGCGTGCTTGGCAAAGCTGGTTCTGCACAGACACGCACAGACCTCTCCAAGAGCTGTCTAATGATGGACAAGCAATCAAGAAAAAGCTGAGAGTTCAGGGGCCACAGTGACCTCAAAGAAACGCGGAGCTCAGGGGTGCAGAGCTCAGATACACCCTCACCTGCAGTGGTGAATGACAGGAGGCAAGCCTGTGAGGCGCAGAGACGAGACGATGGCCCCAGGGTCACCCCTGCCTTTAGAATACTGGTGCATTTTTTCTTTTTATTAAAGAAGAGAATAAAGCATTTGTAAATATATTTCTCTCATGTATACTTCGAAGGTGACACTGGTCAGCGGCTACAGAACCGGGGAAGTGAGTGGGCCTGAGTTCCTCCTCTATCCCCAGATGACAGAGACATATAGAGGGCTTGGGGGTGCCCAGCCCCAAAGGACAAACGGTTCCAAGTTACATGAACAGAAGGATCCAGCTGCCAGCTGGCATCACAGTGCCACCTGGAGCGATGTAGCCTCTCCGGGGATGTCAGACATGCTTGATAAGAAAGCCCCTTTACCCATTAGAAAAAGGTAAGGCGTGACGGTTCCCACTGGGCTCCCAGCGCCGAGGCCAAAGTCAATGCCTCCCACTGGATTGTATGGCTCCTTTGATTTACAGGGTCTTGGGAAGGGTGGCAGAAGGAACCAGAGGGCAGGCTGGGGACCTAGGCATCTCTTAGATGGACCCTGACTTTCTGAAGTCCTAGACTAAAATACTGAACCCTTGACCCAGGTGAGACCTCAAAAACCACTCCCATAAAGGCGGGAGGTAGAGAGCAGGCATTCTGTAGGAAGGTGGGAAAGAAGAAACTTCTTCAACTTAAGAATAATCAAGATAGCTGGGCACAGTGGCAGATGCTTGTAGTCCCAGCACTCGGGGTGGCAGAGGCAGGCAGATCTCAGAGGCTAGCCTGGTCTACAAAGCCAGTCCAGGACAGCCAGGGCTTCACAGAGAAACCCCATCTCGAAAAACCAAAAAGAAAAGAATACTCAATGTAAGGGATGGGCAGTGGTGGCATTGCACACCTTTGATCCCAGTACTTGAAAGGCAGAGGCAGGCAGATCTCTGAGTTCAAGGCCAGCCTGGTCTAGAGTGAGTTCCCGGACAGCCAAGGCTACAGAGAAACCCTGTCTCGAAACAAAACAAAACAAAACAAAACTAAACTAAACTAAAAAAACAAAACAAAATAACTCAACTAACCAAACAAAAAGAAAACAAAAAACTCAACATGGAATAAGGATCCTACAGTCCCTGGTGAAGGATAGAGTTGGACACTAGGACCTGGGTTGGTGACACTTGCACAGGACATTCAGAAGGCTGCAGATGTGAACTGTACCAGGGCTGGCCTGAGGAAGTGAGGAGTGGATGAGACATCATGGTCCCTGAGATGGGGCAGGCGCAGGGAAAGGAAGGAAAGCAGAGGTGGTGTGCAGGCTTGGGGCACTTCCTACCCTCCGAGCCCCTGGAAAGCTTCATGCCCATAGTATTTCCAGGAATGGAACTTGAGGAGGTTGGCTCTGAGAGGAAGGGACACTACCCATGTATGGCTGTTGAGGGCTCCCTCTTCCGCTGTTCAGACTGGCTACAGATGTGTGGTGAGCTGAGGGTCTTTGCCAGGGCCGGAGTGGGTACACTCGGGCCTAGCTAAAACTTTCTGCTCAGCAAGGTGGGAGCCATCTGCGCCCTGCTCAGAACTCTGGGAGAGGTACAGCTGGTGCTAAGGGAATGACAGTTGTGGCTGGCAAGAAGCAGTGGATGGTCTAGGAGACCCCAGACACCAGCAATGGCTGGCTCTGAGATTCCCTTTCAAGTGTTTCCAGTTGTGGCAAGGCTTAAGGAGACCTTGCATTGCAAATCTCTCAGAAAAGCAACTTTGGAAGGGTAAAAAAAAAGAAATCAGTTAAGCCAAAAAGGCTTGCAGAAGACTGGGGACAATCTGAGAGTGAGGCTTGGGGTTCAGAAACAGAGGGTTGAGGAAGCTGAAAAGCCCTCAGGGACAGTGGCCAGGTGGGGTGGAGTGTTTGGCTTTTAAACTAAGCTGTGCCTTCAAGCTGAAGCAAAGTGGCCAAGAGAGGCAGGACAGGTGAGCAGAGCCACCAGCAGGAAACAGGCTGTGTCCCCAAATCAGAGAGGGCCCCTTCTTCCGCTCCAGCCACCTGCTGTGATATATTGCTGAGTAAGGGGCCCTCTCACTTGCCAAGAGGCTGCCATCCAGGCATGAGGGAGCCCTCCGGCGAGGAGGCAGAGGGAATCCAGGCATGAGGGAGCCCTCCCTCCGGCGAGGAGGCAGAGGGAGGCTGCAGACCTACAGTGGGGTCACTTGCTGCTGTGCGTCTTGACTTTGGTGGCATTGATGTCGGCCTTGGTCTTCTGGATCCTGGCGAAGATCTCTTTGAAGAGCGCCTTGTACTCGGGCTGGCTCTGCTCTAGCCGCTTATCCACAGCCTCCACGTGCTGGCTTAGGCTCTTCTCACCCGCCTTGCCCTCTCCCTGGCCCTCCTCACCCCCTAGTAGGTCCCTCCATGAGCTGTCCCGAGAGATGGGCCGCGAGGTCTGCACGCCCGCGTGCCGCACCCCAGCACCATGCTGCCGGCACTTGCTCAGCAGCTCCTCATATTTCTCCAGCAGCGCGTGGTACTGCTCATCCACCTCCCTCAGGATAGACATACCGCGCCTGCGCACACTGTTGGCATGCAACGTGAGGTTGCCAGCATGACGGCTGGCTGGGTCTTTGGCCACTATGGCATTGAGTGCTGTGTCACTGCAGCTCTTGCGCACTGCGTGGCTGGGGGAGGCTGCAGGTGAGGAGACACCATCCTGGGCATTGCTGTCATCTCCACTGCCCGGCTGGGGGTCATCAGCCTCAGGAGCCTGAGTGAGGGGCGCCAGCAACGCCTCGGCCAGGTGCTCCTCCCGGGCCAGCAGGTAGGTCTTGGCCTGCTTCATTTGCTGCAGCTCCAGCAGCTCCGCCTCCAGCTCCTGCACACGCAGGCGGCAGCCCTCCATCTCACACAGCTGTCGCTCCAGCTCCGTGTACTCCTGGAGCACCACTGTGTACTCGCGCTCTGCCCGCTCCTTGCGCTGTCGCTCCTGGCTCACCTGGGACCGTAGCACCCCCACCAAGGTCTGAAGTCGTTCGTTTTCCTGCTCCAGGGGCCGAGGGCCCAGCTCCATCGAGGAACTGTGTAGGCGGAAGGCATCCTCACACCTGCTGGGGACCAGGCAGCGGAAGTTGGCCAAGGCCCTGGACCAAAGTATCAGACACTGCTCTAACTCTTCCTTCTGACCCTCTGAATCATCCTCCACCCCCTACTCCCCTTTCTCTCCTGGCTGTGTGTGTCTGAGGACGACTGATGACTCATAAGACTTACCCAGGGTTCTTCAACCCTGGGAGGCATGGGGAAGGGCCAAGGCTGGAACAAGGGAGGATCTCCAGGTGTGTCTCTCCCTGTTCGGTGCTGGCCAGACAGACCTCTCCGTACTGTCTAGGTTCTAGCAATCTCCCTTCCTCTAGACCCCGAGGCCTGTTCTAGTGCAGCCCTGGACCTAGTTTCCACTCACACTCCTTATTTTTTTAACTTTTCTTTTTTTTTTTAAAGGGTCTTATACAGCCAAATTGGCCTTGAGGATGACTTTGACCTCTTGATTCTCCTGCCTCCACCTTGTGAGTGCTGGGATCACAAGTGTGCTCACCAGACCGTTTATAAGGTTTTGGGGATCAAACTCAAGGCCCCCTGCAGGTTAGACAAGGAGCCTTCCAACCGAACTCTGGCTCCAGCCTCACCCTGATCTTCTCCATCAATCTGTCTTTCTCCTGTCTTAGGCTGGGGGTGGAACTCGGGGTAACACACTTGTAGGCAAGTGCCTGTAAAGCTGAGCTACATCCCCAGGCCTGTATTCTTACAGTAAGTGGTTGCTGAATTAAGGTTTGATGGGAATCGAGAGGTATAGTGCTGCCTGGCTGTGCTGAACACACGGCCTTGGATGAGCCGTGTAGCTGCCAGGCTTAGGTTTTTCTCATCTGACATGGAGGTGATGACCTGTGTTAGCAAAGTAACACCCACGGCTGTCCTTAGCAAGCATCCCGGGGCTTGGACCAGACACAGGCCTCCTTCCCAGCCACTGTGCCCCTTCTCCTTCATCCCGCAGCCAGTGCTCTTGGGATTCTAAGACATACCAGGACCCTTGCCTACCGAGGACTTGTGCACAGCTCCTTCAGGCAGGGGAAGGTGTGGATGGTCCTCCTGCGCTCCCGCTTTTCCCGGCGAGCCCGAAGCTGTTCCAGGCCTCGCAGCTGCTCTACTTGGGCCTGCAGCTCCTCAACCTGGGACTGGAGACGCTCAATGGTCTCTGTCAGCCTGGAAGAGGATGAGGACAGGTATGGGGGACATAGTTTTATTTTTATTTATTTTATTTTTGCATTTTTTTTGGTAAAGATTGTTAGGGCTGAAGAGATGCCTCAGCCATTAAAAGCTGGGCTCACAACCAAAATGTTAAGATTGATTTTTAGGGGTGTGTGTGTGTGTGTGTGTGTGTGTGTGTGTGTGTGTATGCAGGTGCCTGAGCAACCCAAAAGATGAAGTTGGATCCCCTGGAACCAAAACGGTGGGTGCTGGGAACCAAACTCTGGTCCCAGAGCAATAAGCACTCTTAACTTCTTAGCCATCTCTCAAGCCCCACCTGGGGGAAGCCTTCAGGAGACAGGGACAGCCTCCTCTCAGCAGCCCGGGGTCTTTGTAGATGGAGGACATGGAGTTAAGGACAAACAGACCATTTTGAGCATGCTGTCTGGTGTTAAGGTCAGAGAACGCTCTGCCATATCCAAGGTCCTGCCCTTTGCCTACGCATCCCACCAGTCATTGCTCCTCAGCCACCTCTGACCCTTTTGTATCTGTGTGTATGTTCATGGAGGGGAGTACATGCAGAGGCCAGAGCATGACCTTGGGTATCATACCTCAACCAGTTATCCACCTTCTGTTTTGGAGACAGGCTTCCACAAGAACCCAGGGGCTGTTTATTCAGCTAAGGCAGGATCCACCCATCACCCCCTCCTTGGTTTAGAACTACAAATGCATGTTATTGCAACCTATATTTTACATGGTGGCTTGAACTCAGGTTCTTTCACTTTCTCTCAAGATTTAGTTATTTTATACATGTGAGTACTCTGACTGCATGCACACCTGCACGCCAGAAGAGGGCATCAGATCCCAGTATAGATGGCTGTGAGCCACCATGTGGGTGCTGGGAATTGAACTCAGGTCCTCTGGAAGAGCAGACAGTGCTCTTAACCACTGAGCCATCTCTTCAGCCCCTAAACTCATGTCCTCAAGCCTGTGCAGCAAGCCCTTTAGTAACCAGGCCATTTCCCCAACCCCACCCCAGGTTCTTGCACACCCCTCTGTCACGACCACTGTGCACTGCAGTGACACATTTACATGTCTGCCCTCCTTCTCATCTGTGGGTCCCAGAGGGCAGGTCACGGTCGCAGGATCTCTAGTACCTCAAACTGAGCCTGGTGCATGGGTGACTTTTGACCCATCAGTTGTTTGGGGCTAGAGAGATAGCTCGGTGCTTAAGAGCACTTGTTGCCCTTGCAGAGGACCTGGGTTTGGTTCCCACCACCCACACAGTGGCTCACAACCGTCTGTAACTCTAGCTGCAGAAGATCCCACACCCTCTCCTGGCCTCAGAGGACACGGCACACATGTGGTACACAGACATACATGCTGGCAAAACACTCACATAGGCAGAGTAAAAATAAATCTTGGAAAGGAAGGGTCAGTTGGTGATGGTGGTGGTGGCAGCGGTGGTGGTGCATGTCTTTATTCCTAGTGCTTGGGGAGGCTGAGGCAGGCAGATCTGTGTGGGTTTGAGGCCAGCCTGGTCTACAGAGTGAGTTTCAGGACAGCCAGGGCTACGAAGAGAAACCTTGTCTGGAAAAACCAAATAAAAGAAAGGGAGGTGGACGGGAGTGGAATGCTGGTTGTTGTAGAATAGATGTTTAAGCACGCAGAGCTGACATGGATGGATGGCCTCACTACAGTCCCAGGCCCTTTATCATTGCCTTCTAGAAGAGTCTCCCGACCAGTCCGCACACCCGTGGGCCTCCCCTCACCATCCCAGCCCTCACCCGTGGATCTTCTGCTGGGCAGCCTTACTCTCCAACACCAGCCTTTGGTTGGTCAGCTCCAGGTCTCTGGCCGTCAGGTCCAGCTGCTCGTACACTTTGGCATGCTGCTCATTCACGAGACGCAGTGTGTCCAGCTGCTTGGTCAAGTACTAGGGGAGGAGGTGAGGGTGGAACAAACCTTTACAATGAGGCAGGGGCAGAAGTCGCTGGCTGGCCCTCTTACCACTCCTAGGCCGATGGGCTTTGAGAGGTTTGTGTTCAACTGAGCCAGGGGTTGGGGGGTAGGGGCGGTGTGGTGAAGACCATGGTGTAGTGGGCTGCCTTGCAATTGGTGGGCAGGGGTTGAACCATGAGGGCAAGGCTGGGATGCATTTTGCAAGCTGTACAAAGGCACACACAGGCCAGGGCCAGAGGCCTTGAAGCAGTGCAGGGCCGGAGGCCCCTCCCTCACCTCAATCTCCTGCACCTGCTCCTCATTGGTGGAGTACATCTGCTGCAGGGACTCCTCCAGCTCCTTGTTCCTCTCCAGCAGGGTCTTCCCGAGCTCAGCGGCCAGGTGCAGGTCTGGAGAGAGGGGGCCAGGGCAAAGAACAGAGCGAGGAAGTCAGAGAGCCCTCAGTAAGGCCCTGGCATTCACCTATGGCTGGGCTCTTGGTGACTTTAGTCACCCTGACTTAGGTTACTCTCAGAAGCCCCAGCCTGGCTAGAGATGGAAGCCAGGGCTGAGCCTCTGTGCCATCGTCATCACTTCCATCTGAAATGTCTTTTCCTATAAGCTTGAGGCTTATTCCCTTCTCCTCCTTAAGGTCTCTGGTTTGGTTTTGTTTGGACAGGATCTTACTGCGGAGCCCAGGCTATCCTGGATCTCTGCCTCAGCTTCCTCTAAGTTAGGATTGTAGACATGTGGTACCAACCAGCTTGGTATCTCTTTATGCTTGATATAAAACAAAACAAAAAAACCACATAGGCAGAAAAGGTGAAAAGCCAACAATAGAAAATTAATTGAGCTGGGTGCTTTGGCGCACGCCTTTGATCCTAGCACTTGGTGGCAAAGGCAGGTGGGTGTCTGTGAGACTGAGGTCAAGCCAGGGCTACACAGTGAAACCGTGTCTCAAATCATCATCATCATCCTCATCATCTAGAGAGGTAGGTCAGCAGTCAAGAGCTTGTTGCTGCTCTTGCAGAGAACCAGAGTTTTGTTCCCAGCAGGCAATCACAACTGTCTGTACTGCAGTTTCAGGCACTCAAACATCCTCCTCTCCCATTCATGGGGCACCAACATCAGACACACACACGCACACCACACAATCTAAAAAAGAAACAAAACTAGACCAGTGAGATGGCTCAGGGGGATAAAGAACACGGCTGCTGAATCTACCTGAGTTCAATCCCCAGGACCCTCATGGCAGAACAGAACCAACTCCTACAGGTTGTCCTCTGACCTCCACATACTTTCCCGTACATATACATATATGTACACAACACACACACAATGTAATACAAATATGCTTTGTGTAAACAGAGCCATGTCTAGTCTGTCCCAGCTCTTCTATAAAAGTGCATCGCGGTAGCTTCGTGGGTAGAGCTGTAAGTGCACTATTAGTGAATGCAGAAAATGCTATTGCCTCTTGTGTACAGGCTCTAAACACTTTTGTCTTGATAATCCTTATTGTTGGCTGCTTAGAGTGTCTTTGAGTATTTTCCTTATTAAAAGTGAAACTATGGGCCAAGTGTGGTGTACAGGACTATAACCCTAGAACTTGAAAATTGAGGCAGGAGGCTCAGGAGTTTGAGGCCAACCTAGGCCACATGAGATTCTGCCTCAAACAAAACAAGACAAAACCCCCAAACCAAAACTGGGTGTGGGGAGGAAGCTCAGGGGGCAGAGTGCTGGCGTAGCAGGCACAAAGCCCTGGATTCAGTGTCCGGTGCTGCCTGAACTGTGTGAGGAAGTGCACACCTGCAATCCAGCACTGAGGAGTTGAGGTGGAAGGACCAGGAGTTCAAGGTCATCCTTTGATACAGGGTTTATTCAAGGCAAGCCTGAGTTACATGAGGCTAAAAACAAAAACAAACAAAACAAAACACCTAAATTGTGTAACTATGCCACCGGCCAAGACCCCAGCTACTCAGGAGGCTGAGGCAAGAGGACCACAAGTTCAAGGCCAGCTCAGGCAACTCAGAGGCACTGCCTTAAAATAAAAAGTTAAAAGTAGGTAGAGTTTGGGCGTGGTAGCTCATGCCTGTAATCCTAGCACTTTTGAGGCTGAGACAGGAGGATTGGCCTCAGCTTCCATGCTAGTCAGGACTACAGGGGGAGACCCTGTCTTAAACACTTCACACCAATGTGCTGGAGATGACTCAGTGGTCAAGAGCACTGTCCTTACAGAGGACCGGAGTTCTGTTCCCAGAACCCTCATGGCAGCTCACACCTGTTGGTAACCCTAGTCCCAGGGGATCCAATGCCCTCTTCTTGCTTCTCTGGGCACTAGGCACTCAAATGGTACACATACATACATGTGGGCCAAATACTCATACACAGAATTTTATAATGCTTGTTAAAAAAAAATCACTAACAGCAAACAGTAAAAAAAAGGCAGGGGATGTAGTTCAACGATGGACACAGTAACACGATTGCCTGGGGTGTGTGAGGATCCGAACTCATGCCTAGTACTGAAAAATAAAAGTCAAACTAGGGTTAACTTCATTGCATTAAAACCATATTGCACTCGGGCAGTGGTGGTGCACACTTTTAATCCCAGCCCTTGGGAGGCGGAGGCAGGTGGATCTGTGAGTTGGAGGCTAGCCTGGTCTACAGACTGAGTTCTAGGACAGCCAACACTACACAGAAAACCCCCCCATCTTGAAAAACCAAAACAACAAAAACCAAAACCCTTAGTGCAAATCACTGCTTGTTTGTTTGCGACAGAGTTTCTGTGTGTAGCGATGGCTGTCCTGGACTTGCTTTGTTGACCAGGCTGGCCTTGAACAGCTATCCGCCTGCCTCTGTCTCTCAAGTGCTGGGATTTATGGCCATCACACCAGGCTAAATCATGTTTCGTGAGAACACTTTCCTAGAAACAGAATTAGTGGGGCAAACAGTAGGCCTATGCAATCCATTCTGCCCAAAGCAGGAAAGCTCTGATTTAGTATTATTATTTAATGTTATGAGGCTGTTTGTTACAGCAGCCTCCTTTCTAGGCTTATGGTGTAAATCTGGACCAAGATTTGTAAAAGCAACTCTTCTGGGGCCAATAAGACGTGCTGCTATTTTTACATATAATGATAGCTCTGCCTTCCCTCCAAGACAGAAGAGCTTTCTGCCCCCACCCCCAAGCAAGGTTTAGATATGTGGTTGTTTCGGCTACACCTTCTACTGTGCAGCAGACAGGCCCAGGTAAGGCCTTCCTCTTGGAGCCTTATGGAGTGGGGACACTGGATGGGTTAGAGGGCAGAGCGTCCTGTGTTCTTTCAGTTAAGTCAAGAACAGGACTGGTGTTCCTTGTGAAAGCCAGAGAAGCCCCATTAGCTACTGGACCTAGACAAAAGGCCAAGCCTTATCAGGAACAGGCCTAAAGGTGCTCTCACAATGAGGGTAAAATTCTCTTCTTTTTTCCTTAAGGACAGAGCATCTTGTAGCTCAGGCTGGCCTCAAACTCAAAAAGGCTGAGGGTGACCTTGAACTCTCATCCTTCTGCCTGCACCTCCTAAGTGCTGGCACTGCAGGGATGTGCTGCAGCACCTGTTTTTATGTGGCGTCGGGGAATCAAACCCAGGGCTTCCTGCACACTAGGCAGGCATTCTGCCAACTGAGCTACATCCCCAGCAACTTTTGTTGTTGTCTGAGGTAGGGTCTCATGTAGTCCAGGTTTTCCTTGATACATAGCCAAGGATGACTTTAAACCCCTGATCACATCACCTGTGTCTCCCAAGTTGTAGGATACAAACAAGCTCAGAACAGGGATGAGGTTTCCAAATAGCCAGAATGGGGCCTCTAGAGCTAAATTAATCGGAGAGGAGAGCTCTGTGTCCTGATGTCACCAGGAAGCAGACCACACCAGCTCCCCTCTAGCTAGACTGTAATGACACAGCCTGGGACAAAGACAGTTCTCCTGAAGGAAACAAAACTAAATCAGATGCAAACTCCATAGCTCGGGGCAAGTAACCTGCACAATGAAGATGCCAAAAGGCCAGGTCACCTAATGTACACCCAGTAAGGCAGTTGAGGACACTTTCTGTATGGATTTATATATGTTGGGCCAAAGTCTGGAGATGGCTACAAAGTTTGAAGCCCAGTGCTCCGATTACTGAATGACAGCCTTGTGATCTATCATGTGCTGGGGAATAGCAGGGGTGGCATGGGGTGGTTGGCTTTGAGGGACCCTCATGGTCTTCCCAGTCTGTAACAGGATGGCTTTGTTCACCTTCCTAAGTGTTCAGGCCTTGGGACTGTTAGGGGGTCTAGGAAGTGACCACTGCCATACCATATACCTGGGTAGCCAGTGACAAGACCTTGCAGCTTGAGCAGAATTCAAAGCCACAGGAACAAGAGAAGGCCCAGGGCAATTTCAATATCATGCTCCTCCTTCCAGAAGCTGGGCTTCGTGAATTCATAGGCTGGTGTCCCAGTGAGGGTGGGGTGGGGGAGTATGCCACACCATGAAGAGAGAGACGATCAAAGATTGCCTTGCAAATCTGACTTGGCCACCAAGTAATCCAGGGATGATGAAGAAAGGAAGGGAGGGAGGGAGGGAGAGAGAGAGAGAGAGAGGAAGCTGCCTGGGTGGAGCTCTGGAGAATCTCAGGGAAACTGGATCACAAGGCAAGAGCTGGTCAGAGCTGCCTTGAGGGTGATGGGAGGAGTCCAGAGCTGGATAGCAGGGGACTGAGAGGAACCAAGTCCTAGGGAAGGCAGCTTGCTGAAGGATAGTGGCAGTTCTGGGCTCAGGAAAGGTTGACCTGGGTGCTGGGGAGCATAGAGGCTAGCTGAACACTATGCAAGCCCAGAGAAACAAACAGCCTGTCATGGTTGGGTTAACAGGCTCTGACCAAACCAGGGAAGGTACTGAGCCTGGGCTGCCACCTCCCCTGCCTGTCCCTAGGGACTCTCTGGGGCTTCCACTGGGGGCTCTAACTGGTTGTATATAAGACAATGCTTCAGAGAAAATAAAAGAAACCCTGGAATCCCATCACAGGACAGACATTGACAGAGGGGCCAGAAAGGGACAAGGGATAGGCCAAGATGGACAAAGGTAAAAAAGGATGATTGAGGTGGAAAACACCAGCTGGTAGATCTGGGGGTCCTGCCCCACAGGACACAAGAGTCAGGAACTCAGAAAGGCCTTTGGGGGTGACCAGGGTGGAGGAGGGTCATCCCTTTCCTTAGTAGTCAGAACATTTCCTGGGGGATGGGGGCAGGACTCGAGACTCAAGGTCAGGCTAGGCAGGAAGGGAGGTCAGGTCTCAAAATCTGTGACTCAGCAGCCATCCCTCAGCCTGGACAGAGGTGGTCACAGATGGAGGAGGGGAAACGCAAAGGAAGAGCCAGTGCTTAATAATTAATTCATGACTTTTTCTATTTTTACAGGTGCTCATGGCAGTGGGTAGAGGGAACATTAGCCAATCGAAGCCCCCACCCGTCCTGGCCACCTCCTGTCTCTGGGACAGAGCCACACGATCTTTAGGGACAATCTCTTTGGGAAATGAAGTTGGGGCTTAGTCTAGGGTAAGGGAAATTAGGCAGGAAGGATACCCCACGTGTGGGTCATCCAGAGGCGTCCACAGAGCCCATGGGAAGAATCTGGAGACCAAGTACAGGGAAGAGGAACACAAACATGGGACCTCTGACAGGACTGCCTTTTGGCAGGCGCTTCACCCTGTCACCCAGCCCTCCTGGCCTGGCATGCAGAGCTGAGTGGCTAGGACTTCCTTTGTCCCCGACTTCCCCTGTCCTTCATTTGGTCCCATTCCTCGGTACAAACATCCCTTCCGCCTGCATACATGCCTTCCTCTTCCTTCCTCTGCCCTCCAGCTCAAAGCTCTTTGCTGAAGGGGCTGTCACTCTCACTTGCCACTTCCTCCTCCTCTGCTGAAATTCAGGATCAGGAGGGCAGAGATTCCATCCCTAGACACAGCTGCTGGCAAGAAGTTCCACTTCTTCACAAAGTGTTTCATTACTGGGTGTCCCCTGGTTCCTGGGCTCTGTCTACACCTGGAGCTGCAGGCCAGACCAGTAGGACCCAAGAAGTGGGGGGGGGGGGGGAAGTGTGGGGCACTTTAGTGCCCCTGAAATGGCAATTCATGTCCCTCACCAGAAGCCACACATCTCCCACCCCTACTCCTGGGCTTCTTCCTCCCACATCTGGGCTGGGCATAGTGCCAAGCCTTCATTAGGGGTGTGGGAACTAAATGAGACTGCCATGGTATTAGCATCTGCCTCCCCTAGAGGCTACCTTCCCCAGAACTCAGCTTTTTATCTTTCCTTCTGAGCTAGCCTCTCCCAGGAAGCCATCCCATAATCACTTACAACATATAAGAGCCCCCTCCGCTTGCACACCTAGAGGGTCGGGGCTGTGACTGTGCCCTGGTCCCAGGACGATGGAGGTGTTTACGGAGCGGAAAAGTTTTAGGGGTCATGGGGTTGTGGCCAGGACAGGGAAGAGGTGGCACAAGGGCATGGGGCAGCTCACTGCACAGCAATGTCAAGCCCTCCACCCTCCATCCTACACAGGTTTCCCAAGGTTCTGCCTCACTGACAAGCACAGAGACAGCCCCTTCATCTGCAGGTGAAGCTTGGCTGTGTGGGGAAGTGGGTCAGGAGACAAAGGCTCCAGGATCCAAGTGAATGCTTCCCAGCCTGGCAAAACCAGGACTCTGGGCCTCCACAGCACACACTGTGCCAGGCTTGTGTTTTAATACCTCAGGGCTTTTGGGTGACTGTGGGAAGGTCCCTTCTCCTTATATGTTTCCTCACCCTCAGGGTATCAGCAAAACAGGCGCCTAGGCAGAGAAGAGGGTGGGACCAACTCTACTCCGGAAGGCCCCACTCCTTGTCCCTCTCAGGCCTTCTTCTTGTCAAGATGCTCCACCTCTCCTCTCAGTGATGTCACTTTAGCCACCTCATCACCAGTTTCTAAACCCTTTCAATCATTCTCTGGGACCTCCGATGACAGCCACAGAACGCTCCCATTTGCAGGAAGTCTAAAATTTCTAAAGGACCCCATCCAAATCCTGAGCCACTCGGGTGGAAGCCTAGTGAAGGGAAGGACCAGGGGACACCTCTCTCAGGAAGGCAGACTGGAGACTTCTGGCTTCCCTGCACCACCCCCTCTGTGGGCAGAGGGAAGGATGTTGGGGAAACTTTCTCGAAGTCTTAGAGCTCAGAAATTCCGGCCAGGACAGGTGCTGCTGATCTGGAGAGATGACTTATCTCAACATACAGTGCACTCTTAGCAAAGTACCCAGGAATCTCCTGCGGGGGCCCCAAGACTCCCATTCCACCTAGTACCCAGGCCCCCTAAGAATATCCCACTAGGGACACCCAAGTAGTTGCTGCTACTAAGATGAGAAGCGCGATGTTTGCCCTGCCATCTGGACACTTTTGCAGGTCTCCCTCTACTGCGTCCACATCTTCCAGGGCAGCGCCCCTCTCGGTCCACGTCCCCATTTTCAAGACGCATCGTGCTCTGCTGGGCGCACCAGGTCCAGCCCAGCCCTTTTCTAGGTGATACCGCCCAACAATGGGGTAGTGGCCAGGGGTCTCGGAGCGTACGCCGCTTCCCTCCCCGCCGCGCTCACCCTGCTCCAGGTCCTGATGGTCGTACCAGGACTCCTCCTCCTCTGCGGAGTAGTCCTCCATCCCGGCGGCTCTCCGCATGGCCCCGCGGGTGGCGGTGGGCGGGCGCTGCGGCAGCTCAGGGCCTGGGCTCGCAGCCCGGGACAATGCGGCGAAGGCGGCCGGGGCTTCCAACGTCGCGGGCTCGAGCTGCAGCGCCCCTGCGCCTGCCGCCCGCCATCCGCTACCGACCGTGCGCCCAGCGGGGCCTCTCGCTCCCGCGCGCCCCGGGTCCCGACGAGCGGGGGACGCCGGGTGGCGGCGGCACAAAGGGCGGAGGGGTGGGGACTGCAGAGCGGGACGATGGCTGGGGCGACCCGGGGCCGCCTGCAGGGTTGGGGCGTCAGGAGAGTGCGGGTGCTGCGGCGGGCACCCCCTGCCCGCCTCCGGCCCGCACACCGCCCGGCCCGCACCGCGACACCCGGAGCCGCCGCTGCATCTCCGCCCGGGCCCGCTTGCAGCTTCCCAGGCCGCCAGCTCTGAGGGGTGGGGCCTGCCGCCGGAGGCCAATCGTAAGACGTATGCAAATAGGGGGCGGGACCGAGGGCGCGGACCTTCCTGCTGTCCTGGTCCGGGAATTGCTTGGACCAAGCCTCTGCCCTGCTTTTCCTCCACGTACGACTTTTGTTTCCGTCCATCTGGAATTATTTTGTTTGTTTGTTATCTGTCCTTCTGGCTTTCCTGAGAGCAAGGGTCTGTCCGCTGTTCACAGTGGTTCTCACTTCGCAGAACGTGTTAATCCATTGGGGTATTCCATGAATGTTCTTTTAAATGGTATTAATTTACAAATACCTCTAAGAGCCTGGAATGCAGGTTTGGCTCTTGCTGAGGATTTGAGTTCTGTTCTCCGCACCCATGTCAAGCAGTTCCCAAAAGCCTGTAACCCAGCTCCAGGGACAATCTGACCCCTCTGGTCTCTGTATCTGCAATCTCATAAACTCTCTCCCACACACAACACAGATACACAGGATTTGATTAGAAAGAGGCAGATACAGCGGCTCCCTCCTCTAATAACACGACTTGAGAGACGGAAGCAGGAGGATTGTCTTGAGTTTCAGGCCAGACTAAGCTACAGTGTGGAAGCCTTTCTGTAAACTAAACTAAGCAAAACTAAACATTACCTTAAGGTGTCTGAAGACGTGGCTGAGGCACGTTAAAAGTGCTTACTAGTTTTGTTTTGTTTTAAAGCTTGTTCTTGTAATCCCAGCTCTGGCGGCTCGGGAGCGGAGATAGATGGATCTATGATGGCTCATTGGCCAGTCAACCTAGCCTACTTGGTGAGCTTCAGGCCAGTCAAAGATCCTGTTTCAAAAAACAATGTGGACAGCCCCTGAGAAACAACAGTGGGAGGCTTTCCTTTGCCCTCTGCACACACATGAACACACACACACACACACACACACACACACACACACACACACACTTTTAAAGACCTGAGTCTTGGACTGGCGATGGCTCAACAGTTTAGAGCACTCGTTTTTTTGCAGAGGACCTGGAGATCCATTCCCAGGGCCCATATGTGCTTCAGTTACATCTGTAACTCCAGTTCCAGGAGATTCAGTTTCCTCTTCTGCCCTCCTAGGGCTCCAGGCACGCACATGGTGTAGATACATACATACATACATACATACAAGCAGACACTCACACACATAAATATAGAATAAATGAATATAGAAATATAACACATTTTTAAAAATAGCCTAAATGTTTAAAAACCTGCATGTCTAGAAATGGGCTGGAAGCAATGGAATTTGAGGATGTTACTTGTATTCTGGCTTTTCTCCTTACAGTTCTTATTGCTTGAGACTCAAATCTTAGATCCAGTTACACCCATGACAGCAACGGTTTAATCCATCCAGTGTTCTCCCCTTGTAGGAGTTTTTGTTGAGACCCATCGTGTGTGGGCATCGTTGGGGCACTCTACAGAGATGTTGCAACATACCCAGGAAAGGACCCCTATCCAGAATACAGCAGACCCGAAAGCCCAAAGGAGAAAGGCAAACAGCCAGGGGGAAAATGCACTAAAGACCTGACCGGACACTTTGCAGGAGAAAAAAATATCCAAATGGCCCAGTCCACATGTGACCACAGGCCTCCCTTTCTTTAGTCTGAAATGCAAATTAAACCCACAATGAGATACCCCTATTACCATACTTAGGGCCTGAACTGCCTCCCCAGGCCTGTGTGTTAGGGCCTGACTCCCAGAGCAGTGGCGTTGGGAGTATGGTGACATCTGAGAGATGGAGCCTGCTGTGTGTGTGTGTGTTGGGTCTTTGTGTCACTGAATATGTAGCCTTACTATGGAGGTCTGGCCTCTTCTCCTTTTCTCAGCGGTCTGGTGATGACATGAATGGTTTCATGGCATCCAGTTATGATGGGCTGGCTTGCCATAGCCCCCAAAACTGATCCTGGACTGAAATCCTTCAACACGGTGGGCCAAAATACACTTTTTATAAACTGTGTGTTAGTGTTCCACCGCTATGACAAAATGCCGAAGATAAACCAACTTACGTTGGGTATGTTTGGCTCAAGGTTTCAGTTCGTCATTGCTTAGCTCCTCTTGGCAAGGCAGCCTGTTGTAGTGAGAATACATAGCAGAGAACACAGCTCACCTCAGGCAGTCAGGATACAAAGAGAGAGACAGGAATGAGTCCTAGTATCTCCCTTCAAAGGCATGTCTGCCAAGACCCAACCTGGGCCATTAAGATCTAAATGTGCTATCAGATCCCACTAGCACCATGGCATGGTGTCACAAGGGTTTTCACTGGGGTGTGTGCTTAGTGACAGAAAGCCAGCTAACACGCACTGCTCGGCAGGATGGCTGCCACATTTTGTTTTGGATTTAAAAGATGGAAAGTAAGTAGCGTTGCTAAGAATATCTGGAATGTGCCCTCCTCCTGGAGGAAATGACATTGGGGCAATCCACCTTAGAAGACCGTTTGATGAGGTCGGCAAGATGGCTCAGTAGAGGAAGGTGCGCTGCCAAGCCTATGACCTGCCCTAACAGCTGGTGTTTTTTCTTTGTTGGTTTGGTTTGTTGTTTGAGATAGGATCTCTCTGTGTAGTCCTGTCTGTGCTGGAACTTGCTTTAGTAGACCAGGCTGGCTTCAAACTTTCAGAGATCCGCTTGTTTCTGTCTCCCCGGTGCTGGGGTTAAAGGCGAGTGTTACCACATCCAGCCGATGATCTGAATTTGTTCCCTGGGAATTTGTTTCCTGGGAGAACAAGCTATCACAAGTTGTCCTCTGACCTTCACACACGTGCTATGACACCCACATGCACATACAAAAATATGTGCACACATAGGCAAGTACAAAAATAAGTAATTAGAGGCTGGAGATCTGGCTCAGCAGGTAAGCAGTTAAGCGCACAATGCTCTTGCAGAGGACATGAGTTCAGTTCCCAGCACAATGGTGCAGCTCATAACAGCCAATAACACTTAGCTCCAGAGGATCTGATGCCCTCTTCTGGCCTATGGGCATCTCCACTCAGCTGCACCCTCATCACAATTACATAATTAAGATTAAATATTAATAAAAAGTACAATATGGTATATTTATGTAATTAAGTATATATATATAATGTAGTACAAATGAGTAAAAAATGCCAGACAAAAAGAACAAATATTTGTATTCATTCCTCTGTAATAGAGTGTCTCAAATAAATAACATTCACGACAATGTATGTCTTGAACACATACATTTTTGTTTTGTTTTCCAAGATGGGGTTTCTCTGTGTAACCCTGGCTGTCCTGGAACTCACTCTGTAGAGCAGGCTGGCCTCGATCTTAGGAACTACCTCTGCCTGGAGTGCTGGGATTAAAGGTGTGTGCCACCACACTCAGCTGAACACATAAAGTTGTGGTTTCTAAGTGTGATGTGGGTTGTGATGCCTCAAGGTGTTGGCAGAGCTGCGTCCCTTGATTTGCTTCCTTCCTTTTTCTAGTTCCTACAGACAACCCACGCTCCTTAGCTGGCTGTCCCTCCTCAAAGACGGGAACAAGAGGTCTGTGTCTTCATCGCACTCCATTGCTTCAACCTCTTCTGCCATCACCATCTAATTTCGACCTTTGCTTTTACAATGTTGTTAATACTATTTTTGTGTGTGCAGGATGTGTGTGTGTGTATGTGTGCAATGGTGATGGCGTGTGTGGAGTTCAGAGGACAACTTTGTGGAATTGGTTCTCACCTTCCTTCCATCTTTATGCGACTTCCAGAAACTAAACTCGGGCCTCCAGATTGGTGACGCAGCCTCCTTGACAGACTGAGCCACCTCTATGGTCCTCCTTTGTAATGACATTTGGCTCACCTAAGCAATCCAATAACCTTCCTGTCTTGAGGTTTTTTCACTTAATTGCATCAGCAAAGTCCCTTCTGCTGTGCAAGGCAAAACACCCGAAGAATCTGGGGCTTGCACAGTCATGGTTTTGTGGGTCATGGTTTTGCCTGTCACAATACTGCATTAGTCTAGTTATCCAAAATTTAAAACTTAGGCTGGAGAGGAGGTCCTCGAGGGGACCCAGGTTTGACCCTCAGCGCCCACAGGGTGGCTCACAACTTTCCGTCGCCGCAGTCCCAGGGAATCCCACACATTCTGGCCTCTGCAGCCGTTACATGTACAAGGAGCCCTGGCATATGTGCAGGCGAAACGCCCATGCACACAAAATCAGAAAGAATGGGGTATGGTGAGCCAAGTCTGAAAGCTCCGTGCTCGTGAGGCTGAGACAGGTGGACGGCCAGAAGTCTGAGGCCAGCATGGTCTACGTGAGTAGAAGTCAGTTGAAGGCCAGCCTGGGTGACATGGCAAGGCCCCGAAAGCAAACCTTGGCGTCATTTTGAGCAATTGAGGACAAAGAAGAGGAGGAGGGAGAAAAATGACTGAAAGATAGGCATTTTCTGCTCCTGTGTAGCTACCAACTACGGTATGTGAAGAAGGAGGAGTTTGGTAAATACAGCCTCCGAAGGCGATGTCTGAGCTGATATTTAAAGGATAAAGTGGCAGCCTTGCCACACTCTTCAGGAGAATGTTCCAGGTGCAGGAGACAGCAAAAGCGAAAGCTCCTAGAACAAAAGAGTTTGGCTTACAGTAGGATCTGTGGGAAGTGCAGTTCGGCTGGAGTGGAGTGAGCAGAGAGGTGAGGTTAGAGTCAGAATTGTAGAAGCCAACCCCTGCATGAGCCAATAAAAGGCCTTTTATTTTCATCTGTGAAATATCAGCTTGATAATTTGGCAACATGGGATTGCGGAGAAGCAGGGCAAGCACAGGGACTTCTGCAACAGCCTAGGATGGCGGTAACTGTGCGACGGATGAAGCTGTGGGAAGGGAAGTGGAGAGAGATGGTGATGGTGGAGGTGATGCCTAACTGACTGGACGGGCACATGAGCTGAGTGGAGCGTCAGAGCGATGCCCACACAGACTTGCTCTAGTAACTGGGCCGTGGTGATGCCATTCAGAGGTGAGTCTGAGGGACTGAGATTGAGTTCTAAAGGGATCTGGTCAGGTGCCCAAACTCACTGAGTGTTCACAGATTCAGTCTGCCCCGACCCATCATGTCGTCAACCTGTAGCTCTGTGGGAAGGTACCCAGGAGCCAGAGCTGCCCCATGGAGCTCTGGAAGTGCCAGAGGCAAGCAAGGACTGGGGACCAGGTCTGAGGATGGTAAAAGAAAGTTGGATTCTCAGCATACATCCCAGGGGGCTGGCACGAAGATGAATGAGGCTGGAAGCTGGACCACTGAGCTGGCCAGGGTGCCTCTTGGGCCCCTCTGCCACAGAGGGTATGAGAACAGGAAACTCTGAGATGTGAGCTGGCTCCAGAAATGAAAATACAGGATATGTGCCAAGCCTGTGATATGTCCATTACCTAGTGTGGCTCAGAGCTGGGAGTGGTGACACTTCCAACTCTAAACTAGTGTGTGAGGAGATAGATCTACCTCCCAGGAAGAAAGTTCCTCTGTCTTGATTAGCTACCACCCATTAGGCTCAGGGATCAGCTTCAGACCTGCCCCTGCCATGTAGTCAAAACCAGGTGGATACCAGTGATGGGAGAAGGGGGAGGGGCACGACGCGACATAGGATGGGGACCTGATGGCATTGGACGGGGGATGGACTCAAAAATACATTTCCTGACCTGGATAACCTTCTGAGCCTTTTATCTTATATTTGCATCAGAAAACCAATGCCTGGGGCCATCAGAGTGCAGCACTTACAGCCAGAGCCTTTGGGTAGGCTTCAATGCCTTCCCAAATCTTATGCAATAGAATTTCTTAGAGGTCTGTGCTGATTCCTAATAGCAAGACGTACTTTGGACGCCCAGAAACCTGAGGATGCAAACTCAGATCCCGAAGATGCAAACCCAGGTCCTGGGGATGCGAGTCCAGATCCTAACTGCGGAATGGGCCACCAACACCAACCGCCACTGACCTCAGAGCCTCCCTAGAATGGAACTCCCTAGCTGCCAGCCCAGCTATGTCTGGGGTTGAGGCTTTGGAAGCCCATCTGACAGCTTGGAATCACACACGCGCCACTGCTCAGCCCTTAGCCTCTGCCCTCCACCTCCGCATCCAGCACAGCACAGCTGGCCGGAAATGACGACGCGCACGCTGGCAGCGCTGACGTTGACGGTCCGGCTGCTTGTAGTCACGGCAGCCTCCCTGGAAAAGGATGAGGGCGTGTCAGTCGCCTGTCGGTGCCCTCCTTGTGCCAGCAGCCACGCTGAATCTTGGATTGAAGTGAAAGAGGCGGCGCTAGGGATCTTTCTTTTGCGTCCCCACCCCTCCTGCAGGCGGTGCTCTCTTAGTGTTCCCATTCCCCATCATTCTAACATAAGGGGAAATGTCACCCAATGATCTCTATGTGTTCTTTCCCCGGCATGAGGTCAGCGCCTGGCAGAGTAAAGCACTCAGTACATCTGAATGGGTGAGGTCATCTGGTTGTCTTCTCCCCGCCCCATCCGAGTTTGTCCTAGACAACTGTCTATCCTGAAAGAAGTTCAGATTTTCACAGTCCTGCTGGGCGGGAAGAGCGTCCATGTGCCTGCCTCAGTTCCTTACAGTGCAAACCCTCCAGGCTTGACTTGTAGGGTGCCAATGCAGACAGTATCCATCCTTACTGAGAGGCAACTAATGGAGAATTCAAAGACCTACTATGAAGCCAACAACCAGGACAGGTCCTGGGACAACTGGAGCTATGTGTTTGATATTAGAATTATGTACATCACCTGCGTCAATCATCCACCTATATTTTGTTTGGTTCTGAGTGAAGGTCTCATATGAAGCTCTGGCTGGCTTGACACTTTGCCAGGAGTAAAGATGTGGGCCACCTTGCCTCGTTCTACTTATCTTCTTCGGAGACAGGTTCTTGCGCAGCCCAGGCTTGCCTCAAACTGTAGTCAAGGTTGACCCTAAACTTCTTCATCCTTGAGTCTCTATTTTCCAAGTGCTGAGGTTACAGGCATTTGCCATTATTCCTGCTGTATGCTGGGGACTGAACCCCGAGGCTTTGTGAATGCAGCACTGTACCAACTGAGCTATACCACAGCCGTGTGTGTGTGTGTGTGTGTGTGTGTGTGTGTGTGTTTCTGCAGCTGAGGTTATCTGCCAATTCACCGTGTAGTTGAGAACAACCTTAAATTCCCTAATCCTCCTTCCTCCCAAGGGCTAGAATGACAGGTTTGAGCCGCTGTGCACAGCTAATTGATGTATTTTTAAAGCTGTTCGTGATCCCTCACTCCCCACTCTGGTAGGACTCCTGAGGCAGCTGGCTGGGGACGCCGGCCCAGAAACCTTGCCTCCTGTGTGGGGATGTGTGGAATGAAGTGTCAGGCCGTGGGCTCCTAAAGGAGAGACATGTGGAGAAGCCCCAGAGCACAGTGGCTCACTCTGGCTGCCCTGACACCCACTACCTCATACCCAGTCACACCACAGCATCTTGTACCATTGTCTGAGACACAGAAAACCCCCCAAGGTCAGGGCCTCTGGTGGCCCATGGCAGGTACCCAGTCCAAACAAGCATTCTAAAGATTGTGGCAGAACCGAATTCCTTGGCCCCCTTCACCCTTCTCCCTGTGACACTCTAATTCTACATTTTATAGTGCCCCTAAGTGCTTCACCCCAGGGCACCTGAAAAACTCCTAAGAGAATGAAAGATGACTTTGAAACAGCTGGTTAAAATGCATCTTTCCCATTGCCTTAAGTGGAATGCAAATTACCCAAAACCCTTCATAAAAGCAGGCATCACCTTCCGATACCTGATAAACACTCTCTGTGTGCTGGAGAGCAGGGGATGCAGGGAACAAGATGGATGCAGTTTCTGCTGGTGCAAAATTTAAATTAAAGATGGAAGTAGAAAAGCAGAGACAGACAAAAAACAAAAATGCAATATACATATTGTGCGGATATATGCCTGTGTGGCTCAGACTGAATGCATCCTGCTCTTCCAAAGGACCCGAATTCAGTTTCCAGAGCTCTTGTTGGCCAGCTCACAGCGGCCTGTATCTCCAGGGCCTAGGAATCCTGAACCCTCTTCTGTACTCTGTGGGTATTACACTCATTTATTCACACAGGGCCACACAGGCACACACATATACACATAACTAAAATGGAAACAAATGTGTATGTAGTCCATGCTTTTAATTCCACCCTCTGGAGACAGAGGCAGGTGGATCTCTGTGAGTTCGGGGCCAGCCTGGTCTGCAGAGAGCTTAGACAGGACAGCCACGGCTACATGGAGAAACCCCGAGTTGAAAAAAAAAAAAAAAAAAAAAACAGAAACAAAAACATAAATAAATAAATCTTAGCCAAAACAAAGCATCACCCAAAACATATATTTCTAATCTATATCCAGGTGTCAGAGTGCATACCTCAGTAACAGGGAAGCTGAGGCAGAAGAACCAGGAGTTCAAATCCATCCTTGGTTACATAGTGAGTCTGAGGTCAGCCTGGATTACAGAGGACTCTATTTATTGTTTCAAAAACAATAAATAAAAATAAGGAACAAGGGCTGAGAGCTGCCTCGGTGGTTAAGAGTGCTGACTACTCTTCCAGAAGACCCAGCTTCGATGCTCAGTGGCCACAGTGTCTGACGCCCTCTTCTGGCTCCCACAGGCACTAGCGTACAGATATGCATAAAGACAGAATACTCATATACGTAATTTTTTAAAAAATAGGACAAAATAAAAATAGTGGCTGAAGTTTTAGGGAAAAAATGCTAGGGGCTGAAATAACATGTGAGGGATGGGCCATCTCTTGTTGGGGGAAGATTTTTAAGATGAGATGTGAAAGGCTGAGGAAGAGGGCATCTACAGGAACAGAGGAAGGAGGGGTGTATGGCACATTAGGAGTAGCTTGCACAGAGGCCTGTGCAAGAACAGGGGTGTGGGCTTGGGGAACCAGCAGCTGAGAGGGCAGAAGGAGGGCTCGGACTGTTTGTTCAGGCTGTGGAGATTGTGGTAGGGGCCTGACAAGGCTGCCATGAAGAAAAAGCTGTGTGTGTGTGTGTAAGACAGGGTCTCACTATGTAGCCCTGGTTGGCCTGAAATGTGCCATGTAGACAGGCTGGCTCTGAACTCACAGAGATCCAGCTACCTCTGCCCACTGTGTGCTGGGATCACACTTAGCCACACTGCCAACAATGTGACACCCCCCCCCCCCGCCAGGGTTTCTATGTGTAGCCTTCACTGGCCTGGACTGGCTCTGTAGACCAGCCTGGCCTCAAACTCTCCGACTGTCTCTGCCTCCCCAAACGCTGGATGACAGGCGTGTGCCACCACTCCCAGCTGATCTTAAATTCTTTATCTTCCTGTCTGTACCTCCCAAAAGCTGCGATTATCAACCTGCTTTAGAAATATTTTTGTATGTGCCTGGCATACAGTGTGGTACTCTTAAATGTGGAGCCAAGAGTTGGGACATCGTGGCACATGCCTGTAATGGTAGCACTTGGGAGATGGAGGCAGGGTTATGAGTTTAAGGTCACCCCCAACTTGGCCTTTTTTTTTTTCCCTCCCTTCTTGGAGGAGAGATGACCGGCCTGACTTTTGAGTACATTGGCTGTGACTATTAGTCTATACAGCATAGTACAGCAATTTTGTATGTTATTTTCCAGGCTTAGTCCTAATGGGCCTTGTAGCTTCTCCTAGTTCTTTGGGAACATCCTCTGGCCATCTTTGGAGTGTCCTTTCTAAGCTCAGTGTCCTTGCAGCAGGGGTCCAACCACACAGCAAGGCCACATGTCAGCATATTTTTTAAAAAATATTTTATTTATGTGTCTGTGTTTGAGTGTATGCTGTAGGTGGGAAGAGGCTGTTGGATCTCCTGGAGCTGGAGTTACAGGTTGTGTGTGTGTGTGCTGCCAACCATTGGTGCTTAGAACTGAACTCAGGTCTTCTGGAAGAACAGCAAGCAGTCTCAGCCACTGAGCCATCTCCTCAGCCCCATGTGTCCCTAATTTTATCTTCAGACCTAGCTGTGTCCAGTCTCTGGGCTTCTCCCGGCCCAGGGCCCGGATGTGTGAAAGAAGAAGTTCCCAGGTGGTTGCATCCTCAGCTGTTCAGAGAAAACCCTGCCTAGCCACTCCAGCCTTTCCAGCTGAGACCCAGCCATCACTCGGAGTGGAGACCAGCCATCTCAGCCCAATCCCAAAATCATCACCCACCCAGGGGATCTAGGAGACAGGAAAATGGCTACTGTTTTGTGTCATTCGGTGGGAAGTTGTTTCGTGGAAATACTCCCTAAAACACCCATCTGAGGACCAAATTCTGGGATTCCAAATGTTTTCTTTCCCGATATCCCTCCTGCTGCTGACTTGATTCAGCCCTTATCAGCTCACCTCCCCACTTACTCTCTGCATTCAGGTCACTTTGTCTCTATACTGCTTCAGCCAAGACAATTCGCTAAGACCTAATGTCATCTGATGACATCATTTCTCCACTTCAGAGGCTTTTTATTGGCCGTGCACTAAAATTAAAGCTTTTCAGGTTGTATGTAGCTCCGGGGAGTTCTCAAACGTTATCTCTCTTCACAGTCTCTGTTTTCCCTCCAAGCATGTCTCTGGGTATGAGGCTTTCTATGCTCCAGGCCTTCCTTCTGCTCGCTCTCCCTAACAGCTGGAAGCTGAAAAATTTCCACTCGTCTGTGTAAATTTCCTTCTGTCTGTTTCACTCTGTCCCATATCCGGATGGCTGAGCTTTCCTGGGCCCTATCAGCGGGTTTTCTCATCCTTGGCTTTTTGTGGGTTCACCTGATTGGCAGCAAATTGGAAGCAAAAGAAGAGTGAAGTGGAGTGCCCATTACCTCTCTCCTTTTCTTTGGAGAGACTACAGTTTCTGGGGGAATTCTCCTACGGTGGGCTCCCTTTCCCTGGGTGCTGGCAACTACCTTCCCTTGCTCCTTAAGGGTCTCAGTAACCCATTCTGACCCCATAATGCTTCCCTGTAAATAGCCTCTTGGGGACTCTTAGAGTCCTCTGTCCTCTATCTGTTTCCAGTTGGGGCCCTTGCTAACATTCTCAATCACCCTCCAAGCTTCAGCCTAGACTCCCCTGCTCTGTCACCTTTCCCCTTGCGTGTTTTTACAAGGGCCACGAGCAGACATTTACTTTCAGTGCCATGGCTCTCAGTGTCTTGTTTTCTTGGCAGTAGAAACACGAATGGCTTAGGCCCTAGCCCCTCCAACGGTACCTGGCTTTTGCAGGCTCTAAGTCAATGTCTGTTGGATGAATGATGGTTGATAAAGGACTCCAGGGAGGGCTACAGGAACCACAGACCAGCGAGTCTTTTATTCTGGCCACAAAACAAGGATACAACATTGATTTCTCATAGCCAAGAACCTTATAGAAGACTGTCACATTGGTAAGAAAAGAGTAATTCCTGTAAGTGTTCAAGGTGCTATTTTATTTATTGACGGTATATTTATACACACAGACTGTTTCCTTAAAACATTTACTATACGATTTTTTCTTTTTACGTGCATACAGTGGTGGAGAGACCTAGTGTGTTGAGTTTCCTTGCTGCAACAGCTTTTATTTTCCTTTATTTTTGCAGGGCTGGGGAAGGAACCCAGGATCTTCTGCTTGCAAAGCAAACAGTCTACCAACTACGCTACCTCCCATGTTCCATGTCCTTATTTTTTAAAGTCCAGTTTATTGAGGTGCAATTTACATACAGTAAAATTCACTCCCTCGAGGCATGTAGTTATGAGAACAGTCAAACAAAAGGTTTTCATTGCCTCACAAATTTCCCTCGTTATCTTTCTTAGTTCACCCATCTAGTTCACGGCCACTGCTGGCTTGTTTTCTGCTCCCATGGCTCCACTGTTTCCAGAATGTCTATGAGTGACAGAGTTTATTATAGCCAGGAAGGGCAGCACAAGTTGTAATCCCAACACTCAAGAGGTGGAAGCAGGAAGATCAGAACTTCAAGGCCAGTCTCAGGTACGTAAGGAATTCCAGGCCAGCCTGAGCTACATGAGACCCTCTCTCCAAATAAGCAAACAAAGAAACAAAATAACTTAATTTCAGGTAATCAGTTAAGAGCTGATCCCAATAATTAATGAAGCCGAAGAGGCAGAATAATTTCCTATTATCTCAGGGCAAGCTGGAAAATCGGAATTTGACAGCTTGATTGGAAGCCTCTTGGGAAGCCCACAGGCCGGAGGCATTGGTGCCGCTTGCTCTGGTCCTCAGAATATCTTGTCCAAGATTCCCAGGTATTTTTGGTTTGTCTGTAGCAGATTCTCCCTATGCAGCTCTGAATGGCCTAAAACAGCGATGTAGAATAGGCTAGGCTGGATTTTAAACCCAAAGAGATCCACCTGCCTCTCCCTCTTGTGTGCTGGGATTAAAGGCCTATGCCACTATACCTGGGTAGGTGGTTTGGGCTTTCTTTTAACCTAATAAAGAAACCGTTCATTATCTCAGAGTGATAAGAAAAGCCCGAAGCACGCCCAGGATTTTGCCTAGGGAAGGGACAACACACCTTTGGAGAAAAGCTAGAGCTATCCAAGGCTGTGGTCTGTTCTGGGAAGGGGTGACACTGTGGCCTCTCTACCTCACTATTTCCCACGGATGGCAGGGGCTTCTGTTCCTCCTGCCTCCGTGTCCTGAGTTTTGAGATTCCAGATGTGTGCCAGCTATTTTTATTATGTAGCCAGCTATTACTCCTCTGAGTAGACTTGGCTGTCCTGGACTTGCTTTGTAGATCAGTCTGGCCTGGAACTCACCTGCCTCTTCCTCCCCGAGTGCTGGGATTACAGGCGTTTGCCACCGTGCCTGGCTTATTATTATTCCTAATTTAATAATTAGAGTGCTTGCCTAGCATGCAAGAAGCCCTGGGTTTGATCTGCAGCACTCATAATACCAAAGATGGCTGTGCACAAGTGTGACCCTGGCACCTGGGAGATTAAAAGTTCATAAACAGTAACAGCGAGTTCGAAGCCAGCCTAAGACAAACTTCGAAAAACAAAGTGTACTGGGTTATACCGTGGTTTACGCCTTTTTTCTTCTAAAAGCAGGCTCCATGATGTGTTTGCCAGATCCTCTGCACTTAGCTATGGAGGAAGCCTGGGGACCAGAGAGGGGTCAAGAGCGGAGTGCTCTTTTACCGTCAGCCAGGTGCTGAGCTGCCTTCCTAGAATAGGGACACTGAGTCAGCCCCTCCTTCCACACAAGCAAGAGCTAAGCCTGCCGCTGAGGTTAGAATAACTGCAGGGCTGGACACATGGGTTTGACAGGTCAGAAAGAGAAACAAACAAACAAACAAGCAAACAAACAAACAAAAGCCAGATAACAGCAACAACAATAGAGGAGCATGGAAGTCAGGCAGAGATGGCTGGAGGAGAAACTGTGGGGATGGAGCAGGAATGAAGAATGAAGGGGGAGGTAGGGATTGAGGTGCCAGGAGAGTGTTAGTCTTGGGGACCAAGTGACAGGAGGGCAAGACAGAGCGAGGACAGCCCTCGGTTGCAAAAGGAAGGACTAGGAGTTGGGTTCCATGGGGAACTCTGGACCTCTGCTCTGGAGGCCTGAACAGCAGGTGCAGAGGCGGGACCTGGTAGGGGCGGGCCTAAGGGCGGGACCACAAGGGGCGGGGCTGACGCCGGCGGCGGGCGGGGTTCGCAGCTCCGCTTCTCCAAGAGCAACCCCGGGCGGCCGGGCTGGAGCTGGAGCTAGAGCCGGAGCCCGCCGCAGAGTCGGAACCCGGGGCCGGGCCGGAGCGGGCTCCGTCGACATGGGGTCTGCAGACTCCAAGCTGAACTTCCGGAAGGCGGTGATCCAGCTGACCACCAAGACGCAGGTGCGCCCAGGGACCCAGCCTCTCCATCCACCTGCCCGGCTGGGGGGCAGGGCAGGGCCGGGGGCTGGGTGAACTTGGCTCTACAGAGGATGGGGTGACCGGCTAGTCCAGAGGGGAATGCTGGGACCAGCACCGGAACGGGACCTTTCCTGTGTACCTTAGGGCTCCATCCCTACCTCTGGGAGCCCACCCTAAGCCTACTCTCCCCTGGGAACACTCTCCCGGGCACTGCTGCTGCCACCTTAGGCTGACGTGTGCCTACTCCCGGAGCCGGCGGCGACAACGCTATCCGCCCCCTGTCCCGCCCCCCAGTGCCCACAGCCTTGCATAGCCAGCCTCTTCCAGCTCCCACCTACCCATCCATCGCCCCGCTTTCCTCCCTTGCCCCTCGGTGCCCACAGTCCCGGATGCACAGCCCCGGCTGACTCAACGCAAACAAAGCCTGGTCGGCGCCTGCCCGGGTCGGGGAAAACAGCTGGTGCGCGGTGGCAGCGGCGGCCTCTCTGGGCCCTGGTTGATGCCTGGGGGCAAGGAAGGCTCAGGTCTTCCTGGGAGCTCGCAGAGTGGCCGGCAGTGGCAGCCGGGTAGCTGTCCTCGGGCCTAAAGAACCCGGCTTTCCAGCTAGGGGTGCTCCAGGGGATTCTCCAGGCCCGGTGGAGCTGATTGGCTGTGCTTTCTGGTACCCGGTATCCTCATTCAGGGATGAGGAGGTTATCTTTGTTTTTTTGGTGAAGGAGACATGAGTAAGTCCAGCCCAATCAATGCTCCCAGATCTTCCACAAGAGTCCACAAGTGTCACAGGAGACTCCTGTACCCAGCACACACCCCTTGACCCAGCAAGGTTCCTTCCTTCTCCTCTCCTCAGTTCTTATTGCTGGAATAAGGCTACTGTGGTCATGGAGATGCTCAGCCATGCCTCTCCAGGTCCCCGACTGTCAGAGGGCTCTGGACCTACTGCCATCTGGAACCCCACCCCCATCCTGCCCTTCTCAGAGCTCTGTATTGTTCTTGGCTAGTTTGAGTGGGATGAGGAGTTCCACAAGCAGCCAGTCCCAGTCCCAGAGGGCAGACCTCTCCTCCTACACTCTGCTACGAACCTTGGAAAAGTCAGAGGCTGAAAACAGAAATGCCACGGCCTCTAGATTTCCATCTGAGAGGCACGTGATGAAAACCAGAGCTGCTTCTGTTTGCTCCCCATAGCTTGTTCCAGAACCTCACAGATGAGACACTAGGTCTGTGGGTAGCAGAAAAGGGTGGCATGTGGCATCTGGCATAGTACAGGGAGACAGGGAGGGAGGAGGGAGTCCCCCATGCTTACCTGCCTGGGGATGAGCTGCCTTGCTGGAAGATGGTGTGGTGGACTCAGCAGGTCCCTTGGGAGCAAGATGAGCCCAACGAGATCCAAAAAGGCGGAAGGGGACCTTAGGCACACTCCCAAGAATACTGCATCAGTCTGTCTGTCCCTGGCTGATATGGTCTGTTATCCTTAGCTGAAGATAGTCAGTTGCTTGGATCAGGGCCTCGAACTGGAAACCCAGTTTGGGCTATTCTCCCTCTCCTTCTCCCCCTCTTCCTCTTCCCTCTTCTTCTTTCCCTCCTCTTCTCCTTTTCCTCCTCCTCTCCCATCTGTCTCCTTCTTTTCAAGTTATATTATATATGTACATATATATGTATGTGTGTGTACACATGGTATATTTGTGGAGGTCAGAGGACTTGTGGGAGTCAGTTCTCTTCCTCTACCATGTGGATCCTAGGGATGGAACTTAGGTTATCAGGCTTGGCAGCAAGCATAAAGTGCATTTACCAGGCGTTTTTACCAAGTGCTTTACTGCTGAGCCATTTCGCCAGTCCATGGGCCTTCCTGTAAGCCCGGGACTCTCACGGGTGGGAGGGGAACAAAGCCTTGAACTCTCTGTAGTGATGAGCTTTGGGCAGCTGGGGTTCAAGAACCTGGTCTAAGATGGTTCTCCTGGATCTCAGCACTCAGTGTCCTCAAGGTGTTGCAGGTGTGTTGACCACAGGATGACCTCACATCTAGGCCCTTAGAGGTCGTGCTTTGGCAGTAGACAAGCTGGACCCTTTCCTGTAGCCTGGGCCTGAGCTTTCGCGGGTCAGCCTTCCCTGCCTTCCTGCCCTGCATCCTGTTTTCTTCCTGGCCTGTTGGCCAGCCCTGGGCAGGGCTTAACCCTAACTCTGAGGCCAGCGACACTGGCCAGTGTTTCTTGACTCTTTTGTTACTTGGCTGGGGCCCCAGAGTGGGGAATTACTGGGTCAGAGACTCTCCTCCAGATCTTGCCTATTGGAGGATGTTCTGCTGCAGACCAGGGTAAGAGCTGACAGACAGGGTGTGTTCATATGCACACACACGTGTAGGCCTAGAATGCTTTGTTCACCTGTCTGGGTATATCATCATATCAGACTAGATCACTGCTGATTTGGACCCTTGCCACTCCCACCTCAGAAGAAGACTGTTAAAGCCACAGCTGGGGGCTGGAGGGATGGCTCAGTGGTTGAGGGCTCCCTATTCTCTCAGAGTCTCGGAGAACAGAGTTTGGTTTGCAGCACCCACATTGAGTGGCTCGCAACCACCTATGACTCCAGCTCTGGGAGATCCAACACCTTCTTCTGGCCTCCGAGGGCACACCTCATACCTGTGCACACGCAGAGAGAAACACACATACATGTAAATAAAAATTAAGAAATGTTTTCAAGCTACAGTTGGTCCCTCAGCCAGGGCAAATGTCTAAGGCATAGTGGGGTCACAGGAGGAGGTGCATGTTGAGATGAACAGTCATGAGGTCGGTTGTAGCTTCAGTCTCCATCATGAGGGAGGCTGGGGGGTGTGAAGATGTGAATGTTTGATTTCCATAGCCTGGTATGGTGCAATCCCAGGTCTTGGGAGATGGAGGCTGTAGGGTTATGGTTGTTAGGCCAGCCTGGTCTATACAGAGAATTCCAGGCTAGCTCTGGCTACATGAAAAAGGTAGGGGTGGGCAGAAAGATAAGTGCTTGTTTTTGATTTGGGTTTCAGTCCCTAGGTGATGCTTGCTTAGCGAAATAGGTCTGAGTCAGGTCCATTTGTGCTAAGTGTGTGCTAAGTGTGTGTGTGTGTGTGTGTGTGTGTGTGTGTGCAGAGGGAAGGAGGCCTTCTGCCCCTTTAAGGGGTGGTGATTACCTGAAAGATTGGTTGAGTATTAGAGGTGGCAGATTTCCAGAGGTGCTATCAATAGGGACTGCTCCACAGGCCTTTCCTGTGAGATGTCCTTTCTCACCCCGCTCTGGCTCCAGGCCACTAGGAGTGGGGTCTCCTGCTGCTGTGATACCCCCCTCCCCTCCACTTCAGTGTTTTTCAGATGGCCTGTGAGGCTGAGGTTCAGCAAACCCCAGCTCCAGGGCCTCTCCTTTGGCCTTTGTTTACCTCCAGCTAACTTGCTCTACCAGTTCTGGGACTGAGGGTGCAGCCACAAGTTACACTGGGGCTCCCCAGAGTGGAATGAGGAGGCCAGTTTGGTGAAGCTATAGTGGGCAGACCTGATAGCACTCAGCTATCACCCCCTGGCACTCAGCCTTGTCAGGGCTCATGAGCCCTTCAGCACCTGTCATCTGCTTTACCTGCAAGAGCAGGAGCCATGCTGGGCTGCTGGGCTGTGAGACGTTAGACCTGAGTGAAGAATGTGATGCACAGAGGTTGGGGCTGGAGCTTCCAGGTGGGAGTGTGCCTGTCCATAGCAGTAAGACACCACGACCAACGCAACTTGGGGAAGAAAGGGTTTATTCTGCTTTCGATTCCAGTGCACCACTAACTGCACCACTTAGGGAAGCCGAGGCAGGAACTCATGCAGGGAAGGGACCTGGAGGCAGGAGCTAATACGGAGGCCATGGAGGGGTGCCGTTTCCTGGCTTGCTCAGCCTGCTTTCTTTAGAACTCTTCTTATAGGACCATCAGCTCAGGGAAGGCACCACCCACAATGGCTGGGCCCGCCCCATCAGTCACCGCTTAAAAATACGCCTTGCAGGCTTGCCTACAACCTGATTTTAGGGAGGCATTTTCCTTTCTTTTCTCTTTCTTTCTTTTGAAAAAGGGTTTCTCTGTGTAGCCCTGGCTATCCTGGGACTCACTATGTAGACCAGGCTGGCCTCAAACTCGCAGAGATCAGCCTGTGTCTGCCTTCCAGGTGCTGGGTTTAAACCCAGCTGTTAAAATTTAACAAAAAAACAAAAACAAAAACAAAGGACCCACCTTTGTGTGCATGTGCTTGTGTGTATATGAGGAAGGTTTTCATTGGGTGGAAGCCACATGTGTGGAGGTCAGAGGACAACTTATGGGAGTTGGTTCGCCCCTCCGATAAGTAGATGAGCCTGAGTTCAATGCTCAGGGCATCAGGATTGGTGGCAAGCCCCTTTAACACTGAGCCATGTCTCAAGCCCCAAACCGGTAGGACTTTGTAAGTACTGTTGGATGAGAAGAGTATGCTGGGAAATGGGGACAGCCTGATCAAAACAGAAGAAATTTACTGGGGTCATGTCTAGGGGTAGTAAATACAGGGGTGTGTGTGTGTGTGTGTGTGTGTGTGTGTTTTGTTTTGAGATGTCGTCCATTGAATCTTAGGCTGTCCTTGAACTCACTATGTAGTTGGGGATGACCTTGCACTTCTGATCTTCCCAAGTGTTGGGATTACAGGCCCTCACCACCAATCCTGATGTATGAGGTGCTGGAGATCCTCTCCACGGCTTTTGTGCACTGGCAATGGCGTTGTGCTTAAGATCTTGACTGAATGTTGAGCCGATGTTTAGACTTGATCCAGCAGGCAGAGGGGAGCCCCAGAGGCCTTTATGTGAAGGTGCTGTAACTTTGGCCATTTGCTTTGGCGCATGGGGGTGTGTATGAGGCTGGAGCTCCCAGAAAGTGACTGGACCAGCAGTGAGTGCTGAGAGGAGCATGTGGAGAAGGGTCAGTGGCCTTGGCACTTAGCGGATGTGCTGAGAAACGGCTTCCAGGAGGAAGACAGCGGGCATGCATATGTCCTTTGGGGAAGAGCCTTGGTCTAGGTCCTAGATGCTTGACCTCCTGGTGTGGCCTTGGGATGTGGCCTAGGGAGGATGTCAGCTTCTCTCTCAGAGGAGGGTGAGGACTTAGCCAGGGCTGCACAAACTCTCGGGCACTCACACCTTTCACTCAAGAGGCAGAGGCAGGCTGATCTCTATGAGTTCAAGGTCAGCCTGGTCTATATAGTGAGTTCTAGGACAGCAAGGGATATGTAGACAGACCCTCAACAAACCAAACCAAACCAAACCAAACCAAACCAAACCAAACCAAACCAAACCAAACCAAACCAAACCAAACCAAACCACAGTAACAACGCAACCCAACTTATTGGTTCTTGCAGAGGGCCCAGGATTGACCCTGGGCTTTAGTACCTAGCCGACGTTGACCGTGCATACCCCATCTTGTGGCAGCTGAACAAGGCCCCTCATCCAGACTGGGAGGCTGCCTGGAATGGAGGACAGTGGCTATGGCCTTCCTGCCAGGGTGCGTCTGTGACTCTATTGGTAAAGGTTGTGTAACTTGGACACTGGGTTCTACCGTAGCCCGTGGAAGCCACTGACGATGCCTTTTGGGACCAGTTCTGGGCAGACACAGCCACCGCGGTGCAAGATGTCTTTGCTTTGGTGCCGGCGGCAGAGATCCGAGCTGTGCGGGAGGAGTCACCCTCTAACCTGGCCACCCTGTGCTACAAGGTAAGGGCTGTCTGGCCCCTCCCTGCTGTTCCCTTCCTCTCCAGGGTAGCCAGATGGCCCCATCTGCAGTAGGACAGGACACTCATTTGTAACACCCCCTCCCCAGGTCCTAGAGGACCTATCCCTTTGCCTCGAGTTCTCCCTGGTGAGGATGAGGGGAAAGTAATCATGGCAGCCACCAGTTATGAGAGCTTTATGCTGTCTTGTTCACCACTTTCCACACACTAGCTCACTTTGCTTTCCCTGTGAGGTGCTGTTGTTAATTTCCCTATTACAGATGAGCTCTTCTAAAAATATATATATATATATATATATGTGTATATATATATATTTATTTATTTTATTTGTATGAGTGTTTTGCCTGCATGTATGTATATGTTCCACATGCATGCCTGATGCCTGTGGAGATGAAAGAAAGGCATTGGATCCCCGGGAACTGGAGTAATGAATGGTTGTGAGCCAACAAGTAGGTGCTGGGACCTGAATCCTGGGCCCTCTGCAAGGACAATATGTTGGTTTTGTTGTTGTTATTGTTGTTTGTTTTGTTTTGTTGAGGTTCTCTCTCCATAGCCCTGGCTGCCCTAGAACTTGCTATATAGCGCAGGCTGACCTTGAATCAGAGGGATCCACCTGCCTCTGCCTCCTGAGTGCTGGAATTAAGGGCTGACTTTGTCCCGTCAAACAGCACTTATTCCTAACTGCAGAGATGTGTCTCCAGCCCCAGCCTTTGTGTTTTGTCTTAACTTTTAAAAAGGGTATTTTTGTATATGGTTAGACACGGATGAGGAGAGAAAGAGGCTCTCAGAAGAGAGTAAAATGTGGGTACACATTCCTTAAGGGCAGGGTACCACAGAAGAGGTCTTGGCTACGCAGTGGAGCGGACTCTGCTCTGATGCTCTCAGCTGTTTTTTCCCCCCACGTTGTAATCCCCCTGAGCTAGCTGACCTCTGAAGCCTGGGTGGCCTGAACCCAAAGGGCCACTTTACAGGCTCCTCCCTTGCTGTCTGTCCCCACAGGCTGTGGAGAAGCTGGTGCAAGGAGCAGAGAGTGGCTGCCACTCAGAGAAGGAGAAACAGGTCGTCCTGAACTGCAGCCGGCTACTCACCCGAGTGCTCCCTTACATCTTCGAGGACCCAGACTGGAGGGGCTTCTTCTGGTCCACAGTGCCCGGGGCAGGGCGTGGAGGGGTCTGTGGGCCTGGCCAGGGGGGTGGGAGGACCCTGGCAAGGCCACCTGCTGGTTAGGAAGTGTGGGGGTGGGGTGCCACTGAGGGGATAGGAACTATTACCAACTTTTCAGACCCTCAGTTTCCCTCCCAAGGGGCCTTTGCCCCTCTCTCCTATAGCCTGGAGCAGGGGTGCAAGGATAGGGCCTGGTAACTCTGTCTTTAGAGTTACCATGGGACCATGCTGCCTTCTCCCAGACCCCATCTGCTCTGGGCTTATCTCCAGGCAAGCACCAAGGGTAGAGACTTCATGATTTCCAAGAGAGCTGAGACCCTTGAGCTTGGTACCCAGCACCCCTCCTGAGGGGGGTGTTCCCTCACGCTTCTCAGTTTTCATCTCTGCCCTGCCCTCTTCTGGCTAAGGGTGGTTTGGGGTTAGCAGGAATCCATCTTCTCTTCTCTTACACCTCCTCTGTGTACACATCTCTCTCCCTCTGTCTATGCGTGCCAGCTGAGAGCCATTCCCTGTCGTACACTCACAAGCCCTGGGGCCACCCGTCCTGGGCGAGCCTCCACTGAGCAGCCTGCCTCCTTCGCAGGGTGAGGAAGAGGACGAGAATGCTCGGCCCTTGGCTGAGTCCTTGCTCCTGGCCATCGCTGACTTGCTCTTCTGCCCAGACTTCACTGTTCAGAACCATCGGAGGAGCAATGTGGTGAGACAAACCCGCCCCACCCCCAGGCTGGGCTCTGGGCCTGTTGGGGCTAGGACAGTTACCGAACCCCTAAATGCAGGGTGCAGGAGTAGGGAGAGCAGGTCAGTTAGGTGGGGTAGGGGCTGTTCTGTTGGAGAGGAGCCAGCTGGTGTCCAGCCTGCCCCTGTCTCCCAGGCAGCCATGCACAAGCATCTATTGTCTTCTCTGCCTGAGGTGGGAGGGGCACAGGCCGGGCTGGAACCAGGAAGCCTGCCTTTTTACTTTGGGACTCCACAAGGAATACTTTCTCCCCTCAGCCTGTCACACCCCATCCCCCCAACCTTCCTTCCCTCCTCTCCCTGCCTCAGACTGGAATCAGCCAGTAAAATAATCAGTTAAGACTGAAGAAAAATGAGCTTAAAAAGAAATCCGACAGCGCTTGTTTCCCTCCTTGTATATTAGGGCCTAGGGCATGAGTGGGGGTGACTTAGGAGAATGTTGGGATATGTTGAGGACAGTGGGAAGCTTGGGTAGTCAGGGACCCCCTCTCACTGCTGTGAAATTCCCATCCCATATTCCATAATCACTCCCTGCTCCTAGGAGTCAGCAGAAGATGTCCATTCCCTGGACAGCTGTGAATACATCTGGGAGGCTGGCGTGGGCTTTGCTCACTCCCCACAGCCCAACTATATCCATGACATGAACCGGTGAGCTGGACCGGGCTGGCCTTTGCATAGCTCAGAGACCCACAGGGTCTTTAAGAAGACACAGCCCACTAACCATGCAACCTCAGCCTTACAGGGAGGAGCAGGGGTCATTTTTTTTCCCCGTGGACCTTGGCCAGGGTGGTGGGCTGGATTGGCAGCACCTCCTAGAGGGAGACTGGGGTCCGAATGTAGCCTTTCCTGTCCTTCCTGCAGGATGGAGCTGTTGAAGCTTCTGTTGACTTGCTTCTCAGAGGCCATGTACCTGCCGCCATCGCCAGAAAGTGGCAGTACCAACCCCTGGGTTCAGTTCTTTTGCTCCACAGAGAACAGGTGAGAGAGAGGCTGCTGGCCTAGCTGGTCTTTTTGCAGGCACTGAGTGCCGGCCCTGTTGGTTTTATTTGAGGAGACGTGCTGCCCCCTGGTGGTATGAAACTATAATTTAGCCACACCTTTAAACCATAGGGCCTCAAACCTTCTTGGGGACCCTGGGTGGCCAAGTCCAGGTCTTCCATCTAGAGTCACATTCTTTAGCAGAAATGTGATGTGCGAGGCATGTAGATTTGTGTATAGAGTTCTTGCCTAGTATGCATGGAACCCGGGGCGAACTGGGTGTGGTGGCACAGGGCTGTAATCCCAGCGGCATTCTGGAGATGGAGGCAGAAGAATCAAGAAGTTTAGGGTCATCCTTGGCTACGGGTGAGTTCTAGGCAAGCCTGGGGTACATAAGACCCCGTCTCAAAAGCAAGAAGAAAGAACATTTATATCTCTTATTTAACTCAGTATGTTTTTTTTAAAGGTGAGTATTAAATTTATAATGAGTATATAGAACTATCAAGATCATTCGCATTTCCCTCTGTCATGCTGCCCTCCCCGTGGTCCCGACTCCTCCATCTATCAGGGAGGTCCTCAGACCCTCTTCTCCACACACTGTCCCAAAGGGCAACCACAGCCACATGTGGCCGGCTACTGAGTACTGTTAAGTGGTTAGTCCAGTTGAAGCAAGCTGGAAGCACAAGCTACACACGGGCTCTGGGGAGGGCACTTGAGGAATACGGGGACACTTATGGGTACATGTGGGCATCAGTGGGACAGTGTTTGAAGCGTACACCCCAGCTCTGCACAGCCGCTGTGCGGCTGACACAGGCGTTAGCATCCTAAACTTTTAACCCTCCTGGTTCTGGAATCTAAACCCCTGCACGGCCTGGCTCCCTCCTCTGGGTTTTGCTAGCGCCCTGCTGGACTTCTTTTTATCCCCAGAAGAGAAGGGCTCCCAGGTGACCCTTCAACACCGGCCACAATCTGAGCCCGGCCAGAGTTTCCTTTCATAGCTGCAGCAGGCAAACTGCCACCCTTTGCCGCTCACACTCACCTAACCTCTGGGATCTCCTCACGTGCAAGAGGAGGCATTTGGAGGCCCCTGACATCTTCTGGACCTGATTCCAGTCAGCCTGTGGCTCCAGTGGAGGGTGCATGCCCCCCAAGAACTGAAAAGGGTGTCAGCACGTTCTCTGCCAGGAGCCCCTCACTCCTGTAACAGAATCCTCTGTTCTTGGCTCTGCTTGGCCCCGGTCAGGGGCAGCTGCATGCAGGGACTGGGAGGGCCTTTTCTATTCAGGAAGAGACGCTCGGTTTTTCTGCCTCTTGGGTCCTAGCCTACAGCCTGGCTCGGCAACTCGCCCCTGTGTGTGGAGAGGTCGGCCCGGGGGAGCGTGCCCGCAGCCTTGCTCTGCTCTCCCCTGCAGACATGCACTGCCTCTCTTCACCTCGCTCCTCAACACCGTGTGTGCCTATGACCCTGTGGGCTACGGGATCCCGTACAACCACCTGCTCTTCTCGGACTACCGGGAGCCCCTGGTGGAGGAGGCTGCTCAGGTGCTCATCGTCACCTTGGACCATGACAGTGCCACCAGCACCAGCCCCACCGTGGATGGGACCACCACGGGCACTGCCATGGATGATGCTGATGTGAGGACCGGAGGAGGGGGAGGAGGGGGAGGAGGCTGGGTGCTGATGGGATTTCCTTCAGCAGAGGCCCTGGGCCGGGGTGTCTCCTGTGGTGTGCCTGGGGGTTACACAACTTTGGAAGGCTCACTGCTGCTACCCAGGCAGACAGTGAGAGATCTCACCGTAGCTCCTCCCCTTGGCAGCCTCCAGGGCCGGAGAACCTGTTTGTGAACTACCTGTCTCGCATTCACCGTGAGGAGGTGAGTCCTGCCATTCTAACGGCCCAGCTTCCACAATGGCTGTGGCTCTGTGGGGGCTGGAGGAGGCCTGGCCCCCTGCATGAAGGAGCATGGCTTTTCTAAGTAAGATATTGACGGCAGCGTCTGGGAGATTTCACTAGGATGGAGTTGGCGGGTGTGGCTCAGTTGGTAGAGCACCTGCCTAACGTGCACAAAGCCCTCATCAATCTCGAGCACAACACACCGAGGACGTCGAGGGGCATGACTGTAAAGCCAGCATCTGGGAAGTGGAGGCAGGAGGTTCAGAAGCTTAGAGTTGTTCTGGGCTAGCCTGGACTACGGGAGACCCTGTCTTTAAAAGCAAATAAATACGAGAAAGAAGGAAAGAAAACAAAGGGTTCATAGCCTCAGCTGGGCCAGGGTAACCAAGAAGGATTCCCAAAGGCGGGGGTGTTGCTGTGATGTTGGGGTTCGGAGGTGGGAGGATGGCAGGGAACTGTGGCCCTAATATCCAGGCAGACTGGAGTGGAGGGGAAGTGTTCGGCAGAGGCATAGCGAGGGACTGTAACTGAGCGTGCTTCCGCCCCATGAAGGAAGTCGAGCACAGCCTGGCTTGTGGTGTGTGCTCAGTAAGCGACCATTCTATGAGAACTGGGGACTACTTCCCCTGCATGATGGGGAGGGGGCTGGGGGTGGGGCAGAAGGACAGCACCAATCTACACGGAATCTAGATGGTCAGAGAGCCTGCAGGGTTCATGCAGGGGTCCATCCTGGGGTTTCAGGGAGCTGCATCCTTGCCCTAGGGAATCCTTTGACCCGCTGGAGGTGGGGCAGGGGCTGAACTTTTCAGGGTGCTAGCAGTGATGTCCAAATCTGGGCCTCCACACCCGGGTTCTGGAGCTTGACAAGGCGATAGGAGAACGAGGAGGCATTTAAAGGGGGTTTCTGGAGCCAGAGGGAGCTGGATTGGAAGGGTTCCTGCTCTGCCTTCCCAGGATTTCCAGTTCATCCTCAAGGGGATAGCTCGGCTGCTGTCCAACCCCCTGCTCCAGACCTACCTTCCGAACTCTACAAAGAAAATCCAGTTCCACCAGGAGCTGCTCGTTCTCTTCTGGAAACTCTGTGACTTTAACAAGGTGAGTGGGCTCCAGGGGCCCGCCCGAGGGCAGCAGACACGGGGCGCGGGGGGGGGGGCATAGCTGGTGGGGTCCACAGAATCCAAGGACTAGGATAGCATCCGGGGAGAAGGTGGGGCAGGGCTAGCCCTCCCACTGACCCAGCCCACCTCTCCCCTCTCTCATTCCCAGAAATTCCTCTTCTTTGTGCTGAAGAGCAGTGACGTGCTGGATATCCTGGTCCCGATCCTCTATTTTCTCAACGACGCCCGGGCAGATCAATGTATGACAGTGGCGGGCCTGTGACGCTGGGGTAGATATGGGGTCTTGATTTCGGGTGGGGTCCAGCCAGACTGTCGTGCCTCCCAGAAGCTTAAGCCTAGTGCCCTAACCTCCCACACGGGGTTTCCTGTGAGCCCCTGAAGATGCGTCCTCGCTCTGAGTTTTCCCCTGCCCCCGCCCCCAGTGTGGTGCCTCCTGTGTCTCCCCCCCCCAGCTCGAGTGGGCCTGATGCACATCGGGGTCTTCATCCTGCTGCTTCTGAGTGGGGAGAGGAACTTTGGGGTACGGCTGAACAAGCCCTACTCAGTGCGCGTGCCCATGGACATTCCCGTCTTCACAGGCACACACGCAGATTTGCTCATTGTGGTACGGGGGTGTGCATGGCCAGCCTGGGGGCTTGGGGTGACGTTGCCTTCTCGGCTGAGTCAGGAAGTGGTGGCTAACTCACACCGTCCCTCTCCCTCTCCCGCGCAGGTATTCCACAAAATCATCACCAGTGGTCACCAGCGGCTGCAACCCCTCTTTGACTGCCTGCTCACCATTGTGGTCAACGGTAGGGGCCCAGAGACTGACTTCCCCGTGATCACCAGCAGGTGGCGCCAGGCCGCAGGCCAACCAGCTACCAGTCCCCTGGCTTCATGGCTGGCCGCGTTACCGCTAAGTTTTCTAGTGCAGTGTAAGGGGCTCGAGGGCAGGTGATAAAAGCTTCAGAGTGCCGTTGAAATGGCTCGGCAGGTAAAAGCTCTTGCCGTGCAAGGCTGGTGTGGAAGTGGAAGCAGAGCAGACTCCACCAAATCGTCCTGTGACCCTCAGACACATACACACACATACATGCCGTGCACACAATAACTACAACTTCTAAATCGCGTCGGAATACGCTTTACCCAATCCACCAGGTTCAAAATACTGCCTCCAAACTGTAAAAATCATCGCGGTGGCTTACTTTCTGTTTCATACCCAGTCTTCAAAGTCTTGTGTCTGTTTGGTCCACGCAGGACATCTCAGTTGAGGTTGGCTGTATTGTAAGCATTTAAAAGCCACATGTGGCCTGCTGGCTATTTATTGAGCAGTAAAGGTTTGGGCTGTTGGAGTCATGGTGTGGGGCTATCAACAGAATCATCAAGGCCTTCGGGCTGCTCTCTAGGAATGGAGGCAGGAGGGCTCAGGTTGTCTGGGGTTGGAGACGAGGTAGGCAGCAGCAGGCTGGAGCAGAACGACTTTGGGGATGTCTTTTGGCCATTTGGGTCATTGACAGGTCTAGTTTATATTCCTGCTGCTGTAACAAATACCCTTAAGTTTATTTGGCTTATAATTTCAGGCTATAGCCTATCCCTGAGCAGAAAGAGGAAGTCAAGGCAGGGACGGAAGCAGCTAGTCACGTGGCATTCATGGCCAGGAACAGAGGAACTAACAGATCCTGGCTTGCTGGCTGCGTACGCTCAGCTAGCTTTCTTTATTCTTAACTGTTGGGGGCCCAGCTTGGGAAACGGTACCTCCCACAGTCACCGTGGCTCTTCCCACCTCGACTAAACAATCAAGATAACCCCCCATAGACCTGCCCCCACACAAAAGTGAGATTCCCACTTACAGAGCTGTGCCAAGGAGTGCATATCTAATGACACAGCCTGTCACTCTTGGAAGATGTCACATCCCAGGTCAGCAGCCCTGCCCTGCCATTTTATTGATGGGGAACTTGGGCTCAGTTTATAACACCCTCTAAACCCCGATTTCTTTATCTACATCCTTGTCTCTGTCCTTCTCCCTCTGGGTTGGGGAGGTGCCTGGGAGAGATGAGCTGAATGTGCCTTTGAGGTTGTGGGGGTGGTGGGGACACGAGCCTCATAGGTGGGGGGTGGGGCTCTGCGGGGGACAGAGGGAATTGGTTGAGGTAAGCTGTTCTGCACTGGCCTGGAATTTGCAGGGATGGCCCAGAACAAGCCGATTCCTCCCTTGTAGTGTCACCCTACCTCAAGAGCCTGTCCATGGTGACTGCCAACAAGCTCCTGCACCTGCTGGAGGCCTTCTCTACCACCTGGTTCCTCTTCTCAGCTTCCCAGAACCACCACCTGGTCTTCTTCCTCCTGGAGGTCTTCAACAACATTATCCAGTACCAGTTTGACGGTGAGGCACTGGTCTGAGCCCCTACCTAAGGAAGCCGAGGCCCAGGAATCTTGCCTGTGCACTTATTGAGCACCTGCAGCATACCGGGGTATAGGGAGAAGCAGTGGGGGTATTAAAGAAGGTCTGCTTCGTCCCTCCTGCAGCTCACAGCTAGACATGGAGTCACAGAGGAAGACTTTAGACCGGCAGCTTGACCTGCTAGACGAAAGAGTTCATTGAAAGTTGGGCGGCTAGAAAGCTCAGAGTAGAAAGAGCCTGCCGGCTGTCACAAGGGGCACCATACCAATGTCACAGGCGCAAATCCAGACCTGGCCACCCATGTGCTCTGTGGCCATGAGAAAGTCAGCCTCTGAGCCTTGGTTCCTCATCTGTGAGGTGCTCATAATGATGGATTTCTGAGTTGGAGACCAGCGTGGTCTAGAGTGTAAAGTCCAGGACAGCCAGGGATACAAAGAGAAATCTTGTCTCAAACAACAAACAAGCAAACAAACTCTCTTAGAGGATATTGGGAAGCTTACTAACTCACATAAAATGCACAGCAACTCAAACATTAGCAATTATTGTTACTATTTCCAAAATAAGTAAAATTCATATCTATCTATCTATCTATCTATCTATCTATCATCTATCTATCTATGTGATGAATGAGAGTAAGGCAGGCAGAAAAGCATTGCAAGGGACGTGTGCAAAGGCCTTGGGGTGGATGTCAAGCCAAAGGTAGTGTGCTGTGACACAGGATGGGAGGTAGGTGGGCCTCAGGGGGCTCCCGAAAGCCGTGCCTCTTCCCCTGACAGCTGCGGGAACTCGGAGGTAGATGATGGAGGACAGGGCATACAGCAGTGTTCTCCTGGACTTCTCTGTGGCTCACTGAGAGGGGTACATATTTAGTGTTGGGTTGGTATGGTAGGGCTCAGGCCACCCTACCATGCCAGATGACACCCCAGTAGTGCTCAGCTGCAAGGGGTTCTCAAGACACCATAAGAAGGGTACTGAGGAGCTCAGCTCAGAGCTGTTTCCCCATAACCCAACACCTGGGCATCCCCATAGCCTAATGTCTAGGCATTCCCATAGCGTAACTTCTTGGCATGACCCACAGCCTAACCAGGCATCCCTGAAATCTAACTTTTTGGTATCTCCCATAGCCTGACCAGCCACTATGGCTGGTCCTGCCCCACTCCCTCTCTGGGTACCCTGTACAGTTCTTGTCCCTGGGGAAGATGCCTTCTGGTTTAACAAACTGCTCTCTAGTCCCGGAAGCCAGCCCAGATATGGGTTGGGAAGCAAAATGGCTGAGGACAGATTCGTTCCTCCCGCAGGCAATTCCAACCTGGTCTACGCCATCATCCGTAAGCGTGGGGTCTTCCACCAGCTGGCCAACCTGCCCACTGACCCACCCTCCATCCACAAGGCACTTCAGCGGCGGCGGAAGACGCCGGAGCCTCTGTCCCGTGCTGGCTCCCAGGAGGGTGCTTCCATGGAGGGCTCCCGCCCTGCCGCCCCCGCGGAACCAGGCACCCTAAAGACCAGCCTGGTGGCCACTCCAGGTCTGGATGGCATCAGGCTGGGAGCGTGTGGGGCCTGGTTGGGGGCAGCATTGTTGGGGTGTGTGTGTGATCTCTGGGGTGTCTTTCCTGTCGTTCCTGAGAAGGAATTTAACAGCATGTGGGGTGGAAGTATTTATTTTGGGTTTTGGGGAGGAGGGACAAGGACCAGGCTCAGAGCTGAAAGTGGCTCTGGGAGGGAAAAAGAGAGACACACTGTTTCTGCTGTGATTGGGGAGCACACAGCCTCTTGGGCCAGGGGTCACTATGACATCCCCCCCCTCCCGTCTCCCTCAGGCATCGACAAGCTGACAGAGAAATCCCAGGTGTCAGAGGATGGCACCTTGCGGTCTCTAGAGCCCGAATCCCAGCAAAGCTCAGCAGAAGGCAGCCCGTCTGAAGGGGTAGGTACTGGAGATACTTGGGGGCTGGTGTTGTAACTTCATTGCCTTTCTCTCTGAACCCTTGAATGTAGGAGGGCAAGGCCGGAACACTCTGAGGTCACTGTCTTAGCACAGGGGAATCAGGTCTGGCATTGCTGAGCCAGGGGGACCGGCCATTTACGGACCTCTCTCCCTTGTTTACCCGTCACAGTAAAGCCCTGTGAACTCCGGGTTCCTCATCCACTAGCCTTATCTGAGTCTGGCCTTTACCCTGCCTTCTCTGTCAGCCCCCAGCCCTAAACCTGTCACTGGGCTGGGTTGGGCTGCACCTTGGGTCCAGGGCAAAGGGTACAGGTCTGAACTCACCCTCAGCAAACCTCCCTCACAGCCCTGTAGTGGGGCCAGAGGAGACTTATTGTTTCTCTATGGCTGAACCCTGTACCCATTCCTTCCCTGGTCACTTTCATTCCTTTCTGGGAACCAGGAGTCCAGCCAAACATGGAGAGAGCAGCGGCGATTGTCCAATGCATCGTCCAGTGGCCAGTGGAGCCCAACGTCAGACTGGGTGAGGGGCACAGCTGGAGGAGGAGCTGGGAGCTGGGGTTTGGGCAGCAGCACTGGGCAGGGGCTCTCAGAGCTCCAGCTCAGGGAAGGATGAGGCTAGGAGGGACCAAAGACCTTGGGCCTAGCGGCCAGGCTGAGGGACGGTCCTTCCAGCCACTGACCTTGCCTCGTGTCTGACCTCTCAGCAGTTTTCCATATGACTGAGGCCTCTGTCAATCACCCCTGCTGAGTCCCTCCCCGAATCGCTTCCACTCCCTGTGTGTTTCCTGGGAGCCCCGCTGATTGCCCTGGATGACCATAATAAATGCCCTTATGGTCGTGCCGCCCAGCCGTTGTGAGGATTAGAGGGGACAGCCTCCCGGAAGGCACAGCAGCTGGCCCGTGGCACTGCTCCGCGTGGCCTGGGCTCTCCCCATTAGCAGCAGCTCTGCATCATGCAGCCCCTCACAGTGTGGGCCATGCTGTACGCAGGCAGTGTCACGCCTGGGGAGCCCGTGGCTCTGGGTCAAGGTCAAGCCTGCCCCATAGCTCTGGGTGTGGCTCTCACAGATCCTGTCCTGGAAGTCAAAGCTGCCGCTGCAGACCATCATGCGCCTGCTGCAGGTGCTAGTTCCCCAGGTGGAGAAGATCTGCATTGACAAGTGAGTCCCGAAGCTGGGTAGGGCCGGGGGCGGGGCTTAGAGAGGGGTCAGCCCAGGCTTGGCGTGGGTGTGATAGGGAGCATGCGTGAACGGGCTGGAGGCCCCATCTCTTTTTCTAGGGGTCTGACGGATGAGTCTGAGATCCTGAGGTTCCTGCAGCATGGCACCCTAGTGGGGCTTCTGCCTGTACCCCACCCCATCCTCATCCGCAAGTACCAGGCGAACTCAGGCACCGCCATGTGGTTCCGCACCTACATGTGGGGCGTCATCTACCTGAGGTGGGCCCGGCAAGGGGTACGGAAGTCACATCCGGCGGAGGGGAGTGCTCCACAAGGTACAGCCTTGTAGAAGGTGACAGCCCTCTCCCTCTGTAGGAACGTGGACCCGCCCATCTGGTACGACACTGACGTGAAGCTGTTTGAGATCCAGCGGGTGTGAAGATGGAGACCGAGGGGACAGGACCAGGAGGGCCGGTCCTAGTCCCCAGGGCTCCCCCAACCCAGTGTTCTGAGCTTTAAAGGCCCATTATCAATCAGGGTGTGCGGCAGGTAGAGTGGTTGGTCCTGGATGGCAGATGCCCATTGCGGCTGGAGACAAGAGGGAGTTGAGAAAAGAAAAGTGCCCCTCTGCCCTCTAGGCTGTTCTCCCAGGAGCCTCTTGTCTCCAGAGATTCAAGCCCCACCACAGTCCCTGCCCACGCTGGCTCCTCCTTCAAGACCTGCGCTTGTGCTGCCTGCCCCCCAGAAGATGCCAGGTCACTGTGCCCCAGTAGGTTTCCCCCAAAAGGAGCCAAGTGCTGTCCCATGGGGCACCTGGTCATGGTGACTGGGAGTCCTGGCCACCCAGCCTGAGACGTCTGTTCTAGGCCCTCTCCCTGCCGGGGCTCTTTGGGGAGAGTGGCTGAGCTGCTGGCTGAGGAGGCTGACAGCTTATAAGGCAAGACTGGAGAGTGTGCCCCTAGGGGCTTGGAGTGGGGTTTTGAGGGCCTCCTGCTGCTGACCTTAGGAGGTTGCCTGGCTGGTGGGGCCTGAAGGATGCCAGTGTCCCTGCCTTGCCTGCTGCCTGGGTGGTGGTGGGGCCACATTCTACCAGTCCCGGCTTTGGCCTCTGGGTCGCTCTTGGCCCACCTGTGTCAGTACAATGTTCACTCTGTACAATCAGATACTTCACACAATAAAATTTCCCTCTCTGTGCTATGCCTCTGTGCCTGGAGTTGGGGGAGGTATCTGGCTAGGGCACCCATCTGCAGGGCAGTTGGGGACTCTGTACCCCAGAGTCCATCCCCTGAGGACTCTTACCCGGTGACTGAAACATCATCTGTCATTTGGTGTGTGTGTGTGTGTGTGTGTGTGTGTGTGTGTGTGTGTGTGAAACTACCTGGGCTCTTGTCACCCAGGGTTTGACTGTGGCTACCCAGAGAAAAGCCCACACAGGAGAAGCCAAAGGCCTGACTCTAAGTTCTCTGTATGGCCTCAGGTAGCCAGAACCAGTGTTGAGGAGGCCTGGGTCATCATCCCGGGGCTTGACAGTGTGAGGCCTTCATGGGAGCAGGGGGAGTTCAGGAAGGGCAGAGACTTGGCTGCAGGGCCAGCATAGCACTCTCGGGGCCTCGCCCTGGACATATTTGTTCTGGGCTCAGAGAGATGGATGGAGCGCTGTCGTCTGCTTGCTCACCTTCCTGCCCCACCCAGTGGCTCAGAGGACCAGGCAGGCCTGGGCACTGGGCAGGCAGAGGCCACAGTGACCACCCATAGTGAGCCAGTTGCAAAAATGTCCCCGAGGCTCTAAGAGACTGTGGAAGGGTGGAGGATCAGGGCTATGCAAGCCCAGGCCCATCTCTTCATGCTTGTCCATGGATCAGACAGAGAGGGTCAGGTGTAGACCGCTCCTGGCTGAGGAACGGGACTGTCTTGCTTGAGAGGACCATCCTTCCCCCTGCACTTAGAGCAGCAGTTCTGTCCCCAGGAACAAATGCCACAAAGGTCAAATGGAATTGATTGAACAAACAGGGTTTATGAAAGCAGGAAAGAGCTGTTGGGCTCTGCCTGGCAGCTAATTAATGAACTCATTAGGTGATGGGGTGTGCAGGGAGAGGGGCAGGGCTGCCTGCCAAGTTTGGAGTGCTGGGTTCTGAGCTCCCAGGAGGAGTTCTGAGCCTCCAGGATGTCCATGAGTCTCTTCCACAGAAGGAATCAGCCTCTTCCATGATTTCATACTGACCATCACAGACAGTAGCCTTTGCCTGTCCCCTGGGGGACATCCTTGACTACATGGACTGTTGTGAAGAGGCTCTGGCCAGGTGGTGCTCAGGCTCCGTCTCCAAGCTCTGCCCTTTGAGCTCCCGGCACACCCTTCTCCTCTCAGTCAGGTTGAGGAAAGTCACTTTGGGAACCCCTGGCAGGTTTCTGTACTTCCTGATGTGATGTGTCTGCCCAGATTCTCCAACTTTTTTTTTTTTTTTTTTTCTGTCTTGGCACTTTTGGGTTCTGCTGTGACTGGGTTCCTTTGGCACTCAGGCCCCCAGGTAGACCTCCACCAGTCCCCCAACAGAGTGCATGCGGTAGAAGACCCCCAGAGGCAGGCCGAAGTTGACAATGGTGAACCAGGTCCTGTAGCCATAGAAATCCTTTTCCAGCCCATTCTCAAACTCAGGGTGTATGCCAAACGCCGGCATCATCCACAGCTGGGGAGAGAGAGGAGGCTGCTGGGCGAAGAAGGGCCTCTCCTAAATCTTAAAGCGCTCAGCTCAGGGGAGGCTGACCTGGAACTAGCCGTGTCTGCAACTCGCTGTTCCCACAACATCTTGGGGCTTTCCAAGCAAGGTGTCCATCCAGCGCTAGCATCTCTCTCACCCCCTGACACAGAAAGCCCTGGCTACCTCGGCTTCCCCGAGTCCAGGCTGAGCCCTAGAGGGCTGCTTCTATACATGGCACTTGGCAGGACCACCCAGCTAGAAATCTAGGCAGCCAAGCTGAACTGTTTGTGCCCTAAGCCCCGAGCTCAGGCTTTACTGTTTCTGCTAGTTAGAGCCACCTGCATCCCCTCCTGCCCTCTCATGAGAATGCTACCCACTCTCCAAAGCCCAGGCCGACCTTATCAACCTCCCAGAAACCTGCCTTGGCTCTTAGGACCCATACTTCCGTCTCTGAACTCCTGACACAGTTTAAAGCCAATTTATCATTTCTTCTCTGCATGGACCAGCTGTTTCACATCTGAGGCATGTTTTCCGTGCTTTGAGAGGTTTGGAGCTAAACAACCCACAGCTGTCCCATATCTGCCACTTCCAGGCTCTGAGAGCTGGATCAATCAGACAACAGAAGCCTCAATTTTAGCAGCCACCAGAGGCTGAGATCAGCACTAACCTCTTCCACTAGGGGTTAATAGAAAATAAGTAGTTCTAGGCTGTTCATTTGGCCAAATTCAATGGATGATGAGTTCAGGGTTCATTTTCTGGTCAGCCACGTGGCATCTCCCCCATCTAGATTGCAAGCTTTCGGGGGTCAGAATCTTTGCTAGGTGCTGAGCCCATTAGGTGCAAGCCAGGCAGCTTGCAGGGAGCTGCTGGAGAAACTCCCGGCTCTCAAGCAGCATCAAGCTAGTTGGAAAGAGACGAGTGACTTCCTGAGTGAGGGGCTCCGGGTCCACACCCCACAGCACACCCTCTCCCCGAGAGGCTCTGCCCAGACACTCACCGTGATATTGCAGAGGATGAGGAAGAGGGAGATCTCCTTGAGCACCCTTCGTTTCCAGTTGAGGTGACTGTAGGAGTGGATGTAGGCCCTGGAGGCTCTCCGCAGGTCCTGGCCCAGCTCCCGCAGGGAGCCCCTGCGAGGCAGCTCAGCACCCTGCTTCTCCATCACTCCGGGGAGCACAGGCTCCCAGAGGGGGCGGCGGTGCAGGCCCTCGATGATGAAGAGGTTCTGCGTGATGTGCTGCACGATGAGCAGCAGCGAATAGGCCAGGATGAGCTGGTTGAGCAGCTCGTGGGGCTTCGTGGCCACGATAGCCACGATGGAGAAGTAGGCAATGCCCATCTGGCCCAGAGCGGCGCCCATCAGCAGCACCACATCCAGGCTGCGCGTGGGGTTCTTGAGGGTGTCCAGTTCGCGTTCCTCCAGCCCATGGATGGCTGTGCCTGCCAGGCACGCCAGGCTCATGGCGGGCAGCACGGCCACGTAGAACGCGTAGTAGAGGGTGAAGTACTGGCGGGCGATGTCAGGGCCGCTCGCCTCTATCTGGAAGAGCACGAAGACACACACGCCAGCCACCAGTGCCAAGAGGCCCAGCAGCGGCCCAAAGATGGCCCCGTGCAGGCGGAAGGGCGGCCTGTTGGGGTGGGCAGCCGGGTGGGCTGCCGGGCGGCGGCCCACATTCTTCCACATGACGAAGAGCACGGCGCAGCAGATGAGGCAGTACTCGGTGCTGAAGGGGTACAGCATCAGGTAGCCCTTCTGGAAGACCTCACACACGGTGGCGTTGAGGCACTTGCACGTGTTGGTCTCGTTACCTGAGAGGGGGCGGGGAGGGAGAAGGCGGCTTCTCAGGCAGGCCCCTGCGCCGAGGAAGCCAGTGGCGCCAATCCCTCTCACCCACCTCCTGGAGCACGCTGGATCTGGACAGGACCCAGCCAGATGTTCATTTTACAGACACATCTGAGGCTGGAGCATAGAGATCGGAAATCACAAAGTGATCGCAAAGGGATTCGAGACTCTAGGTAAAGCCGAGCCTCAGTAAAGCATTTCAGATGCGCTGTGGCTGACTCCGATCATCACCTCCACGTGTTGCTTGGTTGGCGGAGCAGACCGGGCATTTGCAATAAGAAATTGGGCTGGCGCACCTGAACACAGTGAGCCGCCTCAGCAGCACATACTGGGGGAATTAGAAGTCAGCCCCTCTGGATGAGTGCACAGTGTCACGTGGGTGCCAGATTGACTGAACTGAATCCAAGTCAAACTCTGGGCCATACCTCAGGGGGAAGGGCGGAGCTAAAAGCCATCACTGGGAAACAAATAGAAAACGTCAAGGTCGTTAAGAAAAATGAACCTTAAAAGGAGGCTGGAGAAACGGGTTAGCGGACTGCCACTGCAGAGGACCCAGGTTCGGTTCCCAGCACCCACATCACACGCCCAACTCCAGTTCCAAGGGATCTGACGCCCTCCTGCCTCTGCAGACACCCACACTCGTGTGCACAGACCATTCTCACGCGCATAGCCACACACAAAAACTTATAAAGAATAAAATTAATTACTAAAATAGAATCTTAACCAAAGTGCTATGCGTGGTGACACACACTTACAGTCCCAGGGGTTGGGAGACCAAGGCAGAAGGATCTCAAGTTCAAGGCCAGCCTTGGCTGCACAGTTAAACTCTGCCTCAGAAAGGAATGTGGCTCTGAGGTAGAGTACTCGCCTAACATACGGCCCTGTTTGAACCCCTACACTGCAAAAACAACCAACAAACCTGAACTAGTATCTCACAACCGTATCGCTAACCCTTGGGAAGCTGAGGCAGAAGATCAGAAAATTGGGGTCAGCCTTGGCTATGTAAGACCCTGCCTCAAAAAAAAAATGTAATCAACTACATTGCATATTTGGTGTGTGTGTGTGTGTGTGTGTGTGCTGTAAAACTCACCCATGCATGTGTATGCATATAGATTTGATGTTGATTTGTCTTCCTCGGTTGCTTTTCCACCTAATGTTTTGACAGGGTCTTTCATTGAGCCTGGAGTTCGAGGTGTCAGCTAAACTGACTGGCCCTGGGCCCTTGGAACCGCACAATAGTAATGCCTTGTGGGTGTGGCTCAGTGGTAGGGTGCTTGCCTGGCATGAATGAGTCTCTGTCCCAACCCCTAGCCACAGACATCCGCACACGCATCGATGATGTCACTTTGGCCGAAGCTCCCTCTTTGCACTTTTTGTGCAAAGTACAAACAGAAAGTGAGAGATGGCCGCAGCAGACAGGCATGGTGGCATGATTCATGCGCTGGGTGTGTGAATGCAGGAGAGCTGGTGCACACAGGCCATGGATGCCACCTGTGGGTGGGGCAGCCACATGGGTGGGGCAGAGTCCTACAGACTGCCAGCTCCTCCTGTGGATTTATGGGATGTTGCTTCAAAGGGCAGACCATACAGGTTCAGGACTGGCCAGATGGGATAATGTAGGGAGTTTTCTACCCACAAATCTCCTCTCCCTGCTGACATGTTTAGATACTAAGATTGCATTAGGACAACATTCCTTTCAGCCCCAAAGGCTTTTTAGTCTCTTACAAGTAAAATACAAATATCATGGGTTGGGTGCACGCCTGAGAGATTGATCAGTGACCAACTCAACCAGGATTAATGGCTGGCTTGTTGACAGCGACATGGCTGCAGGGTTTGGACAGGTGCCAGGCCCTGGTGGAGCATGAAGGAGACCATTGACACATGAACTGTGTGTGTATACATGTGTGCACAGGCAAACAGACACCAGAAGATACCCAAGACAGTATCATCCCTTAGGAAGTATCCTATCTGCTTTTTTTTTTTTTTTTTCTTTTGAGACAGTCTCTCATTAACCTAGAGTTCATCAATTAGGCTGGCCAGTGAGTCCCAAAAATTGATCTGTCAGGCCATTCCTGGTTCTTTCTTTCTTTCTTTCTTTCTTTCTTTCTTTCTTTCTTTCTTTCTTTCTTTCTTTCTTCCTTCCTTCCTTCCTTCCTTCCTTCCTTCCTTCCTTCCTTTCTTTCTTAAGATAAGATCTCACTGTGTAGTCCTAGCTGGCTTGGAACTCACTATGTAGACATGGCTGGCTTTGAACTCACAGACATCCTCCTATCTCTGCCTCCCAAGTGCTGGGACTAAAGATTCAAGCTACGGTGTCTGGCTATGCCTAGCTGTTTTTTTTTTTTTTTTTTTTTTTTTGTGTGTGTGTGTGTGTTTTAAAATGTAGGCTTCTAAGGACCAAACTCAGGTCTCTGCTTGTGTGACAAGCACTTTATAGAGAACCATCTCGATAGCCCATACTTTTCTGTTTAACAATTACCTGGCCTTGAGTGTACTCCCAACTCTGTGTGCTTCCCATATGTGTGTGTGTGTGTGTGTGTGTGTGTGTGTTTGTGTGCACATAAATGTGATGGGGAAAGTTCTAGTCCCTTTTGTACCTGAGAACTTTTCCATGAGGGCGTCGAGCTCAGCCTCGATCTCACGGTGTATGGAGTCATTGGTCACAGCCAAAACCCACAGCAGCAGGTTTGTGGCCAGGGTCAGCATGAGGCCACACCTGAGGGAAGGACCACACTCTGCTCACACAACCTGAGTAGCTCCGAGGGCCCCTCCTCACCATCTGCCCTGAGGTGTCCCTCGGGATGCGTCCCACCCTAACCCACAGCTGCAGGCTCCTGTCTGGGGAAACTCCTGCCAGGGAGACATCTTACCTGGTGAAGTTGGTCTGCACCTGAACACAGTCCTTACAGTGTCTCCAGAGCACCCAAGTCTGAAAGAGACAGGGCCGTGAGCCCAGGGGCTGGTGGTGTGTCGGGGCATCGGAGAAGCACTTCAGCTGTGTGTGTGTGTGTGTGTGTGTGTGTTTGCAGTGGAAGACCCCGTAAGGAAGTGTGGGTTGGAATCCTGGCTCTGCCATTTCCTTTTACTGGCTGGTATTAGGTCAGTGGTGAGCATCTCGGTGCTGTAGCTCCCTCAGCTACTGCTTGAGGAGAGGGAGAGACCTGCTTGGTGAGAGGGCTAAGGGTGATGTAAACATAGCATAGCAGAGAGTCAACAGCTGGAGAAGCAGGGACACCTGGGAGCTGAGTTTAAGTGTATGCAGGTATGTGTAGGCAAATGTGCTTATAGATGTCTACATCCGGGAGGCAGGCGTGTGTGGAGGTGCATGTGTGCAGAGGAGCGTGTGTGTGTGTGTGTGTGTGGAGGTGTGGATACACGGAGGTGGGCTGTGATGGACGTGTCTACGCCCTGGGGCCAGGAGACATTACCATGTGGCTGGTTATAGTATAGGCTGGGAGGTATGTGCGTCCCTGCAGGTATGGGGGTGTGAGAGCCCCCTCACCTGGACAGTCATGAAGACGATCTCAATGACTGGGAAGATGAGTTCCACTTCTGACTTGCAGTGAATGTGGCTCACGTCATAGCCCATTCGGAATACGTTCAGGCAGACGGTACAGCTGCCGAAGAGCACCAGGGAGCCTGGTCAGGAGAGGATGGGCAGGTGGGGATGGACGCCTGCTTCTGGACAGGTTCTCCTTCCCCGGCCCTCTCCACCCACCTAGCACAGAGCACTCACCCCTCACCCAAACGGGTCCCGCATGGGGGTCCCGGTAGAGCACTGCCTGGGGCTTCCGTGTGGTGCCCGCCACGTAGTAGAGGAGCCACAGCAGCGAGAGGACCTTCAGCGCAGCCAGCAGGATCCACACGTCCCCCAGGGTGACCGACACATTGTTGAAGATCGTGCTGCAGATGAAGGCCCCACCCAGGAACACCACATTGAGGGCCAGGAGCCCCGAGAAGAGCTGCCCGGCCTTCTGGGCCTGCCGGTCTCTCCGCAACAGCAGCGAGAAATGCCGCAGCAGCCAGGACTTCTGCTCTGGGGGGCACGGGGGCCCTGTGTGCTTGGTCTCTGTGTCTACTTGGTCGTAGGTAGATGCTGCTTCCGCGGTCTCTGACTCTGAAGAAGGCATGGGTGCAGCCTCAGCAGGGGCTGGAGGGGGAGAGAGATTAAATAGGTCAGCTGGCAAGGGGCCCTGGGCTGGCGTCCATCCCAGCTCCTAACGTCTGTATGATGAGAACACACTATGGAACCTCTCTAGGGGGGACACTGGCGCAGCCCCATATACCTTATGGGACCCAAGGTTGAGACAGACCAAGAGACTTACAGAAGCCCTTCTTGCTGCACATATGCACAAAGGATTGTTCTGAATACACCCAGGGCCATTTTCCCTCCCTGACCATGACTAGGCCACCTCACTTCTCAACTCAACGCCTTGTCCTGAAGTGGGACAACGGTTTTGTCCAGGCAGCGAGGGTCACTTGAGTACTTTCGGTCACTGGGCTTTTTTCAGAGCTGAGACTTCTCATCAGCAAAAGTCAGTGTGAACCTGCTAACTTACGGAGGAATGCCACTCATGGAGTCAGGAGGGAGGGTAAGGGGCGGTCTCCCTGATAGTCCACAGTGCTGTGTTGAGTAGGATCCTGAGGTTGAGCCTGAGCTTGGTGGGAAAGAACGCTGGAATAATACTCTATTACGGGTACACTGGAGTATCTACAGATGCTGGCAAGGTCTAGATGACACTCACTGGGTTCACGATGGAGTTTCTTCTGGGGGAGGGATGAAGGGACTGGAAGAGCGGAGAGTTCCCTCTAGCTCCAGTGTTCTTCTTAAATGACAATTAAAAACAATTAGCAGTATAACCAAAATTTATCTTAAAACTCATTAAAGGTTTGGGAGAAAAGCTCTGTGATTGATTTGCAATGTCTGCCCTGTGTACAGGATGGGTAGGATCAGCATGAATGCCATGTGCTTGACTTGCTCTGCCCTGACCTCTGTTTGCCCCAACTCTACTCCCAGCTGTCGTATAATGCAACAGGACAGTGTCTTGTCCTCCTCTTTTCCTGAATGCCTCTTGCCATTTCCTTGCTCATCGGAAGCTTTCTCTCAGGCTAGCCACTTGCTGGGGCGTAATCTTGGGCCACCCAATAGCTGCAGTGATGTCCCTTTGGGACACCCTGGGCACTGCTCTTCCCCAGGGGGACTGGGTCGAAGCAGAGTAACATGGTTCTGCCGCTCCTGCATGCTTCCCAGATCTGCTGCCCCAGTGGCTCCCCGAGAGCCCCTGCCACCAGGCATTTTGGCCTCAGAGCTCTCAGTTTATACTGACCCCACCTCCTGCTTTCTAAGGCTCATGATCCCAGAGGGGTTCTGGGTTCACATCTCCTAGCAGTGAGCTCAGCTTCATCTTTGCTTCTGTCCAGACTATGCATCCCCTCAGAACCCAGACCTGTTCATCCCAGTTCCTACACTGCCTGCTTGCCTTCCTCCCTTCATGTCTCTCTTTCTCTCCCTTTTGGTTTCTCTCTTGTTAGCTTTCTTTATAGACTGGCTCTGTAGCCCAAGCTGGCCTTGAACTCTCAGTTGTCCTGCCTCTGCTGCTTCCCATGTGCAGGGATTATACCTGCTCCTCTATGCCTCCCTGGCTTCTTAGATTAACTACTACTTTAGTCTGGAGCCTATCTGCTCTCTCCTGAACTGGCCTTCTTGCTCATGGTGCCCGCCCCCTACTGAGAGTCCTACAAAGACAGCCAGTTGCCCTCAGTCTAAAGTCCAAGACTTATGGGACCTTTCTAAGTAAAATGAGACAGTGTGTGCTAATAGAGGCCCGGTGCACACAGTGTTCAAGGAGCAGTGGCTGCTGCTGCTTCCTGCTCCTGTTTCCTGCTCCTGCCTTCACTCCCTCCCCAGCACAGCCTCAGACCCTAACTGCCCTTCTCATGGGCTGCAGCATCTTGCTATAGTTCCCATGGCCCCTACTCTACCTGCCTCCCTGTCTTTGCACATGCCCCCATCCATGATCCATGCCCCACCCCTTGCTCTTTGGTGACTCTAGTTGGTCCTTTAGGACTTACCCAGGCTGGGTGACGGTCCCTTCTTACCATTCCCAGCATTCCTTGCTCATTGCATTGCCCAGCATGCTTTATCTTCATTAATGGAGCTCTGTTCTGTCTGTCCCTTAAGACCAGTGGTTCTCAATATGCCTAACACTGTGACCTCTTAATACAGATCCTCACGTTAAACCATAACATTATTTTCATTGGTCCTTCATAACTGGAATTTTGCTGCTGTTATGAATCATAATGTAAATATCTGTGTTTTCTGATGATGGTCTTAGGATACTCCTGTGAAAGGGTCTTTCGAACTCCAAAGGGGTGTTAGGAATCACTGCTCAGGACTCTTACCAAACCAGCTCTAATCACAGCCTCCCTGGGGCCCTATTTCCTCACACGCACCCTGAAAGATACTGAGAACTGATAGCCCCTGCTGTTCTCTGTGGGACAGTGAAGAATTAAACTTGGACCATTTTCAAGATTTTATAAACAACTCTCTCTCCTCTGCCGGTCCATGTTGTCACCCATGGGCCAGTTCTACCTCTTCCCTATCCAACTCCTGACCACACCCCAGGCTGCTCATATCCATTCAAGCCCAGGTAGAAAACTCCCATGTTCCCTGTGTCCCACTTTTCCCATGTCTCTTTTGCTGCTCTTTCTCTCTTTTCTGTTGTGAACGCCCCTCACTCAGTCTCTTCATGGGGAAGCCCTCCTTCCGCCCAGGCAGACAAGTGGCTGCTAGGCTGGCCACTGCTCTGCTGAGCATGAGAGAGCACCATCACAGGCTGGTCCCTCAAGATCTGGGGCAGAGATGAGGCCCTGTTCCATTCATCTCTCCAAGTCTAGCACAGTCCTAAAGCCCACTCAGTATACGCCCTAGACTCTGGCTGTTTTTTTGGGGGGGGGGATTTCAGCGCCTTAGTGGAGACCCTGCCCAATACCCTTTAACCCTTTCCATCCTGGTGCAGCGAAAGAGGCGCTCCAGATGGTGATCTTCCGCAACCCTCACCCAGGTTGAGCAATGTCAGACTCCCAGGACACCTCCCTGCTCCTTTTCTGCCAGCCCTGGTGGCTCCACCTCACCTTCCCCACAGTCTGCCCTCTCTTCCCCATCCCTGACTGATTAAGAGCCCGGATGGCATTTAGCATCTCTGTGATCTTGGCCAAGCTCCTCAGTTTCTGCAGTCAGTGTCCTCATCCCTCTTTGATATGAAAGAGCAACTGTGGAAGAGTATGCCCGGAGCTCAGTAAGCCTCACTAGCTCACACTCGGTGTGAGCTTGCACAAGCCGGACTGAGGCAGTACCACTGAGCCACATCTCCGCCTCACAAGCTGCTGAATGAAATAACCCGAGGGATGGATACACGATTACCTTCCTCGGGAGTCTTGTCAGAGTTTAGTGATTTGATACATGAAAATACCAGAAGAGTCATGCCTGGTCGATGTTTGTGAACAAGGTTCCAGGTCCTCTCCCTTCAAAGGGTTCATACTCGGCTGTTTTCCTGCAGTTCCCACGCCTGTGGTTCAGTGCCCCACCAGCGGCTATCAAGGGGTTCAATGTCAGATTCAAGATACGGTTCAATGCCAGGCGAGATGTTAGGGTGGGCATGGAGGGGTCCAGGAAAAGAGCTAGAACCAACGTGCTTGGAACCAACTAGAACTCCACCACCCTTGGCACGCCTCTCTGCATGACGCCAGTCCCAGGGAAGTCCTAGACACCAAACTGGTTTATGGGTTGCATTCAGAGGCGGGCGACGAAAGAAGACAGCCGTCGAGGCCACAGGGCTGGCAGGGCCAGCTCCAAGGGAGGCTGCGGAGCGACGGCAGGGAAGCTTGGGGATTTCGTTCAGAGCCCAGGAGAGAGGTCTAGGCAGCCCCAACACTAGATTCTTTTAGCCAATCATACACCCAGGTTTCTGGCTTCTTTTAGACCTGGGCGCCCTATTTGGGCTGTGAGGACCCTTCATCCGGGGAGGGGGTAAGGTGGGGAGAAGGATGAGACGCAGAGCCACGGTTTAGGCGCGCATACAGAGGAGACAGTCTCCGGCCAGCCCACTCAATCTGACCTCTCCAATCCTTGCAGCCCCCGGCTCAGGCACCCCACTTTGGAGCAGTGAGCGTGAGGATGGGTTTCCAGGAAAGGTTCAGTGAGCTGTCCCCGGGGTCCCAGGTCGAGCTGGGGAGCCCTACCTGAAGTCCGCGAAGCCATCATAGCGGGCTCTCCAGCGCTTGGGTTGCAGCGCCGATCTGCCGTCCAGGTGAGGCCCCGAGCTCCCTGGGACAGATGTCTCGATGCCCTTTCCTCCCCTTCCCACCCCCCCCCTCGAGACTGCGCAGCCGCCCGCTCGGGCTCCAAGGCCCATCGATTTTCCTGTTGACTTTGGGAATCTCATTAATCCCTCGTTAATTACTCCGCCGGGGGACTCCGGCACAGGGCGGGCAGCCAATGGCAGAGCGGCTGGGCGGGAGGGCGTGGCGGGAGGCGGGGCGGATGCCGGATGCAGGGTCTGGGTCCGGGCAGCCCCTAGGGTGGAGTGGGGTGGCTTGTCCTCAGGCCCGCACTGAGAACTTGCTGGCTTCAGGCCATGCTTGCCTGTGTATGCTGAGCTGCAAATGGGACCCTCTCCTCTCCAGGTTCAGCTCACCCACTTTCCACACCCTACTTAGCTGACCTAACACCAAAGCGACCTTTCAGGATCAACAACTGAAGTTTTCATAGAAGAGACCCCAAGGTGGGAGATGGAATTAGGAAGCAGAGGAGGCAGTAGTCCTTTGGATCTTCTGTGGTCTGTCCCTTTTCGTCCCCTTCCCTTTCTGCCTCACATCCCTACCAGGCCCAACCTTTGCAGTCCCAAAGACCTATGGACCCCACGCTGATGACAGAGGCCAGGCACTCTCTCCTCTGATGTCTCCTGAGCTAAGTGTCACTGTCCTCACCCCTAAATGTCATTACCCCCACCACAGTACTCAGCCCGATCCGGGTCTGACTCTCCCTCCCTTCCGGCTGTGAGGCCTGCATTCCAATCTCTGACTATCACAAAAAAGGCCTGGCTGGCTGGCTCAGTGCTCACCATAAGGTGGAGGGTAAGAACTGATTCTGAAAATTGTCCTCTGACCTCCACTGGTACACCACAGCAGGTGAACACACACACACACATACACACACTCAGAGAGAGAGACACTCAAATTAAATTATAATAAAATATTAAAAATAATCAAAACAAGCTGAATGATGCTACCTGCAATCCCAGTACTCAGGTGTGTGTGTGTGTGGGGGGTACAACCATCTGGAATTAAAGGTCATCCTTGGCTACATGGGAAGCTAGAGGCCAGCTGGACTTCACAAGACCCTGTCTCAAAAAAACCAAGGCATCGTAACCCCAAACCAGCCCTGACCCTCTGGCTTTTGCTGTCCCTCCTGCCTCCTTCGTTTCTATGCACAGCTGTGGCAGAGCAGAAGTCTTGTGGCTTTGGACAGGGCCCTCGGGACCCCAAGGTGAGGAAGTAGAGGGAGGTCCCTGGGGTAAGGACCCCAACTCCTCTTAGGTCGGGAGCATCTGCTTGTATCCATACTGTGTTCCCACCTGTGCTCATGTTCCTGCGATGATTTGAAGGAAACGTGTCTTTTGCTCTGGGTGAATGGGTTTCGGTTCAGACAGGTGGAAGATTACCTCCCATAGTCCTACAGGAGGATAGCAATGACTGGTCCATTCCACACCTCACACCAGCAAGCAGAGGGGACTGTGAACGTTCCCAGAACACCAGGACCTCTGTCCAAGGCACCCAATATGCCAGTGTTCGAATCTGAAAAGCCACTCTGAGAATTGTGTATAATTTAACAAAACAAAACAAAGCATAGGAGCAGCAGAGAACGGGGAGATAGCTTAGTGACAAAGCGCTGTCACAAAGTGAGGACCTGACTGGGCTCTCCAGCACCACATAAGAGCTGGAGTGTGGGGGCACACTTAGAATACAGGGGCCGGGCAGAGGACAGGAGGACCTCCGGAGCGCAGTGGCTAGGGTGAGCTCCTTGTGAGAAACCCTGTCTTAAATGATCAGGCCTGGAGAGATGGCTCAGCAGTCAAGAGCACATCCAGAGGTCCCACGTGACAGCTCACAACTGTTTGTAGCTCCTATCTCACAGGATCTGATGACGTATGTGCGGGCAAAGCCAGTGCTGGCTCACAGGCTAAAGCATTTGTGCGGATCTACAGAACTCATGGAAATGGTAAACCCCATGGCTGTAGCCCATTCTCTGTTATTCTAGCCTGAGAAGGCAGATGAGGAATCCCCAGAGTTAGCAGGCCACCAAGATTAACCATATGAAATGAGCTCTGAATTTGATTGAGGGACCCTTCCTCAAGGAATAAGATGAAAGTGGAACCAGGAGTGATTCCTGACATCACCTCAGGCCTCTGTATGTCCTCATGCGTGCACACGCACGCACGCACACACACACACACACACACACACACACACACACACACACACACACTGAAGGGGGGGGCAACGTGGAGAGCTCTTAAGGTTGACCTGCACATATGTACGCCTGTGTGGGCGCGTACAGACAGCTGACAAATTATTGTTGTTGGCAGAAAGGCTCTGGTTCTTTATATCTATGAGCCTCAGTTCCTTCTTTACAAAGCATGGGCATTAGATGAAATCAGTCCTCCCTAAATTTCCTGCACGGTAAGAAAGATGCTCCCACTCATGGGCATTCCGCTGGTTCCCTCCCCGTCACCCTGTCATCCACTGTTTAGGAAGTCTGCAGTGTGGACTCAGCTCACCCACTGAAAAGGTGGATGTCTGACTGACTTCCTGTCCTCATCGAAGATGAGGTAGCTAAGACAAGAAGAGGGGACAAAGGGATGCTTGTAGGTTTATTGGTTCTTCGGTCCAGACAGTGGACGGGCCACGTGGCTGGGATTAGAGATAGGGCCAGAGACTGTATTTCCAGACCCCGCGTGGTCCTAGGGAATGCTGCAGGGAGTAGTCTTCCTTGCCTCAGCTTCCCCAGGCTCCAGGATCATGCAGGAACAAATAGGCATGTTTTGATTTTGATTTAAAAACTCATCCTGGAAAAATATACTTTGGTGGAAATTCTAGTCTGGGGCAGGCAGGGAGTGAGTGCCAGCCAGATTCACTGCCAGGTGCTGGTGTTCCTGGGCCCTGTCTCTGTGTAGAGCTTCAGGACAATACATAGACCTCCAGCAGACTGGACACAGCATGCATTCTGTAGAAGATGCCGAAAGGCAGGCAGATGTTGACGATGGCTGCCCAGAGAGAGTAGCCGTAAAAGTCCACCTCCACGGTATTGCTGAAGTGCGGGCGGGCGCCGAAGGCAGGCATGATCCATAGCTGTGGGGGGTGGGGGAGAGAGGAGAGGTGTGCATCAGGAGCCTGCTTGTAACTTCTGTGGGCTTTGCTGAGCATGAAAGAAAGGGATCCCAGCCTTCTAATTGGCTGGGATGGCCATCAGGGACTGTCACCAGGGCTGGCCTCCAGCATCATGGACAGGGCCTGGCTGAGGAGCTGGAGAAGTGTGTCTAACTGGACAGACTTCTGGGCTAGGTGTCCACCTGAAGCCACTCCTCCCACCCTCTTATCCTGCCCTCCTAGCAGATGGAAGTCTCAATGGGTGACATAAGGAACTGATGCTAACAGCTGAAGAAGGAAGTGGGGAGATGTGAGCATGGTTGCTGACGGTGGAAGAGAAGCAGTCAAGCCTAGGGCCTCCCTCCCCAACCTTCCCCTGAGCTCTACTCCTGTGTTTCCCCATCCCTTCCATGCATGGGAGAAGTCTAAGGCTAGTCTCCCGCTTCACCTCCAGAGAGGAACTCAGACCTTAGGGGTATGGGATATGGGACAGAGGACCATACATTCAAGGCTAGCCTAACCCCTATGTCAACTAACTCCATTCTTGGAGGATAGCATATCCTTTCCTGACTCTGTTTCTATTTTAGAAAATGAGAGATGGGGAGAACGCTGGCATGAGTGATTCAGACTCAGATACTTGGAGCAAGAGCAGCCTTTTGGTAGCTCCCAATAGAAAGGCCAGGCTGAAAGTGGGGGCCAGGGGCAGAGGGCCCAGTGTACCAAAGCGGGCCCCAGACACAATGAAGTTCTGAGCCTTACTGCTTCTACTGGTGAGGGCAGGGCTTGATGACTGATTTTTTTTTTCCTTTAAAGTCAAATTGACTGTTGGAAGTCTGCATGGGGGTAGAGGATGTCATACTCTCAGCCTTGGAATATGCCTGCATTAAGGGTGTTTCTGTATTAGGGATATTCTATTGTATGATATAGTCAAACGGCTGTTTCTGTATGGAGTCAGATTTCATTACAGTTTTTTTTTGTTTGTTTTGTTTTGTTTCTGCTTAAGATGCACAGTTATCATTTGGTGTAGGTGGGGGTTAAAGAATTCACCCTGGAAATGATATTTTAGGGAACCAGCACACAAGTCCCTAACATAAAATAACTTACACACAACTTCCTGTATACTTCACATTGCCGTGTTCACAATATGCAAACGTAATGGGGATAGTTGGTACTTTGTTTTGTTTAGGGAATAATGACAAGAAACTTGTGCATTCAATATGATTGGATTTTTTTTTCTAATATTTTCCATCTGAGGGTTGGGCAAATCCTGGGACATGGGGCTTGCGGTCCCCACGGGCGCACATTTCTGTCTCAGATACTTCTGTGTTGGGGGTCATGTCTACACTGGGTCATGGCTATGTCTGGCTATGCTAGGACTGTTTCCCTTTGGGGGTGTCCTCTTATTACGAGGGCTTCTGTACTGGGGTGTTTCCTTCCAGAGAAGGATGAAGTCTCTCACTCTCTGTAGTTGTCTTTGCCAGGTCACCTGGGAGGAGGGCAGCTGTTGTAAGCCTGCCCTCCGCTGCATCCTGCCAACAGACTGCTCACACTTACGCCGATCTCTGCGACTTCCTGAGGCCGCCCCACTTATTCTGAGAAGCAAGCAGGTCACAAGCTCCTGGGAGCAGTCACACCTCCCACCCGGGGGTGAGGGCCGTCACCCCCCCCACATCAGCTCTCAGCTCCCTCTCGTTTCCACCCAGCCCCCATGCCAGCCTTCCCTGGGACCCCTCCATCAGCTGCCTACATGCCAGAGGGCCCTGAAATGCTGTTTGCCTAACATCTGCAGTTGTCCCTCTCTGAACCTGCTCCTGTGTAAGAGTCTAGAATGAGCCTGGGGCAACACAGAGAAGGTTAAGGGATCATCAGTTCTCCCCCGGCCTAGGGGCAACCCCACCCCGCTTACCCCCACACGCCTCTGCTACTCACGATGACATTGCAGAGGAGGAGGAACAGAGAGATGTCTTTCAGGCACCGGCGTCTCCAGTGGCACGTGGGCCCTGAGATGATAGCCACTGCTTCCTGAGGACTTTCTGGGTTGGGGCTGACCAGCCTGGGGGTGGGTGGGCAGGAGGGCAGGGTGTGGACGGCATCCAGGTTGGCGAAGGTGATACCTTGGCAGGGCTCCTTGGGAGGCATTTCATGAGGCTCGGCCCCCGGGGGTCCCCGATGGAGGCTCTCAATAATGAACACGTTCTGGAAGGTGTGCTGGGCGATCATGAGCAGAGCATGGGACAGGTTGAGTGCCCCCAGCAGGTCCCGGGGTGAGCCGACCACCACAGCCACGATAGAGTAGTAGGAGATGGCATACTGGCCCAGGGCAGCGCCCATCAGCAGGGCGACATCCAGGGTCCGTGTTGGGTTCTTATGGTGGTCCATGGCCCGACGGTCAAAACGATAGATGACCGAGCCACTCAGGCTGACCAAAGTCATGAGCCCTAGACAGACGATGTTGAAGCTGTAGTAGGTGACTAGGGCCTGCCGCGTGTGGCCTCTCTCTCCGCTCACCTGGACCTCATAGAGGATGAAGACGGCCAGGCCTATGACGAAGAGCAGCAGGCCCAGGACTGGGCCGGCGAAGAAGGTCTCCCGGAAGAGGCTGACCCTGGACGGGGCGTGGCCGTGGCCGTGGGTGGAGGCAAGCAGCCTGCCCACATTCTTCCACATGACGTAGAGCATGGTAGACGCAAAGAGGCTGTATTCGATGTTGAAGGGGTACAGGTAGAAGTAGCCTTGCTGGAAGATCTGGCAGACGGCCGTGCTGCAGGGGCACGGGTCTCCTCCGGTGGTGCCACCCGAAGGCGCTGCTGTGGAGAGAGGGACACAGGGCTGGGCTCTAGCCTCCCCTTCTAGTCTGTGCCAAGTGAGGCCGGGGGCCTTCCTGGTGTCTGGCATCTCCCGCCATTCCATAACTACTGACTGTGTTACACACTTCAAGACAAATCGGCGCTAAAAATAAAAGAATAAAAGAATAAACATCTGTGGCTGGGAGGAGCGGTGGTTCGGGAAGTGCTTGTCTCCTGCAGGCACGAGAACTTAGGTCTGACTCCATAGCACCGCGGAAGAAGCTTGGGGGTGACATGGTTCCGGTGCTGGGGAAGCAGAGGCAGGGGGTCCCTAGGGCTTGCCGGCCAGTCTAGCTGAGGCTGTGAGGTCCAGGTTTAGTGAGATAACTTGTCTCAAAAAGTAAGGTGAAGCCTGGTGGCTCAGCAGGTAAAGGTGTTTGTCACCAAGGCTGGTGGCCTGAGTGACCGACGCCTGAACTTTGTCTTCTGACCTCTGTACACAGACAGACAGACACACACACACACACACACACACACACACACACATACACACACACCAGGAACACACACATACTCACCACAAAGTTCACTACAAGAACTGCAAATCTGCCCACCTCCATTCCTCTACCCACGATGACCCTTTGTTTCCTGAGATAGGCAGGCTCTGGCCCGCACAGAAGGACACACTCTCCCTAGGTCAAGGTTAGCTTTCTCCGGCTCTCCCACACTTGACAGCCCAGAGCTCCGGCTGCCGTGGTCCAGGCCTCCACCACGATTCCCATCACTTCAGTTTGTGCCACACCCAGGGGGATTCAGAACTTGCTGTCTTGGACACCTGGGCCTCCACAAATGGCTCCTTTGGCTCCTTTGGCTCATGATCTATCCCGGCTGGGGCTATGGATGAAGAAGCTGAGGCCCAGTGAGGTCTGAGAGCTGTAATGGGTGAGCCTCTCCTACTCTAGTTTCATCTGTTAAGGTGATGCTCTGCCTAGGGCTGTGCTCTCCCCCATCAGGACGCCCTGTACACACCACATAGCCCCTTATCAGCTTTTCTGTGCTGGGGTCTCCTTGCAGGCCAGGGCCGTGCTTCCAATTTCTGAATCCTTCTTTGTGACAGTAGGGGTTCCGTGTATATGCGGGTGTCTTAATTATCTAGTTTGGTCCTGGAGAGAGGAGAAGTGGACTGTGAAGGATATTCTTTCTTAGGGTATTTCACTGGCTGAGAGCAAAGTCGCATTTGAACACTTCAATTTCAGGCTCCTTGACCGTGGGCAACTACTTAACCTCTCTGCTTTTATGAGATGGAGATGGTATTCATCTTCAAAGGGAAGTTGTTAAATAGAACATTTGAGGCACTGTGAGGGCAGTCAGATGTCCAAGTGATGTCATCACACTGTGGTGATTTCTTGCCTCTCCTTCCCAGCTGGAAAGGCTAAACCACTCTGCCTCTCCTCCCTTTCCTCAGCTTCATTACACTTGCCCATTCCTCTGGAAGCCTAGGCTTCTTCATGGTTGGATGGAGACCTGGACAGCATGGCCAAGACTGTACCCCCGAGGATGAGGAAACACTATACGCTCTTGTTCCTTATTGCCTCTACCCACACTTCTGAGGGAGTGCCTGGAGTGGGAGGAGGCCCCCGGCTTCTGCCTTTACCACCATGCCCTGGCAAAGGCACGGTTGACTAACTATGAATATGCAAAGCAACTGTCCAGTGCCTGGCAGCCACAGGGCCAGTGCTAACAGGGAACTTACAGTCAGGGGCGAGGCGGGTGTGGCTGGTGTTGCCATGGGAACCACTGTAGGAGTGGGCCTGGTGCACGGACTCATCCACTACTGCTGCCATCCAGATGGCTAGGTTGGTGACGAGGGTGAACATGAGCCCACACCTGTTTCAGAGTGATGGACGAGGAGAATAAAAGGCTCATGAGTTTCAGACTCATTATGGGTCCCTGGCAAAGCAAGGCAGGGTTGGGATCCCTCCTGAGAGAGGGGGGTTTGTGGAGTGGGAAGGCAGATGGGTCCATATGAACAGGGGAGTTGAACTTGGAAGCTGATGGGATGTCAGCTAAGAGAGGGCCGGTGGGTGTCCTGAGGCTCAGACCCCAGGAGGGGAAAGGGCACAATCCAATCAGTGGAAGATAAGATGACAAAGAGGAAGGGGTGAATGAAACCCCACCCGGGACTTAAAAAGAAGAGCCACACCCAGGATGACAAGCCTTCTCTTTCCTGCCAGGTGAGCCCTTGGCCCAGAGATGCTGAGCTGTGTTCTCACCGGGTCAGGTCCAGATGGGCATGGATACAGTCTTTAGCCGAGACCCAGAGGAAGTAAGTCTGCATGGAGAGAGGGGCAGTCTCAGTTTGGTGTGTGTGGGCCAATCTCTAGAGCCCAGTGCCCACCTACACCCCGTATGACATTTTCTCTACCCCAAGAACCTTTGTACTAATGGATCAGCGTTGTGTTAGCTTTACAAAGGAGAATGAATAATTTTTCTTTTGATTGCAACTTGTTAAAACAACAACAACAACAACAACAAAAAACAGTGGCTCTCTCTCTCTGTTCCTTAAAGGTTGGGAAAATGTCACCTGTAAGACATTTTCATCTTGATGAGATTTTGGGGGGCCTGGAGTGACAGAGGGGGCAAGTTGAGTCTTGGCTACCAAGTGATGTATTTTTGGAAGCAAGGTCAGCCTCCGATTAGGTCCTGCTCAAGCTCTCAAGGTATTAAAAAAAAAAAAAGTCTTTGAGGATTTTGTTGTTGCTGAGACAGGGTTTTTCTGGGCAGCCCTGGGGGACCTGGGACTTCATGTGTAGACTAAGCTGGCCTGGAACTTTGAAATCCAGATTGTCCTGTCCACACCTCTGCATGCTTTTTCCACATCTCTGCTATCTTCTTCCTTCGTGGATCGGAAAGGCGTCTCCCCCATCTGACTTCCTGCCATGGGACTTAATGCTGTGGAGGTGTTTTCATTTTCCCTGAGCACTCTTCAAACTTATGAAATGTAAAAGACTAAAGTTACATTAAGTGCCACAGCCACACGTGTGTGGCACTGTGGACATCTCGGTGGCGGCGGGGGAGTGCTTCAAGGCACAGCATCATCCCTGTGGCCATCTTGCTTACGCTAGAGAGTGAGCTTCTCTTCTGGTCCCATGCAGAGCAGTCCTGCCTCGGCTTAGTCAGCTCTTTCAAAATGGTCTTCATACAACACATGAAAACAAAAAACCTGAGAGCCAGGTGTGTGGCTCGCTCCTGAAATCTCCCATACTTGGGAGGTGAAAGCAGGAGTTCAAGGCCAGTCTGGCCTGCATGAAGTGAGTCACAAAAGGACAAAAGAAAAGAAAAGAAAAGAAAAGAAAAGAAATTGATTTGAACTTGTCTGAAAAACTGTAAGTTACAGGATGCCCTGCCTCCTAAGCAAATATCAAACACGGAGCTGTGGCTGAGCTCAAACAAGCCACAGCCATGGTCATGGCCACAGCCTGATGGTAGGCAGAGGCTGATGCCCTCCATGGACACTCAAGGTTCTATCAGACAGGGCTGGCTGTCACAACTAGCACCTCTCCGGTGTTAATTACTGGCACCACTTAGGCTGAAATAAAATTGTGGCCCCCCTAAGTAGAAGCTCGTATTTAGCCGCCGAGTCACGAGTCAGTGTTTCCTTGTTTATGGGCTCATATGATCTCTGCCACAGTCCAATTCCATTTACTGAACTGCTGGGGGGGGGGGGGCGGTGTGTGTGGAGCTCAGCTCTCCCAACTGCTTGCTAAGCATCAGGCTTTCCTCCACTTGGGGACATTCCTTCTACCCACCTGGACGATGACAAACACAGCTTGGATGATGGGGTGCAGGATCTTGATGGCCGACTGGCACCCTAAGAAGCTGGAGTAGTGGCCAGTCTTGAAGACATCCATGACAACGGTGCAGACTCCGAACAGCACAAGCCCGCCTGGGAATTGGGGCCAGCGGGGCAGTGTCTCAGATAGGCAGGAGGCAGGGCTTGCAGGGAGGGTAGGATCTGAAGGTGAGGGGCTGGGAGGGTGAGACTAGGGAGCGGGTGGGTAAGTGGATAGAGGAATGGATTGGGTGGAGAGGTTGGGAGGACGAGTGAATGGACGGATGAATACATGGATGGGCAACTGTGTGTCTGAAAGATGGACGAATGGGTGGATCGGAGGTTGGGTGCATAAGTGAGCGGGTGGATGGATGAGTGGAGAGGTTGGGAGGATGAATGAGTGATTAATGGACAAATGGATGGACGGAGAGATTACTGAGTGGATGGATAAATGGGTGAATGAATGAAGAGGGTGAGAGACAGATAAATGGATGGTGGATAGGTGAATGGGCAAACGGAAGGGCTGAAAGATGAATGGGTGGGTGGAAAATGAATGCGTGATTGACCAGAAAGAGGGATGGACATCCAACGTGTGCCCTCCACGGCACAGGTAAGGGCAAGGCCTTTAGAGAGAACTTGTCAGATGCTATTGTCTTCTGCTTTTTGCTCACAGTCAAATCTCTCTATGAACATCTCGTGGCCGACGAGGCTCCCTCCACCTCCAATATCCCCTGGGACCCCTCTCCCTGCCTCCGCCCCCTCACTGCATCTCACCACAATGAGCTCTCACATACTCTCCACCACATCGAAGTTCCCAGGGGACTTCACACCTGTCTACCCAAAGTCGCGCGCGGCGGGCCCTCCGTGAGCCCCGGACTGCAGCTCCGCACCCTGCCCACCCCACTGCTGTCCCCACCTCCCAGGGCACCTCGGAGCCAGATGGGGCCAGCATGCGCATCCCGGTAGGGTACTGCGTCCTGACGGCGCGCGGTGCGGAGGAGGTGGAAGACAATCCACAGCGCGGCCAGCAGCATCATGGTGGTGAGCAGTGCGAACACGTCTGTGTCGTACACAGCCACCTTGTTGAAGGCGCCGCCGCTGATGAGCGTGCAGGCCAGCAGCAGCACGTTGACAGCCAACAGCACGGACAGCAGGCGGCCGCCCTTTTTCCACACCTCGCGGGGGCTGGCCCGAGGCCCCGGCAGGCTCTCCTTGGGGTGTTCTTCCGACATGGTGGGGGCGACTGGAGGAGGTGGAAGGGATCACGGCGAGGTCGGCGGGGCGGGCGGGGGAGGGGGAAGGATAGGATTCCAAGTCAACCCGGGGACTCTCCTTTCCTCCCACATGACCCCTGGATTTGGGGAGCCCGGCATGTGGGGACCAAGGGTGCTGGGCCAAGCGCTGGGGAACAGGAGAAAAACTGAAGGCTGCACCTCTCTCTCCCACCTGGACCGGAAATACAGTACAGAAAGAAGAAGCACTGCCCGGGCCCCCTACAGGTCCCACCCCCCCAAATCTGACAGTCCCCTGGCAGGGCACGCACCTGGCTGCACCGGGAGCCGACACCAAGTTAGGGGTCAAGGGGCAGCGAGCGTCTCCTCTCTCCCACGCCGGGCTGGACCGGTGCTTTATACCGGAGAGGGCAGAGTGATTTACAGCCACCAGAGCCCGGCTCCATAAACCTCTCAGTCCCACTCACATGATCCATCTTTTCTCCGAGCTGAATTTGGGGAAGCCAGATAAGGTGAGATTTATATTTACCTGTTAAGAGTCCCCTCACCCTGTCTCTCTACCCGGACCAGGGTTCTCGGGCGCGGCCCCATACAGCGGTACCCAGAGGGTCCTCCGCCCCCAGCGTCCACCGCAACCTGGTGCTCAGAGATCAAAGCCCGCAGGGCTGACCCCCACCCCACCGTGCCTGCTTGCACCTCGACACCGCCGCAGCTCGGGAGCCACCTCTATCTTGGATCTTGCTTGCTGCCCCGAGATCGGGACAACAGTTCCCTCCCTTTCCCCACCTGCCCTCAGAGCCATCCAAGTTCGGTCTTCCAGTATCTCTACTACTGCTGCCCGGAGATGCTTGTGGGATGCCGCAAAGTCTGGTTCCCACGCGGTCGCCCGCAAGCAGGCCTGCAGTCGTCTCGCGCCCCCTGCTGGAGAGCTGTCGTCCGACCCCACGCGAGTAGGCCCGCTCCGCACAGACCGCTGCGCTCCGCTCTAGGCCAGGCTTGCAGCGGGTCCCCTGGCGCCTCTAGGCTCACTATCCTCCGGACCAGAACGGCCTCTTAATCCCACCCCCAGACACCGTTCTCCAACCCCTGGCCTCTTCCTTTTGACCGGTGGAGAAACCAGGGAGTCCAGGGCTCGGAGCTCTGCCGGGGACATAGTAAATGTTCCCATGCTGGGCCTCGAAGGCTGCAACGCCAGAGCGGACGCTTTTGGCACGAGAGAGCTGGACTTCACTTGAGTCGCGCCTGTGTGCTGAAAAGCGTGGCGTTTAGGACCCAGGGGAAGCTCCTGGGCGGCTCCCCGGACAGCGATGGATTCCCCCCTCCCTCCCGGGTGTGCGGCTCAGATGTCCCAGTAGTCTGTAGTCGGCTGTAGTCGTGGCCCTGGCGCTCCGCATCCACCAGCTGCGGCCGCAGGGGCTGGCGGCCCAGGCCCCTGCCCAGCCCCTTCCCTCAACCCCATGTCTCAGTCTTAACCTGGCCTGCCCTCCCCGTCGGGGGACACTTCTCTGTGCCCTTTGGCGCCATGGCCATGAATGACCAGTATCACCGCGCCGCCAGGGATGGCTACTTGGAGCTCCTCAAGGAGGCCACCCGGAAGGAGCTGAATGCCCCCGACGAGGATGGCATGACTCCCACCCTCTGGGCTGCCTACCATGGCAACCTGGAGTCGCTGCGCCTCATTGTGAGCCGCGGGTGAGTACGTCCTCTGCCCAGCCAGCAGGGGACCAGGGAAGAGGTCCCAGACCTCATGGCATGGCTTACCCTCTCTCCTGAGCTGCCCTCTTCCCCTACGGACAGCCCCTAAGGGTGGGGCTGTGCAGCCTGCCATACAGCCGCGCTCTCACACCTGCAGATGGAACGCAGGGCTTAGAGGAGAGGAACTGCGATTTGGGGGGTGTCCAGGATTATGGGATGGGGCCTGCGGAGTGATTAAAAATCAAAGACATTTCTCAGTTAGGGGTGCTGGGGAGCAAGAGTGATGGAGAGACTTTTGCTCCCCAACCTGGGAGCCAAAAGGCTCTCTGTCTCTACAGCACCAATGGCTCCCACCGGCTGGGTCTCACGCTGACCCGTGCCTTCCCACCACTCCACTCCTAGGATTTATGGTCACCGTCCACACTACCAAATGTCACTGGTTCAGCCTGTGATTAGCCCTCCGTGCCCCTCCCCCATTGCAGGACTCAGTAGTGGGGAGCCATGGTGTGTAGGAAGGGTGGCTCCCCTCCTCCCTCTGGAGTCATCCTGGGACGGAGGGTGGGTGCAGAGTCCAGGGGTTTGGAGGAGGAGTCCATGTAGGACCCAGGGTCACTGAAGTGGGTTGGGGGAGGTGGGCTGAATCCCGTAACTGCCAATAACCTACCCATCAACAACTTGGTATGGCTGGCTGGCCCCGGCACTGGGATGGCCTCACAGGACAAGGATGCTCCAAGAGGGTTCATGTGAATATCTCAGGCTCTAGGGGTCAAGGACAGGGGCAGGAACCGTGCTGACACTGGTATTTGGAGTGCCTGCAGATGTGGGGGAAATGTTTCCCTCTCCCTCCGTGACTGCTCTTTGGGTTTAGCAGCTGGTGGGAACAGCGTGGGATTAGACAGCTGAGGCATTTGGAGGCCAAGATTCTCTAGGAGGGCATACAGCAGTACTACTTCCTATCCATCAGAGAGACTCATGGGAGTCCCATGCAGGAGTCTACAGAGGCAAGGATTTGTGCTCGTGAGAGAGGGTCTGTTGCTGAGCTACCCTTTCCCACAGTATCCTATAGGACGCAGCAATCAGATGGGAAAGCTGAGCAGGGGTGTGAGGGGGAGGTGCTGAGACAAGGGAGTGATTCTTCCCCTAGACCTGAGCTGGCCTTGTGGCCTCATTAGTGTGGGACAGGACCCCGTGATAGACCCAGAGAGAGAAGCAAGATTCCTAGCAGGACCTGGGCTATGGGCTGGAGTCAGATGTGGAGGGTTAGAGATGGCTGTGGGAGGGGCGATGCTACCCGGCTTCACAGGGCAACCTGAACAAGGGAGAACAGCTCAGCCAGGTCGCGCTCTCTTCCTTTTCAGTTCTGGCTGTCCTCACAGTCCCCTCCTGGCCCAGGCCAAGACCCGACACCTGCTCTAACACTGGCGTTGCCAGGCCTGGCCCCGCTCCCTGCAGACATGGCGGTGCCCACTGCATGCGAGCAGGCACCCTCTCACACCCTTCCAGGCTTAAGCCCAGCGCCCACCACCCTCTAGTCCTCTTACACAGTCACCTCATAACATGTGGCTTCACAAACCACCGCACCTGCCTAGAGACCCAGACTCAGGCCTGGCCCACCGCCTCTCTGGGCCAGCTCCCCACAGGGCCCATGAATAATTCACTGTTTTCTCTCAGCGCATCAAATATTTATCCCCTGAGATTCCCAGCCCTCCGTTCTCTAGGGGAAGGCCCGCCCCGCCCCGCCTCCTAGGTAGCCCCGCCCCTTCGTGGGTTGGGCCATGCGCCCCCAAGCCCTAGGGTTAATCCTGACGGTCTGTTGGTTTAGGCCGGCTGGTTTTCTGCAGTCTAGATCTCAGCCCCATGGTGTTTTACTTCGGGCAGTGGTTTTCTAGCTTCCCAACACGGTCACTCATGTTGTGGTGACGCCCAGCCATAAAATTGTTCCGTTGCTACTACATAACTGTAATTTTGTCACTGTTATGAATCGTAATGTGAAATCTGGCACACAGGATATCTGATCTATGACCCTGTGAGTTGTGACCCATGGGTTGAGGACCTCTGCTATAGGGGATGCTGTGTCGCAGGTCCGGGGAGCTCACGCGTCTATGGTCTTTCCTTCATTTTTCCGGGTACCCTCCCGCTCCCCCATCTCCACCCCTACCCTCCAATCCCGTCCCCAGATTCCTTACACCTCCAATCAGAGCTCACGGTCTGGCTTGCTAAAAGGACTCATCCTTTCTCTCCACGCTCTCTCTCCAGGGGCGACCCGGATAAGTGTGACATCTGGGGAAACACGCCCTTGCATCTGGCAGCTTCCAATGGTCACCTGCACTGCCTGTCCTTCCTCGTGTCGTTCGGGGCCAACATCTGGTGCCTGGACAATGACTACCACACGCCTCTGGACATGGCTGCCATGAAGGGCCACATGGAGTGTGTGCGTTATCTGGACTCCATCGCGGCCAAGCAGAGCAGCCTCAACCCCAAGCTGGTGGGCAAGCTGAAGGACAAGGCCTTCCGCGAGGCGGAGCGGCGAATCCGCGAGTGCGCCAAAATGCAGCGCAAGCACCACGAGCGCATGGAGCGGCGCTACCGGCGCGAGCTGGCCGAGCGCTCCGACACGCTCAGCTTCTCCAGCCTCACGTCCAGCACCCTGAGCCGCCGGCTGCAGCACCTGACGCTGGCCAACCAGCTGCCCTACTCGCAGGCCACGCTGCACGGCACGGCCAAGGGCAAAGCCAAGATCCAGAAGAAGTTGGAGAGGCGCAAGCAGGGCGGCGAGGGCACCTTCAAGGTCTCCGAGGACGGACGCAAAAGCGTGCGCTCGCTCTCCGGCCTGCAGCTGGGTAGTGACGTGATGTTCGTGCGCCAGGGCACCTACGCCAACCCCAAGGAGTGGGGCCGTGCCCCTCTCAGGGACATGTTCCTCTCGGACGAGGACAGCGTCTCCCGTGCCACGCTGGCTGCCGAGCCTGCCCACTCGGAGGTCAGCACTGACTCAGGCCACGACTCCCTGTTTACCCGCCCCGGCCTGGGGACAATGGTGTTTCGAAGGAACTACCTGAGCAGCGGGCTGCACGGGCTGGGCCGAGAGGACGGGGGCTTGGATGGGGCAGGCACGCCGCGGGGTCGGCTGCAGAGTTCCCCTAGCCTGGACGACGACAGCCTGGGCAGTGCCAACAGCTTGCAGGAGCGCAGCTGCGGGGAAGAGTTGCCCTGGGACGAACTAGACCTGGGCTTGGATGAGGACCTGGAGCCTGAGACCAGCCCCTTGGAGACCTTCCTGGCCTCGCTGCACATGGAGGACTTTGCCTCCCTCCTGCGGCAGGAGAAGATTGACCTGGAGGCGCTGATGCTGTGCTCCGACCTCGACCTCCGCAGTATCAGCGTGCCCCTGGGGCCTCGGAAGAAGATCCTGGGGGCCGTGAGGAGGCGCAGGCAGGCGCTGGAGCGACCCCTGGCCCTGGAGGACACAGAGCTGTGAGTGTCAGTCTGGAGGAGGGCGGGCTCGACCTTTCCAGGAATGGGAGGGGGCTTAACATCATATTGCATAAAAATCAAGCTGTAACCAACTACAGGAGGCCCCGTTGTTGTATTTATCACCAGTTTGGGGGGGGGGGAGGAAGGAACCTGCCAATTTTTTAATAATTGGACACTTTCTTATCACAGTTGACACTCGGTTCTGGGGTAACCCAAATGAGGGAAAACGAACATTTTAGTATGGATGGGATACATTTATAGTAATCAAGCCTAGGATTTTAAAAGCCTTATAAACGGGTCTTATGTAGCCCAACGTGGCCTTGAACTTGTGTAGCTGAGACTGACCTTGAATATCTGACCCTCTTACCCCGTCTTCCAAGTGGCGGGGTCTGAACCCAGGGCTTGGTGCGTGCTGAGGAGCACTCTCTACCCACTGAGACACACCACCAGCCTCAAGGCTGGGGTGTTTTTGAGTTCTGCCACTCTTCAGCACTCTTGAGCAAGCGCTTTGGTTGAATCCTGAGTCCATTCCCAGTGAGCAAGTGGAGGGTCAGGGATTAGATGGTGGCGCAGCCCAGGCCTTCCCGCTGCTCTGTGCCAAGATGACCTGATCTTGGGTCGATCAGGTTGGCTCTAGAGCCTGGGGAGCAGACAGCTGCCCCGGGAAGGAGCGCATGGCACAGCATCCATCTCATTTGCCCACATTCTCAAGGCAGATGTGTGTCACTCACCGTCTCTGCGCCAACAGGTCCAACAGCAGCCTTGGGCGCACAGTTGTATTCATAGAAAAGCAACCATAGCTGCCTGAATACTTCCCTGCGTCTCCTGTCCACTTTAGCATCCCGCAAGCCCGCTGACCTTCCATTTGGTATCTAAGGCCTTTACTCCAAATGCCTAGGGCCGGGGTGGCTGTGGGAAGGCAGTGTGGCTCCTGATTCAGGGGATAGGGGAGTCAGCATCCCCCATTCCTGTGGAAGAGAGGGGTGGCTAAGCCACCAGGGTGGCTGGTCTTGGAAGGAAATGAAGTCTTTGAAGGCTGTCTTCTAAGCCCAGGTTCTGTGTGTCTCTTTCTCCACAGATGAAAGGGCTCCTCTCCTCAGACCAAATGAATTGCAAGTTGCCACAACCCATGGTGGGGCCGAGAGGTCCTCACAGTTGCCACCCCTGCAGCCCCTTCTCCAGGGGTAAGGGGCACATGGGTCTTTCCACTCAAAACCCTGTCCACACCCTGAAGCAGAGGCACCAGGCGGAGCACAGCATCCCAGAGCATCGCTTCTGAGGCGTGCTGGAGCCCCTGAGCCACCTTCACTGAAAAGCCCCAATTGCAAGAGGACGGGTGGAAGGTCAGCCCTGGAAGGAGATCACGAACTGGAGACCAGATGACATCACAGCTGAGTTAGAAATAGAGCGGGGGGGGGGGGGGGGGGGGCCCTTGCAGTCCCCCCCCTCCCCCGCCCGTCCTCTCCAGCATTCTTGGATATGTGTGAGTGTGTGCCTGTGTGAGTGTGTGTGATAGCTCTTTTTTCCTCAGGCTGGAAACATTGCTTCCTGCTTACTGTACTAGAAGAGTTTGGATACCTCTCCATATACCCAAGGAGGTTCCCCAGCCAGACTCTTCAGCCAAATGCCCCAACATTCACTCCCCAGCGCATCCCCTCACATGAAAGGCCAGCCCCCTCTCTTTTACCCGCTGGCCATGGCCACAGCTGGAAAGCCAGGCTGGTGTGACTAGTCCTCTTTCCAAGTCATTCCAGGGGCCCAGACTATCTCCTTTAGCTTCACCCAACTCCACTATGCAGCCTGGTCTCACCGGGGTCACCAGAGGTTCAGGAGGCTTAGATGCAAGATTTATCAGTATGATGCCCTCATTCCCCACTCAAGGCCTAGAAGTCACAGTTGGCTGCAGAATGGCATCTGCTAACTGCCTCAGAGTCTCCCAGGCTTAGACAGGCAGGGGCCTGTCAGGCCCAGTGTGGAAAAGTTCTGTGAGGATGATCCTGGAGGCTGTAAAGAACATGAGGTCCCTATTGTACCCAGGCTCCAAGGAGCTCTCTTCTCCTCTCCTCTCCTCTCCTCTCCTCTCCTCTCCTCTCCTCTCCTCTCCTTTCCTCCTCTTCCTCCTCCTCTCTCTCCCTTCCTCTCTCTGGTCAGAGGATTCCCTTAGGGTCTGGAGGGGTCTGGGCTGCCCTTGATTGTGCATGGATCATGAGGAAATGAGAACTCACTGTGTGTCCAGTCCTGTGATGGTACAGAGGTGAAAACCGCAGCAAAAGCTAGCCCAGAGGTCCCCAGAATGTGTCCTCACAGTTCTTCCACAGTTCTTCCAAGGTCATGGGTGTAGTTAGGTCCCTTAGAAGCCACGTGCATACAAGGTTCACATCCACCCTTCCACAGATATGCCCCTCCTGTCAGCAGTGATTCCATTCCCAGACTTCAGCTTGGAGAGCAGGGAGAATGCCTTTAGCTCCTTGAATTCCCTTGACTTGGCAGAGGGAAGACCCCCCCAGAGACCTCTGTCTTCTATCTGGAGGTGCCGTTTCCATGCACACCCAGTTCTGAGTGTGGAGGAGGTGGCTTCTTTCCCAGCAGGACCCTGAGTCTACCCCCAGCCTTCTTGTTTTCTGGGCCCAGGCCTGGGGCCACCTCCAAGTGCCGACTCGTCTTTCTCAGGGCCCCAGGTACTGCTGTGTCTCACCTCCTCTGACTGTTTACTGCCTCAGCCCCGCCTGGTTCTCCTTGCACTGGGGTGGGCCGGATGCTGTGACCCCCACCATTGTATCCCAAACCCTTCCCTCAGGCTAATTATATATTTTTTTTTGTATAGCACGTTCTACACCGTTGTCATGCCTGTGTTCTATTCTGTGGGCACTGGGCAGTGGGTGGGAGAGGAATGGGAATGGGGTGATGGAGAGCTTGGGGTGAAAGGTGTGCATATATGTAGTCTGTTCGTTGGAGGAGCCCGTGAGCCCGCCACCTCTGCAGGACTCATTCCCAGAATTCTGGGAACTTGTCCTCCTATGCTCTGATCCCAAAACCTGCAGCAGCAAGGGCAAGATGGCATTGTCTCTTCCCACCAGGCCCATCTGGGCTCTTTTGGATGTGGGCAAATGGCCATTTTCCTGAGGTTTCTGCCTGTCACCCAGGACCTGAGCTCTCTCGTCCCTAGAGACTCTCCAATTGGGGTCTCAAGTTCCTTAACCATCTCTGTTAAGTCTTTTTGGGGTGCCAGATTTGGTACCCTCTTCTCTCAAGGATGTCTTCCCATGTGTGGGCAGTAGGCTCTGCTTTCTCAGCCAAGTCTGGGGTCATCTGTTCCATTCCTAATGATGTACCTTTCCCGGCACCAATCAGAAAGGTATATTAAGATGTAGTTGCTCTGTGGGTTGCTTAGCAACCACCCAGTGGTTCTAGGCTACCTGTCTCCACTTTACACACGAGAAAACTGAGGCCCACAGAGGTGAAGGGTCAGAGGTGAAGAACACAGGTCCTTTTGGCCACAGTCCTCGCACCCAAGCCACCAAGGGAACCAAGATATCATTCTATCAGCCAGGGCTACACAGTGTGTGCAGTTGTGACTGACCGTTGCCGGCCATCTTAAATTGTTGCACCTACCTCCGGAAAGGCACACTAGTTCTTGCCAAGACTGTCCAGGGGAGGACATAGAGGGTGAGAAAGACTCTCAAAGACAAGACAGAGTGGGTTGGAGCATTGACGTCCGGCAGAGTCTAGCTGGAGCAATGGGAGCAATGGGAGCATGGGTCTCTGGGGACCAATGTGACTCAAGAACGGGGTCCTGGGGCAGCAGTGGCAGGTGAACTCTCAGAAGCCCAAGGGAACTTAAAACACAGAGAAAGGGAAGCATTTTAAACTCCCCCCATTCCCCTCAAGATTAAATCGATCCCTGCCCTACAGACATTTAGCCATGGAGAATATGTGCTTATCAAATCTGAGGGCCAAAGCCTGGCATGGTGGCACACGCCTTTAATTCCAGCACTTGGGAGGCAAAGGCAGGAGGATTGCTGTGAGTTTGAGACCAGCCTGGTCTACAAAGCAAGCCCAGGACAGCCAAGGCTACGTAGAGAAACCCCGTCTTGAAAAAACAAAACAACAACTAATTCTGGGGCCAGTGAGATGGCTTAGCAGATAAAGGTGCTTGCGGCCAAGCCTGGCGGCCTGTTTGGTGCCTAGCATCCATATGGTGGGAGGAGGAAACTCACTCCTGTAAGTTGTCCCCACGCATGTGTACCATGGCACCTGCCAGTACACACACACACACACACACACACACACACACACACACACACACACTAAATAAGTAAATGTAATCCAAACAGAATCTGCTCGAGATAGATAAAAGTTGCATAATAAAACTGTCTTTCTTGGCCTGGAAGAACGTACCACATTCCCACTCTTCTCTGTGTTTCACACAGGGCCTGGGAAACTCCTTGTTCCATCGTGCGCGTAACCTTGCATTGAAAAACAAGGAAATTCTGCAGGTTTAGAAAAACTAATAATTCCTAGTTTGAGGATTAGAACCTGGTGGTGTATCCTGGAACTATCACACAAGGCACATGCATGCACATTCATATTCAACTTTGCTCATAATTCTAAGACAACGTATGGCCAGAATCTGAAGAGACTCAGGGGCCCTGGGTTAAAGAGCTTTGGGTTGGGAGCCGGAGAGACTGCTCAGCTGTTAAGAGCGCTTACTGCTCTGGCAGAGGATCTGGGTTTGGTTCCCACCATCCACAAGGTGGCTCACAACCATCTGTAGTGCCTGTTCTAGGGGATCCAGCAGCCTCTTCTGGCCTGTGCAGGTACTGTATTCATGTGGTGCACAGACAGGCATGGAGGCAAAACACTCACACAAATCAAATTATATATATATTAAAAGCTTTGGGTTGGAAGGCTTTAAAGTTAGTGTGTTACAATGAGAGCAGCGATGTGATGGAGGTGGGGTATGGGGTGAATCGGTGAGCTCCTCAGTGTGTGGTTAACTCTCTCATTACCCAGAGACCCAGAGGGGAAGACCTAGCTGGTCAAACGCCATACAACAGCCACGGGGCAACAGCTCAAGTCCTGATGTCGTACCTGACTCTCAGCCACCCGTCTCCATGTTACTGACCTCAGATACCACGATTTCCCTGTCTCCATGGTGCAGGCTTGAATCAAGTTCTTTTAAATAAATTGGAGTGAGGAGCATTCTGGGCTCAGGGAATAGTCAGATCTGTATGGCAAACCTGACCTGCCTCCTCCAGCTCTGTGGCTCTCTGAGTTCGCTTCCTTCTATATGGAATATGGGTGTTATAATCATAGTGGTCACCCACAGGTTATTAGGGTGAGCATTAATGCTTATGTACCCTGTGTGCACCTGATACTTAGTGCACCCCAGTTAATAGTGATCACAGCCTTTATTGCTGGTCTAGAATGGCCCGGGGGGGTACTGCTCATATTTGTGATTTGCACAGCTACACAGCAGGTGAATCTTAGACAATCCCAGGGAACAGCCTTCCCTTCAGGCTCGCTTCTGAGAACATGGCTCATCCCTACTGTCAACACCACCCTGGCTCCCAGCAGAGGGAACACTAGAAGAATCTTCATCACACCAATAAGGGGTGCTGACAGCCCAGGGAACAGAGAGTCAAAGATGGACCTACCTATCCAGCGGGAGACCCCAGGGAAGGCCAGAGGTGGTGTTGGTATGTCCAAGGAGCTAGATGAGTTTTCTAGAAGAGTTTCCCCTCATTACGTTGGGATCCGAACTTTAAACTTTGTCTTAAGAATCCCTGGGAGGTGGGTAGATGCGGTAGGTGCCAGCTTCAGGTGCATAGTTGAAGATACGGAATTTCGTGGAGCCTATTTTATTATATTTCTAGACAGGGCTTCTCTGTGTAGCCTTGGCTGTCCTGGACTCACTATGTAGACCAGGCTGGCCTCAAACTCAGAGATCCGCCTGCCTCTGCCTCCCTGAGTGCTGGGATTACAGGCATGTGCCATCATGCTTGACTTTTAAGCTTTTAATAATTTGTTGAAATTTGTAAAGTGTCCAGAACACATGTTAAACACTATATACCTATTTAATCCTAACAGTAAAGCCTCAACCCTTGGACCGGCGAGATAGCTCAGTGGTTGAGAGAGCTTCCAGGGGACTGTTCTTCTGAGGACTCAAGTTCTGTTCCAAGCAACTCTGTAATTGGAGGTCCAGAGGATCCCAGGTCCTCTTTTGGCCTACATGGGCACTCTTCACATGTGGCACACTCACAGTACATGTGGGTAAACATCTCTACATATGAAATATAAATAAAACCTCGACCCCTGTTTGTGGAGCAAGTAACTACATTGCTATTCCCCTAGTTTAGAAGTGGGAAGGCAGAGGCTGTGAGAATATGCAAAGTGAGATTTCCTAGATGCTGGACCATGCAGTCTCAGCACAGGACCTGCATGTCAGTGAGGGATGCCTTTGATTTGAGACTTCTTGACCTGAGCACGCTTGAGGTCCTGGGTAGTGCCAGGCTCAGCCATAGATGGGGTGAGGGATGGAGAGGAGACAAGGTGGGGTGTGGGGCCATAGGCAAAATGCTTGGTGTGTGTTGGTGTGTGTGTGTGTGTGTGTGTGTGTGTGTGTGTGTGAAGACAAATGTATCTCAAGCCTGCTGCGATGGAGGAGACTGGGGGGAGAGGGATTTTGTCCCAACATGGGAGCCTACCTCTCTCCTTTCTGTCATCTTTCTCTTTATCCCATTTTACTCTAGGATACCCAGCCACTTAGGCTTTCTCTTTCTCTCTCCATCCCCAAATATCTGTAGCCCAGCCTCTCCTTGAAGCATTGTTTCCTTCCCCAACCTTGACCGCCCACCTTGACAGCCCGTGCTGTGGGGCCTCTCTGGGAGAACCCACATGGAACCCAGTGTGCAAATGCCTGAGATCCACCAGAAACAGTCTGGGGCTGTTCATGCCCCTGATCTGATCCTAAATAGCCATGGCCTGGCCCAGTCCCATAACACTACAAAGTGGATCTCAAGTTGTCTTTCCAGCGTGAGGCTTCTTGACACACAGTACCATAGAAACCCCGTCTGGCCTCCCGTTGCTAGTGAATCACACCTGTTGTGATCCAGCTGTAGAGGCACTCACTTGATCTATTGCTATAGAACAAATGGAAGGGTGGTCGGTCATTTTTAGTTTTTTTTTCATACAGGATATGGAAAGGCAGAGATATTTATAAAAGGTTCTAAACACACACCACCAACCTAGGCAGCCAGGCCCCACAAAACATATACTCTAACCTCACTCTGGGTGAGTGGCTTGTGTGTAGGAGGAGGCATCCCCAGTGCTTGAGAGGTTATGGGCAGTGTAGAGAAGCCAGAGAAGGCCAATGTTCTAGAGGACAGGGGTAGCATGGGAACCCATCATTTTGGGGGAGCGCACATGCTACTGAAGGCTTAGAGGAGGTTCCCCTATGTTAGGGTATGTAGCCAGGAGGCTAACCTTCCCCTCATTAGGATGGTGGGGTCCTCTTTTGCAAGCCTCAGTGTTCCCATCTGTGAATGGGAATAACTGTACCCTCCAGTTACAACCAGTTATGAGGTTAACAAAGAGCGCTTGGCTCAGTTCAGCCCTCTGAACTGAGGTGGAGGGTCAGCTTAGAGACCTGGGGGACAGACCTGGGCATCCCTGAGCTGATGGCAGTGGGAGCTGGCACACTGTGTGGTCCCCAACCTCCCTCATATGCTCCGTGGAGCAGTCGTATGGCAGAACAGAACTGGGAGGAGGGAATCATCCCCCAGAGGCCCCGCTTTCTCTGTGCATACATGTGCCCCTGTATGCATGTATGCATGCACACACAGGGAAGCAAGAGCCAGGAGAGGGGCTGGAGGGGTACACACGTGTCTCCTTGCTGTGAAACAGACATCTATTGTCACCGACGCACATTGGGTTTCAACTCAACAACACGATGCCGTTACAATCACAGTAGCATAACAAGCCTTACTGGATGAGATCTTCCTCGAGCACAAGCCCAGGGTGCTCACCGATAGCCATAGCACTGCCATCTTGCTCCTCTCCAGGGACCCAGCTTTATCCCTTCTACCTTAACTTTCTTAGAAACCTGAGGCCCAGACAGACATTTACCTAAGGCCACACAGCAAGTCCAAACCTCACTCTAGAAACTGTTTTTAGTTTTCCTCCATATAATTTGCAGCCGTTGCTCCCTTTCCAGCCCAGCAACTGCACCCAGCAGGCCTAACACACACTGGTTCGGCTCATCTGTACCTCACAGGAGACAGTGGCACTGCCCTGATGTGAGGGGAGGGAGCTAGCGGTCCCTGGAAGATCTCATCAACAGTGAGCCTATGATGGCAGCAATCCCAGCTCTAGCTATGAAGGGTCTAATTTGTCCTGTAGCTTTGAGGGTCGTCCTGGGCTACAGATCCGTTCTCTGCAAGGTAGGAGAGAGAGAGAGACTGGGAGACCTTGGAGCATCAGTAGAGTCCCTGCTGGCTTCAGGGCTGCCTTCTCTTCCTTTCTCCTTTCGGTTCCCTGAGCCATCACTCACCGGTCTTTGTCCCCACGGAACAGCTGGCAGCCACGAAGGCTGGCTGGAAGGAGAGGGTGCTGCTCCAGCCAGCGGCAGGGTCCTTGGAGGTGAAGCTGATCCTGGGTGCTGTGGGTATAGTCCTGTCCTGCTGGAACTGGAGGAACTTGGAGTGTTAGTCCCACTCTCAGCTGGCTGGGATCTGAGCCATGAGCTCCATCACTTCTTTCCTGGCCTGCACAGCCCCACCCTGGTGAATAATGCCAGTTGCCTGGGGAGCTGGGCCTCGCTGGGTCTTTGATGAGTTGGGGGAGGTAGGAGTGGGTGGGGACGAAGAAAGACCAAAGACTCAGCCAAGTAGGCCGAGATCACAGAAATGGTTAAGTTGCTAGCAACAGGTGCCACCCTAAGCCCTCCAGGGCTCTAGGTGCTTTTGACTCTCAGGAGCCCCTTTGGGCTCTGGGCCAGGGAGGGACTCTGGCTCACCCCACCTTGGCCACAGCAATAATTAACCCCATGAACTCAGCACATAAAGATCCAAATCACAGAGGGGAGGAATCACCGCCTCAGGAAGGGAACTGCAGAGGCCCCAGGAGAGCTCTCTGTATTTCTAGATTCATCCTGCCACGCTGTCCCTGCCTGGCTGGCACCTGCACCCCATTCAGGGAGTGTGGGAAGGCCTATTTGACTCTGACTTAGATGACATCTTCCCCACCATCTGAGTTTTGTCGTTGTGTTTTGAGACAGGGTCTGGCTTTGAACTCAGAGATCCACCTGCCTCTGCCTCCCAAGTATTGGGATTAAAAGCATGTACCACCTTGAAGAGCTGAATTAGCTTGTTTACCTTAACTTAATGATCTCCAGCTTCACCTATTGTCCTGTAAATGTTATTTCATTCTTCTTATTGCAGAATAAAACTGCACTGTGTCTTTGTACCACTTTCTTTATCCATTCACTAGCTGGACATCTAAACTCTTCAGCATGTTGTCTGTTGCGAACAGTGCAGCATAGACCTGGATGTGCAAGTACCTCCGAGGAATGCTTCAAGCCCCTTGAGGAAGTACCCAGGAGTGAAGCACTGTAAGTACCTTGAGTGGGTCTTAAGGTAGGTAGTTCTGTTTCAGCTTTTGAAGGAATCTCCGTGCTGGTTTCCATATGGCCACGCAGCTGTTCCGCCCTTCCGATGGATATGTGAGGTGGGGGCACAACTCCAAGTCTGCACGTGGGTAGGTTGGGGATGTCTGCTTGGGTTCTGATCAGTGTGGGCCATGGGTGGGAGTAACTCTGCCACTTCTAGGCCCAGAGTCGGAATGCCTTTCCACTCTCCCTTGTGCCATGTGTCAATTCTAGTGGCCCAGCTGAAGGGTGGAATTGTTGGGGGACCTGTTCCACAGCCCAGAGTCCAGGCCAAACTGCCGTCGTCATGAATTCAGCTGGGCCTCTTTGTGAAAGGTCACCACACCTGGATTTGTTGGCTCTTTAAATGTTCCCATGGAAGGAAGGGGCAGAAAGAGCCATGGGACCTCCACCTGAGTTTCCAGTCGCCTCTCACAGCCCTCACAATGCAACACTGCCCTAACTGTTTGGGGCCTTAGGGCCTCCGAGGCCAGGCTGGAGTAGAGAGGCTGGGGTAGAGTAGAGAAGTGGGCTCCATGTCTGTAGCCTTCATCCATGCTGGGCACAGGCTTCCTAATGCAGCTGCTCTGGGGTTACCTCCCTAGAACCCCTCACCTTCGCTTTGTTAGTAAGTCTGATAAAACCATCGTTTCCTCTGGGTAAGCTCTGCTGGACTTTACTTTTGGTTTGTCATTGGAAGCTTAGAAGGGAGCAGGTAGACGTTACCTATAGGGAATGCCCCAACTGGGGAGAAAATTCTCCAACGGGACCTGGATGACTGCCACCGCTTAGAGGAGGCTGCTTGATTCACAGCTTACTGTGACGTAAAAAGAGATTGCTCTGTATTACATTTAGCCCCTGAGTAGCTGGTGGTGTTTGTTATTACAGTTTGTTGTGCACTCACTATTATAGGCAGACCACACACACACACACACACACACACATATATAAACACACATACACACATATATAAACACACACACACAACACACACTCTCGAGAGCACCTTGATTCCTACAGCTGCTTCACAAAGGCTCATTGCCAGAGAGTGCTCATTTGACCCAAGCTCACAGGAACAAGGGCCCTGACTGGGAGGTGTCGAGTGGGAGGACCAGGGATTGAGGAATGAAGAAAATGAGAAATAAGGAAGACAAAGGCAAAAGCTGGGACCAGGCCTTCTTGCATAAGCTGATGACCTTGATAGCAAGTAGACAGCTTGAGGTTCAAGGATACTGGAAGCTACAATTCTTGACAAATAAATAAATATTAAATAAAATGGGCTGAATGAGCCGTGTGGTGGTGTCGCATGCCTTTAATCCCAGCACTCAGGAGGCAGAGGCAGGGGGGCCTTTGTGAGTTTGAAGCCGGCATCATTCCAAAAAGTGAGTTCCATGCCAGGGCTACAGAGAGAAATCCTGCCTCAGAGGGGGGACCAAAAACTAAGTTGAATGAGCATGGGAAGCCAGACCAACCGAAGACCTTGTCAAAGGCACTGATGAAAGGAGACAGATAGTTCTGTGTTCTTATCCAGGAGCGGACTTGGCAAGGCTGGTCTGGGCCTAGATCCAGCTGGTGTCTTGCAGAGGTGAAGGCTGAGGTGTCTGAAGACAGGTATTGTTTCTGAGGACTGCCCTGGGCTGTGGTTACCACTCCTAAGTCAGCTGTGTCTGAGGTGTCCTGTGTTCTCTTTGCCAGCACTGTGTGAGTTAATTCTCTGCTGATCTTGGGCAGTTCCCCTGGGAGTAGTATATAAGATACTGTGTTTGCTTGACATAGGTCATCAGCTTATGCAAGAAGGCCTGGTCTCAGCTTTTGCCTTTGTCTTCCTTATTTCTCATTTTCTTCATTCCTCAATCTCTGGTCCTCCCACTCGACACCTCCCATTCAGGACCTTTGTTCCTGTGAGCTTGGGTCAAATGAGCAAACCGCATGTGTGGAAGAGCTGGGTATATTGATGGCTGAAGTCTCAGAAGCCCAGAAGATGGGTGGGTATAAGACAATTATCCTGAGAATACATACCCAGAGGTGAGGTTAGGCAGGCCCTGTCTGTAAGTCAGAAGTCAGTGAGCGTTCACTCTGATGCAAGGGAAACGTGATTAGAGGTGAGGCCAACCACTTAAAGGCCAGGCTGACTACTGCAGCCTGAGGTCCAAAAGACCTTATGTTTGTGAAAAGTATCCATAGTCAAGGCGGGGATTGCAGCTTTAGTAGTAGAACACTTGCTTGGCCTGGCTTGGGGAAGACTCTGGGTTCAATTCCAATACTTCAGGAAGAATCAGGTTGGGGTAGAATGGCCAGCAAATATGGAGCGTGTAAATATAGTTGAGGGAAGTTAGGACAGGAACTCAAGCAAAAGGAACCTGGAGAAGGAACCGAAGCAGAGACCATGGAGCGATGCTGCTTGCTGGCTGGCTTTCCTAGCTTGCTCAGCCTCCTTTCTCATAGAACCCAGGCCCACCTGCCTAAAAGATGGCAATGCCCGAAGTGGCCTGGGCCTTTCCACATCAATCAGTAATCAAAGCATTCCCACAGGTCAGCCTGATGGAGGCAATTCCATCAGACCTGCATAATATTAATCTTACCTTTTCAATTTTAGTTTTATTTTTGGTGTGTTTGATAATACTAAGGCTCAGAGAGATTAAATATCTTCTAGATATAATAACCCTTACTTTATTTGACACTTATGAGGCCGCACAGTTGGTGGGTATTCCAAAGCTGAGTTATGCTTTTTACCTATGCTGAGAACCCCTCAGACAGGTTGAAGGGTTTCGAAGGGTTAGAAGCAGGCCAGGCGCAGGCATGGTCATACCTGGCACTGGCTGTTTCTAGCATTGCCACAGGCCAGGAGCTTATTCTAAGAGGTACACAGACCTGCTTGGGCATCTTCACTGAGCCTTTCAGGCCTGTCATGAGGAGCCAGAAAGATAGTGTGGATTGGCAAGGGCCTGTGGCCACTACTCAGTTCAGGCTTATTCCCACCCTTCTCACCTTTGTGGAAAGAACCGAAGTCAGGAAAGGAAGCAGAGGGCTGAGAAGACAGAATGGCATGAGAGTGGGACAGGAAAGAGGCCTATCTACACTCTAGCAGCAGATGCTTGAGTCAAGTCAACCTCTTAGTCATCCACACAGGATCATCTGCCAACACCCACATCTAATGGGATCCATTGCTTCATTGAGCTGAACTGACAAATTATGCTTTGATATGAATTGTAAAAGAGCTTTGCTTCTTAACCTTTATTCTGTTTGATACTTCTGATATGCATTGTAAAATAATTTTCACTTATTTATTTATTTATTTATTTATTTATTTATTTATTTATTTATTTATTTTTCAAGACAGGGTTTCTCATAGCCATGGCTATGGCTGTCCTAGAACTAGCTCTGTAGGCCAGGCTAGCCTCCAACTCAGAGATATACCTGTCTCTACCTGCCGAATGCTGGGATGAAAAGCCACCACCACTGCCAGGAGAGAACTTTATTTATTTTTAATTTTAAATATTTTAGCATTTATTCCATTTGATTAATAGGCTCATTGTCCTCCCTCCCCTCCAACACCTCAATAGCAGGGATTAAAATCTGGGCCTCATGAATACTAGGCAAGTCCTTTCCCACTGTTATGCCCCTCCCCCATAAAAACTTTACTTTAAAACTATTTTTCATTTTTAAAAGATTTATTTATTTTATTTTGTGTGTATGAGTATCTGCTTGAATGTATGTGTGAGCACATGTGTGTGGTGCCTTTGGAGTTCAGAAGAGATCATCAGATACCCTGGAACTGAAATTATGGATGGTTGGGAGCCAACATGTATGTGCTGGGAACTGAATCCAGGTCCTCTACAAGAATAGCCAGTGCTCTCATCTGCTGAACTCTGAAATAATTAAAAAAAAAAATAAGCCAGGTATAGTGGTATACGCCTTTAATCCCAGCACTCTGGGAGGCAGAGGTAGTCAGATCTCTGTGAGTTTGAGGCCAGCCTAGTCTACAAAGTGAGTCTGCAACAGCCAGGCTACACAGAGAAACCCTGTCTCAAAATAATTGCCCCCCAACCAACGAAGCAACCAACTAACCAATCAACCAACCAACCAGCCAACAACAACAAAAAAGAATTGCATGGGCTGGAAAAATGTCTCCATCATTAAGAGCCTGTATTGATTTTACAGAAGACCTGAATTGAGTTTTTAGTGCCCATGTAACTTCAGCTCCAGGGGATCTAGTGCCCTCTTCTGGTGTCTAAAGGTACCTGCACTCATGTGCACATATCCACTCATAGAAAAACAGACACAGACAGACACAGACAGGCACACACACCACACACACACACACACACACACACACACACACACACACACACACAGAGTATTAAAAAATAAAAGATAATCTTAAAAAAAAAAAACAAATAGAATTGCAGGTCCAATACAAAATAGTTGCTTTACCATGCAGGCGGCCCTGGGTTTGAGGACAAGCATCACATAAAAAGAAGTTAATGAAATAAATCAAACCTGAGTTGAAGTCTAACACACAGATAGCTGGTTTGGTTTGTGTCGTTGTGTTCTGGTTTTGCCCATTCCTATGCTTCCTGTGCATGCAGTCCAACAGTGAGGGCTTGGGTCTGGCATCTTCCTTTCAGCACAGGTCAGTGAAATTCAGACCATCATCTATATTATGGCCTGAATCAGTGGCTCTGTTTTGTTGCTCATGGTCTAGAAATGCACCATGGGTCACATGTGCATTGTTCTTGACATGTAAAGCAGCTCCAGTTAGCTGTGATCAACCAGGCAAGAGGCTGTGTGGGCATACGTTTTCATTCCTGTTGGGCAGATAACCTGGGAGCAGAGTTGATGGGTCATGCAGTGGGTACATACTTAACCTTCTACAGAACTTCCACCGGGTTAATGTGTATCTCTGCAACTCCAGCACTTGAGAGGTTGAGGCAGAAAGATTGTGAGTTCGAGGCCAGCCTCAGCTACGTGGTGAGACCCTGTCTCAACAAGCCAGGGTAGCTGGGGCTTGGCAGTACCGAGGAACTTACTCCTATGTATAAGAAATGTGGCAGGATTCTGCTTCCCAATTAATTCAATATTACTAATTTTACACCTCTAAAAAGGGTACATCCTCCTCCTTAAACTAGTCTGGTGGTGGGGCTCCAGGTGGGGAATAGGAGGGAGAAGGACAGCACCCTCTCTCTATCTAACAACCATCTGTTGACAAAAGAGACCTGGACTTGAAGTTCAGCTCTTCAGTATCTGTGGGGTTTGGCACAGATTGGTTAATCGCTCTGATCCTTCATTGACTGAATGAGCAGAATTAGTTTTTTGTTTGTTTGTTTGTTTTTTTAAGTGTGTGAGTGTGTGTGTGTGGCAGGGTGGAACCAGAGAGATGGCTCAGTGGTTAAGAGCACTTGATTTTCTCTATGGGGACCTGGGTTTCATGCCCAGAACCCACCTGGTGACTTGGAACTGTCTGTAATTCCAGTGCCAGGGGATCTAGTGCCTTCTTCTGGCCTCCTCGGGTACCAGGCACCCACTTGGGCACACACACACATCCATGCAGGGGAAACACTCACGCAATTAAATAAATAAATAAATAAATAAATAAATAAATAAATAAATAAATAAATAAATAGATTAGGGCTGGTGAGATGGCGTGGTGCATAAAGATACTCACTGGTTTCCAAGCCTGATGGCCTGAGTTTGATTCCCAGGACTAAAATGTTGGGGGGGGGAAATCCTAACTAATTAGATGAGATTACATGGGATTACCACAGGGTTACATGGGAATATGCAAAGCCTATTAAGTATGTAGAAGTTCAGGAAACAGTTCAAGGAGGACACCGGCCTGCTCAGGAGATCTTGATCCTGTCCCTTCAGAAAGAATGGCAGATCCCAGCCATTGGGCAAGTGGGGCAGAAGGACTGTGAGTTTGAGCTCAGCCTTGGCTAAGCATTCAGTTGAGAGAGGCCTGAACTGCATAAGCAGACCGTGGTCCAGGAGAGCAATTAAAGCTGTTGCCCTTTGCCTCACAGCTGTCCTCCTGTTCAAGGCTCTCCTGGTTAAATATTGCTGTCTCCAGCACACCAGACCCAGCTAGGTTTTTATTTTTCAAAAGGTTTTGATACGAAATTGGGGCAAGTACCGCAAAGATGGAAAGGGGGGGCAAAGAGGGGAGTCAGGGGCTTATCCTCAGGGGACCACACCAGCTCAGCTACGCTGGTGGCGGCTGGCTCAGCACTGATGTGAGGCGAAGAGAAGCTCTCAAGTCTCAGGCCTTTTCCAGACCCGCACTCAGACCCGGCTGTGCCCATCGAGTGGATCTACAGAGACACTCCGGAGGTGCGCCCAGAGGTGGGCACCTCTCCACACGTTTTCTCCATAGCTATCTATCCAGTCCCCTCACCCAACACCTGGCTGCAAAGTTCACTTCTGCTGCAACCACCTTTGCAGCGCACACCCCTCCCATCTGGGTTTTCTGCTTCAGCAATCCAGAAATATTAATGTTCCGGGTACCAAAGATGAAAATGCATGTTGCAAGGGAGGTCCCGAGGTAGTCACAGATGGCTCGGGCAGTAAAGGTACTTGCTGCCAAGCCCAGGACCCACATGGTGGAAGTTGAGGACTGAGTCCCACAAGTTGTCCTCTGAACCTCACATGAACACCATACACATACACGTGCAAATCAATATCTTACAGAAATAAAGTGTAAAAAGAGAAACACTCGGGTTTGGGGGCTAAGAACGCAGAACAAACCCAAGGTGGTGACTGAGGGGAGAGGGGGAGGAGGTGTGTGAACAGCTAAGGCCTTTACAGGTCTTCTTTCCCCAACTCTGTTCCTTCTACACCAGGTTGGTTGGTCGGTCCTTGTCTCTGGGTCACCTCTCCAGCCGGTGCATCGCCCTGGCTCCTCCCTCCCCAAGCTGCTTTGGCGCAGCGTGCTGGCTGGGAGGCTGCATCTAGGCTCCGCCTAGGTCACGGGTTACAACTGACTGCGAGTAGCAGAAGGTACTCCGTGCCTCTCGCGGCGACCTCGGGCTGTTTGGTGGTGTCCTAGTCTGGTGCGTGACTCCGCCCCCGACCCCGCGAGTGGACCGTCTTCGGCAGCCGCGCGCTCGCTCGCGCGCGCGCGCGCACACCCAACCCGTCAGTCCTCGCTTGTCACCAGCCCGGTGTGTCCAGGGAGCCCATGGAGCCGGCCCGCAGCGCGCCCCTGGGGGACAGCTCTGCCGAGGCGCTGCTGAGGGATCTGGAGCGCCAGGTGCAGGATGTGGTGCGGGCGAGCTCGTGGTGGGAGCGCCACGGGGTGGACTGCGCCATCCTTGCTCTCAGCCTGCTCGCCGTGCCAGCGGGTGAGACAGAAGCACCGGCTGCGGATGGGGGTGGCGCGCGCGCTGCCGGTGGCTGGTGCAGGCTGGAAGGGAACCTCAGGACTCCAGGATCCTGGATTCCGCCTCGATCTCCAAAGTCTAGTTGGGGGTGTCCGCCCTATGTCCCGCTGGAGGTGGGAGAAAGTCCGATGCTTGAAAGTTGTGGGGGGAAAAGTTGCGCAAGGAGTCTTGGATGCATGGGGAACGGGATGGTGGCGATCTTTTGTGTCCCAAATCCTACAGAGAGAGCCAATCCGTCCGTCTCAGGCCCTGGAGGAACCTGCCCACCACAGGCCCAGAGCTGGTCCTCTCTGCTTGGGATTTGGGGAAGTGTCTGTAGGTGGATCTGGACCTATATTTTCAAAAGACAATGAAAGATCCTAATCCCTGATCCTTCCTCTTTGCAGGGTTCCTGTGCCTACGCTTCCATAATATCCTGGCTTTTGCCACAGGCATCACGATCTTGGGTGTGTGTCATTACACACTCACAGTCAAGGGCAGCCACCTGGCCGCTCACAGTGCTCTCACAGAGTCCAGACGCTGGAGCAAGATCTTGATGATTTTCTTTATGGAGGTGAGCCTGGCAGAGGTGGGGCAGTTACTGGGCATCACTGTGTGTCCATTCACAAGGGCAGGCGGCTGCTGCTGGGGGTAGGTAGTTCCCACTGTGCAGTACAGTTTGCCTGTATGTCCTCCAAGTCCTTGAGAAAAAGTTGCCATGAGTGAGTGGTCCTGCACCCTCGTCTTTGTTGGTGGAGCGGCAGAAATATTTCTCACCTCACATTCCCTCTCCTGGTCTCCTTTAGTTACCCTCCTACCTCTCTGTAGCACTAGGCCAAAGGCAGGCAGAGTTTCTTCTTCTGGGATGCCTGCAACTGTCCAGTCTTGCTCCAGGGTTGTGTCAGCTCATAGAAGCCCCTGGGTTCTGCCACCAGAGCTGTGGGCAGGGCAGAAGCAGTTTTGTCAGTCACACTCTCCAAGTAACCTAGGTCAGGGAGACACTGCCATTCTCCGACCTCAGGGCCTAGCTCCGGCTGCTCTCTAGGACGGGTTTCCACTTGTGCAGGAATGCGGGTCAGCCCCAATTAGCTGGCATGGATGGGGTAACATCTGTGTAGCTTTTGTGGCCTTGTGCCTTGATTGGAGTCCCAGGCTCGGTATTTGCCTTGACCTTGAGGAAGGTGGTTATATATCTGGGGTTAGTTTCTTCGTGGACTCCACAAGCATGGAACACTGCCTCCTCGTTAACCCTGCGAGGGCATTGGATGAGACAGTGCATACTTTCCAGGTGCAGGGGCAGCGTGGGCTCTCTTGACGATGTTTGTGTTGTTGCTGTGGGTGCTTGTTAGCTGAGAGGCTGCGAGCCTAGCAGGGCTATTGCAGGTGTTGGCGTCCGGTTATCTGGCACAAAGGACAGACTCTGGAGGCCTGTGAACCTCAGCGGGTGCGCAGGACCCTTCCTGGATCCCCGGCTGTCACTTCCAATCCTGCTGTCTTCTCCCTTTCATCCCTCTCTTGTCTTCTTGACCCCTGCAGACACCATCACGTAGAGCATCTGGTCTTAGGCCCTGGGTTCCTTAGTGCGTTCTCCAGAGCGGGCAGCTGCAGGCATCAGCTGAGTACCTCTGGTTTTCTTGGGTAATCCAGCATTTGACAGCATTATCTTGGGGCCTAGTGGGTCTGAGCTGGTGTGGGACCAGGCTCTCTCTGATCCAGTGGCTCCGGAGAGCTGGAACAGACAGGATAGAATAGGGCTACCACTCTAGGCTGTACTCCGAATCACGTACCCCCTACCCACACCAGATGAGTTTTCTCTGAAGATGCCTTTCCGGCCTACCTGAGGGAGTCCCTACCCTGCCTTACCCAGCAAGCATTCGCTATCCTGCTGACATCACACAGGCCGATAGGCACACCCTTGGATATGCCAGGGAAGGATGTCATGCTAGAATGGCTACCAGAAGGCTGGGGACAAAGTAGAATGAGCAGGTCACATGGTTCAAGTCCTGAATTGGAGAAGGATTAACCTCTAAAAGGCCTTTAGAATGTCACGGCCAAGGATGCTCCCCTGAGTAGGACGGGAGCCAGCCATGCCAGCCACAAAGCTCTTTATTCTGTCTCCTCCTTAAACCCTCCTTGTAAACTCAGCTTTGGGAGGGGGTGGAGTCACAGCTGATCCACTAGAAATCCCTGCACCGCTTGCTGTGCCCTTTGTGGGGGATGTCACACAGGAGAATGCCTGTCACCACCCACAGGTCCCCTGTGGCACACACCATAGAGAACACAATGCCTTATCATGATCCTCATATGCTCCCTGCTGGCCTGAGGCTGTGCCCTCTGGCCCTTCTCTTACATCTCCCTGCTTGCTCACATCCAGGATTCTTGTCTGAATAAAAGCAGCCATGATAGATATTTTTTTCTTTCTTGGTGCTAGGGACTGAAAGCAGGCTCTTGTGCATGGCAAATGCCCGCTCCGTCTTTGGGCTGTACCCCAGCCCTTAACTATGGTTCTCTCTCTCTTTACCTAAATTTTTATTTAGAGAACCAGCGCAGATATTCAGTACAAAATACACTGCTAAATACAAGCTTTCAATTCGTATAATAATTGCAGATTCACAGAACATCTCTCGGTAGGGCAAAGAAGTGCAGTGCATTGGATCCATCACTCTGTTTCCTCTAAGCAATTGTATTTATGTGTCACTCAGTACCAAAACCAAGGGACCCAGTGTTGGCACGTGTGTGTGTTTAGTTCTGTGCCTTGTCATCACGTGTGTAGATTCAAGATGCACAGTCCCTACGAGTGACGTGAGCAGGCTGTGGGGAGGAATGTTTGTCATGCTCTCCAGAATTCCATAAAAGACCGCCCACCTGTAGGCCCAGCCTCAGAGAGCAGAGACAGGGTAACCCCCGAGCGAGCGAGCTATGAAGACTAGCTGTATTGGCCAGCCCTGCCTCAAAGAACAAGGTGGAAGAGCCTTGCGGATGTTTCCTGACGTCAGCTTCAGGGTGTCCGTTTGCATACTTACCCATGTACACACATCTACATGCATACATATGCATGCACACCACACACGCGCACATGAAAAATGGGTGAGGAAGTGACCTAGTCTTTCATATCAGTGGTGTAGAGCTGAGAAACCCTGGAGGACTTTTAGCAGCTGCTGAGGTGTATGGAAGCTGCTAGACTCTCACAGGCCCAGGTGAGGGGGGGGGCAGGAAGGCCCATGTGCCAAGCAAAGGGACTGTACTTTGCCTTGTAGCCAAACAGACTTAGTTTTAAAAGCTAATCTATTTTGTGACTAGGTGTCGGTTTGCCATGAGACAGAGCTTAAAACATCCATGGGTAGGGACAGGCAGTGGTGGCACACACCTTTCACCCCAGCACTCGAGGGGCAGAGGCAGGCGGATCTCTGTGAGTTCCAGGCCAGCCTGGTCTACAGGGTGAGTTCCCAGGACAGCCAGAGCTATATAGTAAGATTTTGCCTCAAAAACAGTCTAGCGGTAAATTTTCCTCCTGGGGACATCACCCAAGGTATTAGTCTCTTCCATGCCCTTCTCCAATCATTCCCTCTATGTTTTATTTTCTTCTATTAAACAGGAGCTGGGGCTGTAGTGTGCTTGGCAGAGTACTTGCCCAAGTCAGAGCCTCAGTGCCACACAAAGTCAGGCCTGGTGGTTTTTACCTGTAACATAGCACTGAGGATGATCAGGAGTTCAAGGTTATCCTCAGTTACACAGGGAGTTTGAGACCAGCTCTGGACTAAAGACCTTGACTCAAAAGAAAAACATACATAGCAGGATTAAAAAGCAAGCATAAACCGGATGGTGGTGACACACGTTTTTAATCTTAGCACTCAAGAGGCAAAGGAGGCCAGCCTGGTCTACAGAGTGAGTTTCAGTACAGTCAGGGCTACACAGAGAAACCCTGTCTTGAAAAATCAAATGAAAACAAAACAAAACAAAGAAACAAGTATAGAATTACATCACGATCTAAACTGGGTTAAAACTAGGTCACTCTGCTAATTTGATTTGTGGTAGATGAAGCAGGAAACTGGCTGGCGGCCGTTGATAGAGAGGCCTGGAGGAAGACAGGCGGGATGGAAGGACCAGGCTGGGCTGCAGGGAAGGAGGCGTTCAGGAAGATGTTGTCTGGGTGCCAACCATGCAAGAGGGGAGGAGTGGAGGACTGAGAAGACCCAAAGGCAAAATCTAGGGCTCCAGGTGGAAGGGCAGGCCACAGTGGGGCCTCTCCTGAAATGGGCCAGGACTGGGCGCAGCAGTACAGGCAGTCCTAGAAAGAAGGATGGTGGAGACAAGTGGTGGTGGCACACGCCTTTAATCCCAGCACTCAGGGAGGCAGATGGATCTCTGGGTTTTAAGGCCAGCCTGGTCTACAGAGCAAGTGCCAGAACAGCCAGGCACTTTTGAGACTACACCTGTCTCAAAAAACTGAAAACAATAAAGAAGGAAAGAAGGGGGGGGTGGTCGTTGTCCCTCAGCAGGGAGCCTGCAGGCTACAGGTGCCCAGCTCCTCTTTCGAAACCTGAAAACCCTCTGGCTGCTTCCCAGCAAACAGTCTCTTACAGCCTTGCAGTCTCTCAGTAGTGGGGCCTTAGCAGGAGGTTTGTCAGTCAAAACACTCAGATAAATTTGGGCTTCAGATAGGCCACCAGTATTTTCTTTTAAATAAATATACCCCAAATATGACATGGGTGTCACTGCCATCTGGGTTCTCACATGCTGTCCTGTTCAGGGAAATGCAAGTGCCTGAGTGAGAGTCCTCAGGGTGCTAGATGTGAAGAGAGGCTTAGCCACTCAGAATAAAGAGGGGGGCAATGGTGAGGGTCACATAAGAGAACCCTTTGAGTTTTGTCCTAAAAGCAGCAGGCCTGCTTGGGCCAGAACGAACCATACAAACCATACAATAGGGTTCTGTGTTGTTCAGAACCATCCCTGGGTTTCCCAGAGGCCTAGCATGGAGCTCCCGACACCCTCGGGTGCTGCAGGATGCTTAAACGAACAAACAACTGCATGAAAAAATAAAAGAATGAAAGTTTTGAGGGCCCTGGAGCTTAAACGAAGAACTGTCAGGAAGAATCCGTACCCACTCATGACCACTCTCAGCCTAGCTTGGGTGTTCAGGGTGTGAATTCTGTAGAGATGGGGTGCTCTTGGGTCTTCCTGAAGGCAGCCACCACAGAGGTTGGTGAGTGGTCTTTAGAAGTCACCCCGACCTTGCGGCTTCTGGGTCGGGATGAGAAAACCTCTTGGGTAAGACTTGTAAGTGGTCCTTTACATCTGGGCGTGGTGGCATGTATCTGCAATCACAGCACTCAGGAGGCCAAGGCAGGAAGACTGAAAGTTCCAGGCCAGCCTGGGCTAAATAGTCAGACTCTGTCTCAGACAGTGACAACAAATAAGGCAGTTACAGATGGAAAAGAACCCATTTTACAAGGAATGCAGCAATATGCGCTCATATTTGCTGCTCTTGGGTGGATGAGTAACGGGCGTATAAAACATACTACCATTCACCTTCCTCTTCTAGCCTCCAAATCACCCCCTTCTCTCTCTCAGGAGACTTCTTCTAAATGGACTGAGGGGCCTGGCTGGGGTTAAGAGCTCTTGGTGCTCTTGCAGAGTTCAGTTCCCAGCACCCAGGTCGGGCAGCTTACAGCCATCTTGTAACTTCAGCTCCAGGGGATCTGATGCCCGATTCTGGCTTTGGTGGGCACTTGGGCATATGTGCATACTCACAGATGGACACACCCACAAACATGCACATAGAAATCTAGTGATGAAATAGCATCAGATCAGTTTTTATTCATAGAAAAAATTTATTCATAGGGCAAAATCACTCATTGGCTCTGCAAGTGGGTACCAAGTCACAAGTCACAGCTGAGGGTCTGGGGTGTGCCTGGGACTTTGCTGAGAAGCCTCCGGGTACCCAAGGGTACCCATCTCTAAACACACAGTCCTGGTCAGGCTCCAGGCTGGTTCTGGCACTGACTCTCTTTTCTTAGGATTTTATTGCTGTGAAGAAACACCATGGCCATGGCAACTCTTATAAAGGAAAACATTTACTTGGCTTAACAGTTTCAGAGGTTTAGTCCGTTGTCATCATGGTTAGAAGCATGGCAGCATGCAAGAAGACATAATGCTGGAGAAGGAGCTGAGGGTTCTAGATCTTGACCTGCAGGCAGCATGAGGAGACTGTGTGTACACTGGACGGAGCTGGAACATGTAACAGACCCCAACACCTGCCCACACAGGAACACACTTCCTCCAGCAAGGCCACACCTCCTAATAGTGCTGCTCCCTATGGGCCCGGCAAGCATTCAGACACATCAGTCCATGTGGGTCCAAATCTATTGACACCCCTACACTCTCCAAGAACAGTTACTACTGGTCTGCAGAGAGAGAGAGAGGGAGCGGTGCCACAGAGATGGCTCAGAAAGTAAAGGCATTCACTGTACAATCCCAGTGTCCTGAGTTTGATCTCCAGAACCCCACCTGAAGGTGGAAGGAGAGAACCAAGTCCACAAAATTGTCCTTTGACTTCCATGCATGCATCATGGCACTCGTGGGCCCGCACATCCCCCCTTCCCCCCACTAATTAATTAGTAAAACAAATAAAAGGAATTAGCTTCTTCCATTACGTGGGACACCCTTGGGGTGTGAATCATACACTGGTGTGGCCAGTGGACAAGGCAGGCCTGACTCTGAGACCTGGTGTTCAGGGCATGTCCCAGCAGCCTACCCACCTCATAGCAGCTGCTATTGGAAAGCTTCCCCTCCTCCCGGAAACAGGAAAGCATCTTCACTAAAATCAGCAAAATCTTCTGGCCTGGATAAAACACTTGAAGCCTTACATCTGCACGTATTTGCATAAGAAACAGCCTAGCACCTCTTTTGCATTCTGAATGATCACTTTCCTTGGAGGAGAGAGTGGCTGCACTTGGTGACTGGATTTGGAGATTCCCATTGTGGGCCCACGTCAAAAAGAGTCACCCTAGGGAGACATTGGCTCAGTGCAGACTGGTGCTCAATGTCCCTCCGGCCTGCATTGTGGGCTCTTCAGGAAACGACCTCCATGCATCCTCAAACCACCCTCCAATCCTGGGAACCTTTCCTTGCTGCTCTGCTCTGGCTGCAAAGCGGTGTCACGAAGGCACAGCTGTTTCCCAGGCATGTCCACCCAGTGGTGGCAGGCTCCAGCTTCACCTTCACTGACAGCCTCTGAGGTTTGAGAGGTTACCTGGTCGATGGCCAGTGGGAGAGGGACAATCCAGAGACCCGACCCCCTTGTCCCTAAAGGCTTTGCAGAGCCACACCAAGTGGATGGCAGTGTGTTGATTGGCTGTGGGTGCAGAGGAGGAGGGTGCAGGGGTGATAGGGTTTGGGAAGGGTGGAAGTGTCCTTGAGGCTCCTTGGGTTTGGCTTCTTTCGGCTGTGCCCAGGGGACTCACTGCCCTTTTGGCTTCCTCTCTAGGTATGCACGGCCTTTCCTGCAGAGTTTGCTAAGTTCAATCACGTCAACCTGCACCACGGTTACACCAACGTGTTGGGTCTGGGAGACTCGAGCACGTGGAGGTTGCCTTTCCTCAACCGCTATATCTACATGCTCCTTGGACCACTTTTAATCCCCATCATAACTCCGCTGGTAGCTCTTGGTGAGTACTGGGTTTGAGTGTCCCAAAAAGACCTGTGTCACCCCTCCTTCCTTCCTGGCAGCATGGACCCTGCTTGTGAAGACAGCCTGGGAGCCAGGAGTCAAGACTGTCAAAGGCAGTCAAACAGGGTGGACAGAACCCCACTCACTGGGTGGTGACTGTGGGCAGGTAATCGGACCTGCCTGCCTCAGGTTCTTCACTTGTTCAAGGATAGTGTGAAGCTATAAGGAGACCACAGATGTAAGAGAGCTTTTATGAGGGCCGGGGCGATGGCTTAGAGGTTAAGAGGGCCTCCTGCTCTCCCAGAGGCCCAGACTTCAAGTCCCAGCATCCATGCTGCGCTGCCCACAATCCCATCTAACTTTCAGCTTCAGGGGAATCAATCATTCCTCAGGCTTCCACTTACACCCACACACTACACATAATTGTAACAGGATCTTAGAGAGAATTTGAGGAGGGACCAGTTTGTACATACCCCACACAAACCTGCGGGCTATAATCATTGCTATGGAGCAGACCTTGACTTTGGCCAGCTTGCTTGGAATTTACACTTCCTCATCCATTCAAAAGACACTTTTTTTTTTCTTCATGTTTCTAGGGTTCAACGAGAGCACCCCTCTATCTTAACACCCCTGGTTACCAGGGAGCCAGCTCACGATGGTTCCCCCTTCCATTATTTCTTGCCCCTCTAACAGAGCATTTGAGGAAGGAGAAGCTGAGGACTGCACTTCGGACACTGGCCTTCATGTCCCTGGGCCTGTATTCTCAGTATTGGCTGTTTCTGAGCGTGTCAGGCTTCCAGAGCCCTGGTTTGGCACTGGCCTGCATGCTGCTCACCAGATCCCTGCTGGCGCACCCCTATCTCCACGTCAACATCTTCCAGGTTAGCCCCTGAAGAGGGGTACTTACAGGGTTCCGACAGCAGGCTAGACCCAAGGTTTAGGAGAGAGAGGTCATCATCAAAGGAGGCTTTCCCTGGTTCCTGCCCCTCCCCTGTCACTGTGGGTCACCACAGGAAGTTGCAGTTTTAGTGAGGCCTTTGCCTGGTCCTGGAGAGACCCTTCCTGCTTTATCCTCCATTCTAAACCCTACCCATTCAAGGTCAGGTTTGTGCATCCTCCTTACTGTTTCATTCAGTTAGTCTATACAAGTACCTTCTATAGGAGGCCACTCCCAGAGTCTAGGGTATTGGAGGTGAATACGTACTTCAGCTGAATCAAGACAAGTTGATGGGACACCATAAGAGGATGAAGATATTAGCTGTGGCTGTGTTGAATGCCGGGGGTTGTTCTGAGAGATCTAACGGGGGTCTTTACCCATAGGGGAGCTGGGAGGTCTCCCCGTAGAAATGGTGCCAGAGTTGAATGCTGAACTCCTGGCTCTTCTCAAAGGCCCTCCATCTCCTGCCCTGCCCTTGGCCTGCCTTGTGTCATTGGTTGGACACTCATTTTGCTCTACATGAGTCTGACACACAGGTAAAAGCATGGCACCAGTGTGAGGCATACAGGGCCACAGGAGCAAGCAGTGGGAGTCACGGACATTTGAATACCAGGGCTCTGGAAAGAAATGCATAAGCAAAGCCCTCTATTGTCCAGATGGAGAGAGGTCCAAGTGTGGGGAAGACTCAGCCCATTGAAGGCTGAGTTAGCACTGGAGCTGGGCTAGAGCTCCAGTCTTTTACACCCCTAGGGTCCCACGGGCCCCTATATGCTTGAAGACACACCAGCGGGGTGTGACCCGTATGTCTATCACAGCACATCGGATTGCCCATGTTCTCCCCGGACAAGAAGCCCAGGCGTATTCACATGATGAGCCTGGGGGTGCTGAACCTGCCACGGCAGCCGGTGCTGGACTGGGCCTTCGGCCACTCACTCATCAGCTGCCATGTGGAGCACCACCTTTTCCCTCAGCTCTCTGACCACATGTGCCTGAAGGTAGCCAACGGTTGGGCAGGGTGGTGGGGAGTGGGAGCCCCCAGGTACATCTGAACCCGTCCCCTCGAAGGTCACCCAGGAAGGGCAGCCTGGAGCACAAATGACAATGTGGGTTTTAGATCAGAGTCACCTGGGTTCACCAAGCCTCGGTTTCCCTGTCTGTAAAATGGGAGGGGACAGGGTTCACCTTGGTGGCTTGAAATGTTTGACCGGAAGACACTTAACAGAGGGAGGGTTGTTCATCCCTTGGGCTGAGGAGGATGGGCATTCAGTCAGGAGTCTTGCAAGGATTGAGGGGGAGAGGCCATTCCTCTCCTCTGGGGTTGGGTTGAAAGACACAGAAGGTCTCCCAACACCTCAGCCCCTTACTTTCCCACGGACGGGATGGCTAGGGGCTGGACAAAGGAGAGCTCCTGAGGTGAGCAGGCCCGTGACTCAGAGGGCTCTTCTGTGACTCTTTTTCAGGTGAAGCCCTTGGTTTCAAAGTTTCTTCATGACAAGCAGCTGCCCTATAACGAGGACTCATACCTGGCTCGATTCCAGCTGTTCCTTAACTGCTATGAGGAGTTCATGGTGCTCACCCCGCCCATCACGGAGCTGGTGGGACTGCAGTGAAGGCTGGGGCCCTCCTGTGGCCAGTCCTGGCCCTCCGAACTGATGGCCCTGGGGGGATGGGTGGAGTTGGAACGTGGTGGTCTCAGGTGGATAGGGAAGTAGAGCAGGTTGTGCCTGATGTGCTGGGGGTCTCCTGCTGTTTGCTTCTCTGGGATTGAGTGTGGGCTAGGGTGCTGGGAGATAGGATAAAAGCTTCCCTAGCTGCATCGGGCTGTGCACCCCATTCACCTAGGCCTCAGGTGACTCCATCTCAGGTCCCTCTCTCTGCTGCATCTGAGCCAGGGTAGGGAGAAGGGGGCTGGTGACAGATGAGGTGGGATCCTAGTCCAGGTGGAGTGGGTACAGAAAAAGGACCAGCCTCCTGGTGCCTATGAGCCGCACGCCTCTTATGCTGCTGCTTCCTTCTGTACCTTCTGAGTCACAGTGCCCCAGGACCCTCTCCCTGCTGCCAACAGAGTGAGGTCATTGATTTTTTACTCTTATTTTTTAAGCAGACACCCCTAGCTCTTCAACTCAAGGAGCCTGTGCCACACTGGGCTCAGCAGCCCCAGGACCCATAGGATCAGTGAGATAAAAGCAAGTGTATTTCCAGAGAGGTACCCCAGAAGGGAGCAAATGCAGGCACAAAACTGGAGAAAGCTTTGCATGTGACCTTGGAGAGCTCTAGCCATCTCTGCTTTGTTCCATGTTTGGAAGGATCCAGACTGGGAGGCGACAGAGGCTGGAGGAGGTGAACTGGAACTGGGCCGGGAGGGCAGTTCCAGGGCTAAAAAATGGGGGGATGGGCGGGATGAGCCAGGAGAGTTGAAGATGAGGCTTGGCTGGGTGGGAACATGAGGGAAGCACTGATGCCAAACCTAGGAGGAAGCCCAGCTGGGGGACAACACTGTGATACAACCGAGGCAACCGAGAGAGGCTGGGGGCCCGCCTCAGCCAGGGGATGGAGCAGAGGTTCCCAGTTGCACCCAAGTGGAGACTGAGGGAGGGGCAGATGCGGTTAGACCTGCACCAGGCCAGGACAGTTAGTTCATAACCTAGCCTCTCACCTCAGCCCTACTGACATTTTATTTGGCTGCTTCTTGGCAGGCTGGGATGACCACTGACTAGACCGTGATAATCAAAAGTGTCTCCTGATATAGCCAATTGTCTTCCAAGTGGGAAAATAACTGTCCTTGATTGAAAGCATACAAGCCATTCTTTGAGCGCCTAATTGCTTTTTCAGTTAGATCACTGGCTGGAAGGGTGTACTGCCCCTTTCAGCCAAATGCTAGCAGAAGGGAACCCATGGGATGGGCAGGCAACTGGGAAGACTGGCCTTTTGGGGTCGGGATGTGCTATCTTCACCTGGCCCTCCCCTCCAGCTGTGGTACTTGGGTGGCCTTTCCCTTGGGCTCCTTCTGGTCATGGCCTGACTTGGCAGTGGCTTCTGGCTGCTGTTGACCCCTGGGTGCTTGCTTCTCTGCCTCCCCAGCTCTGCTCAGAGTTCCTCTTCACATGCTCTTAGCTCATTCCTTTTGAGTGTGTCTGTCCCCTGCTGGGAGGTTCACTCCACAGCCATTTTGGATCCAAGCCACCCTCTTGGAATGGGGTGGATTTGGCAGTTGCCACCACCTCCTGCTTTATATGTTGTCGCTGCTCATTTGAAATGCATTAGCACTTCATAAGGGGCCTTAAGGTCAGAGAGTGCGATTTATCGAACTGCAAATTCTCCCTATCAAAAATGCAATGTCAGAAAAGGGTCCTGGCAGCATACCGTAAGCTAATGATTAAAACTATCCAAATATACCACCAATGACTCACTGTTATTGATCTCGGCCAGAAAGCGGTTCATTCCAGGGCAGCAGCTAGAGGCCTTCATATCAGACCTGACTGTTCATACATGTGCACACCAGGGCTGGTCACTTGGTTTCTCTAAAATGTGATCATCTGTTTGTCTAAGGATGTGGGCAGGAGAACAGAACTCAGAGAAGGCATTAGGAGCACACAAAGTACTTCAGGGCTCTGTGGAGCCCTGAGGTCTAACGTAGAACCACAAAAGGGAGCAGCAACACTGTTGGCCATGATCATAGCCAATGTTTGCTTACTACAAATGCGGATTTCTTTTGTTTTTTTTGAGACAAGAGTCTCACTATATAGCTCTGGTGTGTCTGGAACTCACTAGGTTGGTGGCTGGCCTTGAACTCAGAGATCCACTTACTTTTACCTCAGTGGCCCTCAACCTACTTAATGCTGAGACCCCTTAATACAGTTCCTCATGTTGTGGTGACCCCCAACCATAAAATTGTTTTCATTGTTATCACATAACTGTAATTTTGCTACTGTTATGAGCCCTAATGCGAATATCTTATATGTGGATATCTTGATATGTGACCCATGTAAAAGGGTCATTCGAACCCCCCAAAGGGCCCTGACCTAGAGGCTGAGAACCACTGCTCTTCTTCCACTTCCAAAGTGGGATTAAAGGCACCCCACCAGGCCAGGATTTTAATCCAATGGCATCTAATTTTGATCTTTAGAAGTCAGAATTATTTTTTGCTTGTGTTATAGAGAAAAAAAAGAAGTTGAGTTTAAACCTCTCCCTATCATGGCTGTGAAATTCAGACCAGGGATTTGAATTCAGCGACTCCGGATTGCATGCTGTTGACCCTCAGAGCCGAGGCTTCTGGCTGGGAAGCTCTGTAGGACTTTGCGTGTCGGAGCCTGAATTTCTATCCTTTTCTTCTACATGACAGGACAATTGGTGAATTTATCATTAAGGTTTCTTTTTTCTCAGACAGGGTTTCTCTGTGTAGCTCTGGCTTTCCTGAAACTCATTCTGTAGACCAGCTGGCCTTGAATTCAGAGATCCACCTGTCTCTGCTTCCTGAGTGCTAGGACTAAAGGTGTGTATCACTGTACCCAGCAAAGATAAATGCTTTAGGGACTGGGGTTGAGGCTCGGTTGGTAGAGTGCTTGCCTAGCAGTCAATAGACCCTGGAGTCACTGCAAAGACAGGGCTAGTGGCACATGCCAGTAATTCCCAGCCGCCAGTGGTTGCTGACACAAGACGAAACCAGTGAAAATCATAGCACAGAAGGGTTTCTACTGCTGTGAAGAGACACTATGACCACAGAAACTTTTAGAAAGGAGAACATTTGGGCTCAGAGGTTAAGAGGTTAAGAGGACTGGCTGCTCTTCCAAAGGTCCTGAGTTCAATTCCCAGCAACCACGTGGTGGCTCACAACCACCTGTAATGAGATCTGGTGCCCTCCTCTGCCCTGCAGGCATACATGCAGGCAGAACACTGTGTACACAATTAATAAGTACATGTTAAAAAAAAAAAAAAGAAAAAGAAAGGAGAACATTTAATTGGAGCTGGCTTAAAGATCAGAGAGTCCATTATCATCTTGGCAGGAAGCATGGTGGCATACAGGCAGACGTGGTGATGGAGAGGGGCTGAGAGCTTTACATCTAAATCCTCAGGCAGCAGGAAGTGATACTGGGCCTGACTTGAGCATCTGAAACCTCAAAGTCTGCCTCCAGTGACACACTCCCTCCAACAGAGCCACACCTACTAACAGTGCCACTCCCTATGAGCCAATTCCAGCCATTTTCAGTCACAAGCCCCTAGGCTCACTGAGGTTCTACTGACGGCAGATGTTTTCTAGGGGGGAGGGGTATGTGTGAGTCAGTTTTCTTTAAGGTGTGGCCCCTGAGAGGTCCACCATGCCATGAGTGTATGGGCAACACAAACTACAGTCGGTGGATTATTTAAAAAAAAAAAAAAAAAAGACATGAACTTTCAGTTGCAGGGTGGATCTAGGAGAGATTAGGGGAGAACTAGGAAGTGAATGTGACCAAAATACATTGTATAAAATTCTCAAAAAAGTAATATATATATTAAAAAGTATATATATATAATATATATTTATATATATAAAAAGTAATATATATATTAAAAAGAAACAAACATGGTAGTGTACTAATAAAACTTTACCCATACTATGTTACCATTTAAGATGGTTTAGTGGTTGAGAGCACTTGCTGAACTTGCAGATGATCAGAGTTCAGTTCCCTGAACCTATGAGAGATGGCCCAAACTGCCATCTCTCCAGCTCCAGTGGTCCCAAAGCCTTCTGACTGCTAAGGCACCAGCACTTATTAGCACGCACACACAAAAAAACACACACACACAGGCACACACACATATATGCCACATACGCATAGGCACACATATAAATGATATATTATATATAATACATATAAATTATATACATAAATGTTAGATGGTGGTGGCATATGCTTTTCATCCCAGCACTCACTTGGGAGGCAGAGGCATGTGGGTCTCTATGAGTTTGATGGCAGCCTGGTCTACAGAGTGAGTTCCAAGAGAGCCAAGGCTACATAGAGAAACCCTGTCTCAAAATATAAAATAAAACACAACAACATATATGTAAATAAATAATTGCTGGAGAGATGGCTCAGTGGTTAAGATTACACACTGCTCTTCCAAAAGTTCCGAGTTCAATTCCCAGCACCCACATGGCAGGTCACGACTGTCTAATGCCATCTTCTGGTGTGCAGATGTACATGCAAAGTACTCACATACATAAAATACATTAATAAATTATTTTTGTGGGTCACTAAATAGGCCTGTGGACAGCATCTGGCTTTCCTACTAGTCTTATGGGACAGGCTTAAAACACAGTGACATACCAGAGGGTAATATTTACCTCTAAATAAGAAAGTGGAGGAGCCAGGTGGTGGCACACGTCTTTAATCCCAGTACTCAGGAGGCAGAGGCAGGCGGATATTTGATTTCAAAGGCAGCCTAGTCTACCGAGGAGTTCCAGAACAGCCAGGGCTACACAGAGAAACAATGTCTTGAAAAACCGAAAGAAAGGAAGGAAAGAAAGAAGGAAGGAAGAAAGGAAAGAACAGAGCGGAGGACTCCTGGGGTACTCACTGTACTCTGATCCTGGGTGTCGGTCACATTATTATATTCTGTGATCTCACAACCCATCGAGCTATGATTATAATGTGTGCACTTTTCTGTATGTTAAACTTCAATTAAAAATAATCTTTTTTTTCCTTCATTGTTGTTGTCATCGCTGTTTTCTAGATGGTTTCTCTGTGTAGCCCTGGCTGTCCTCACTCTGTACATCAACCTGGCCTCAAACTAGAGATCTGCTGGGATTAAAGATGTGTGCCATCACAGCCTGGCTAAAAAAAATCCTAAAATAGTGTAAAAAGTATGAAATATAAAACTGGGTTATTCAACTCCTACACAAGGCTCCAACAGAGCAGCCTAAAAGTCAAAATGGAATCACTTACCATGAAGTTCACCATGCTAACACCCAGCCGTTTATCTGGTCCAAGAAATCCAGATTATAGTCAGGCCAGTCCAGCCAGTTTCAGTTGGTATGATGCCATTCCCACTGCCACTTACCTTTCACAAAAGAAGTGGTATGCTGTTTTGTGAGACCAGGTACTACTCTCCAGCCCAGGCTGGCTCTGTTGCTGAATTATGAAATAGAAAATTAAGCCAGGGGCAAGGGGTGCAATTAAAGGGTAGAGCAATTGCATAAATAAGCAAGAGTCAACATCATCCTGTGGGGATGACTGGATAGGTTAGTCTTCCAAGGAGAAAGACCCTCAGGGAAGCCTAATGTTTGTCTGCTCAAAGGCGAAAACAGATCCTGTTCTTATTTTAATTATATTTTTGGTGTTGCGATCAAACCCAGAGTCTTGTTCACATTAAGCAAACACTCGGCCATCCTCAGCTCCTGTTCTTGCGTAGAAAATATTTGTGGGTCGGCAAGAGGATAAAGTTGCCTGCCCCCAGGCCTTCCATGAGTCTGAGGCCCAGGAACCTCAACTCCTACAAGAACCAACTCCTACAAGCTGTCCTCTGCCCACCACATACCACATGAACGCTGTGGCACGTGGACACCGGCTCTTTGTAAGTAATAAAATATGCAAATATAATAAAAATGTGAAAATAGATATTGCTTATAAGCTTTTGCATCAATTTTCTTTTTAAACATGCAGTGAGAATACGCACGATTTACCTATCGTGAGCTTTTGGGTGGCCCCTTAAGTTCGGCACCTACGGCACTGTCTCACCCTGATCTGCGACTGCTGGACCGGGGTTGAAGGTCAGGCTCTGTGCTCAGTGCCCAAGAAGAACCTCTTCGCGTATTTTCTCCCCTAAAATGGGAAGAAAGTGATAAGAAACAAGCTCTTGAGAGTTTAATATTTCTCCTGCTCTGACACGCACAACATTGGGGCCACAGCAACTCAACCCTCAGACTTTAGAAAGAGTCCGGAAAGGGTGACAGCGGAGACGTCCATGCTCTGAACCCCTGATTGGCGGGTACAAAAATCACTCCTATGAAAAGGCAAGGACGCGGAGCATGGCGTCATCAGAGAGCGACTAGCTGTACGTAAAGTAAGCTCCTTTCTAATTGGCTCACTTTTCCAAGAGTGACTTAAACAGCAGAGGGGATTCGCGTTTCTTCAAATCTAGACTTCCGGCCACTGGAGAGACGAGGAAGACGGGCGAGAAATGTGTTAAGTTTTTGAGGCTGGGACGTTCGGGGGCGGGACTTTGAAAGCTGGGGGCGTGGCTTTCTTTGGGGGCGTGACTATCTCGGAGAGCGCGGTGTAGCCTCAAAGTTGCGCTTGCTTTGAGCGAGCTTTAGGGCGGGGCTAAGTGATGGGCGGGTCGCAGGACCAGCGCTCGGCATTGAGGAGTCACTTGCGAGCTGTTCTGTCGGCTGGTTGCTGTCCTAAGCCATGGCTCTGCGCTCCTGGCGCCTGTGGCACTGGTTCGCGTTGCCAAGGGTCCGGCCCTCTCTCTTCAGGAGCACTTCGAGTAGGAGCTGGGCCCTTGGGGCTGCACCAGGGCGAGGGGAGGCTTGTGATCGAGAGGGGGGGTCCGATCAGAGCTGAGACAGGGCTGGAGTGGGACGAAGCTGAAGGTGTCTGCTTTTGCGGGAGAAAATGGGAGTGGTGTGAATGGAAGGGACTATGCGATGAGGTGGGAGGCATCCTGGGTCAGACACGGGTCAGTAAAGGCTAAAAGGATAGACCATGAGGTCCGCGTGTGTGATGCGAGGTGAATGGGAGGTGACAGGGAAATCCGAGGTGAGGATATGAGCAAGAGAGTTCTGTGGGGGAAAAGGGATAGAAAAAGGGGAAACGTGGTGTGGATATGAAGACGTGGGACCACACAGGGGATCACAATAAAAATGAAGTGCGGTGCAGGACAGCTTCGTAGGGGTAGAGTCTGGCCAGGCTATGCTTATCAGCATAGCGTGTTCGTGGGTGAGGTACGGGGTTCCGGATAAAGAATGCCTCTGGCATTCGGAGGAAATGTTGAAGCTTTGAGGAGTGGAAAGAGGAAGATGCAGGTGAGGGTGAAAGGCAAGCTGCAGTTGGACGGAATTGGTCTGGGGTGGTAAGAGAGCGTTTATTTGACCTCGCTGTCCCCTCCTCTGCCTAGCCCCGCGCTTCGGCCAGCAGTTCTCCACACAGGAGAAGACCCCTCAGATCTGTGTAGTTGGCAGTGGTCCAGCTGGCTTCTACACAGCCCAACACTTGCTAAAGGTAAGTCGCTCCTTCCAGGCTCCTTCCTCGCCATTCATTTCTTGCTACAGTTCTGGGTAGGCTCCAGCCCTTTGGTTTGCCTGATATGGAAGGGTCTCCCAGCTCATCTAAGTGGTGTCCTTTCTACCCGATTCCACACCTGCATCTGACGCTCCACCCTAGGTCCTCAGTTGTGAGAGAAATGCGTTGGTCCATGGCTGGTGGCCAGTGACAGATGGGCAGCTGTCCCTGCTTTACCAAGCAGGGGGGAAAAGTTTGTGATTTTGTTTTTTTTCAGTCTTAAGGGATGGCTTTAGCCTCCCCTTGTTTTCTTTTATATTTCTCCATTTCCAGCTCTCTACATTTCAGGGCCATCTTGTTCTTAGTTTCACTGCCCTGCCCACAGCCCTAGCTCTGTCCACAGCCCCAGCCCTCCCCACAGCCACAGCCCTCCTGATGCCCATTCATTCCTGTTAAAGGCCAAGGTCTCAAAGCTTTCAGTATTAGTTTTGTCAGACAGGGCCTCAAGGCTACCAGATGCACAGTTTATCAGATGTACAAGGCTATCTCAGGTCTTAAGGCAAAAGAGGAAGCGGAGCGGCTGGAGAGAAGGCCCCTTGGTGAGGGATGTTGGCTGTCTCACAGAGGACCAGAGTGTGGGAGTTGGGTTCCCAGCACCCACACGGTGGCTCATCACTCAGCTCTAGGGGATCCAACGTCTTCTTCTGGCCTCTGCTTGCACCTTTATTCATGCACAGGCACACACATACATAACTAAAAATAATAAAATAAGTATTTTTTTAAAACAGAGTAAGGGATACCAAGATTGACTGAGGGGAGACAGTGTTTGAACTTTAGAGGGCCTTATAATATCTACAAGACAGGAGAAAGGACGATTATACTGACAACACGGATAGATATTTGAAAGGTAGAGTGCCCCACTGGCCTGCTTTCCCTGGGGCTGACACTAGGAAGGTCTGTCTCATGGAGACCTCTGTGGAGAAGTGACCTGTGCATGACTCTGCAGCTACTTACAACAACGCACCCAGGTCAGCGCGATCAGAAGCTGGCTAGAAAATGTACGTTTGAGATGCACTGGAGGCCACGCGTGAGCTTTGGCCTGGATATGAAGTGTCAGCCTGGAATGCAAGGCCACTTATGAAGGACAGCCTGGGCTCTGGGCTGGAGACTCGGGGCGGCAAGGGTGGATTGGTGGGTGGTGTGGTTGGCATTGGGCTGGGTTTCTTGGAAGGGGTGCTGACTGTGTTAGCTGAGGGTGAGGGAATAGACCTTGGCATCTCCTCAGTGGGCCAGATCTTGAGCTGCAGACACGTGGGTGTTTTTTTGCTTATGGGCCTGACATTCTAGCTTGAGGTGGCTGCTTTTCAAAGTGTTTTAGAGCTCAAACTAGGCCTTGATCCAGTGTAGAAGGAAAGGTGTCCAAACTGCATTTTGTGGAGGATGTGAGACTACAATAGCAGGAATGCTTCAGACAGGACGAATTATGTGGGCAAAGGCTAGAGGAAGGAGAATGGGCCTTTGGCATCAGCCCAGAGCCTGTTCCAGAAAGTCATAGAGAGAAGGGTGAAGAGGTGAAAGCTAGGGCTAAGGAGGCAACTGAAGCCCAGGTCACAAGGTGCCTAGAAACCACCCTAGACTTGGGTGGCTTTCTTTGAGCATCCTCTCCAGTCCCTGCTGGAGAGGTCTTATTTAAATGAGTGTTTCTGGGCCCAGCTCAGATTTAATCAAACTCTGTGACTGGGAACCTCAGAATCAGTAATTTTAAGCAAACACCCTGGGGAATTCTGGTCCTCACCGATAAAGAACCTGGCGTAACTGAAGCATCCTAAGCACGGGGGTGAGTGGGGATGTCTCACTGGTCAAGAGCGCATACTGCTCTAGAACACGATCTTAGTTTGGTTCTCTGCACCCAAGGCAGGTGGCTCACAACCACCTGTAACTCCAGGGGCTCTCAACCTATCTTCTGGCCTCCTCAGATGCACTTCTGTGCATATGCTCCACAAACACATACCCATAATTAGAAACATATTGAAGAAAGAAAAAACAAGGAACCCGCCTTTGGGGACCCAACACAGGGCCCTGTGAATGACAGAAAGGCATTCTACCAGTTCGCTACAGCCTCAGCCCATTTTTCATGTGGAATGTTCTCTCTGATGGGTAGCCTGTAGCAGGGCTGTTAGCCCAGAGTGCAAGAGAGTGGAGGGAAAGGATATGGGAGTCACAAGACAAGGTGAAAGGGGAAGGTGAGTGCTGTGGCTGGAACTCCAGGGGCTAAGGTGGAGGGGGGTGTTACAGAAGTAGAGGGGAAAGGGTAGGGGACAAAGAATGGACTGAGATGAGCGGACTGAGGTCTGGATCTCAGATCTGAGTCAGATCCCGAGGTCTCAGGATGGGAAAGAGATAGGATGAGAGGAGGGGGAGGGAGGATAGAGAGGCCACATGAGATCTACAAGATTTGCAGCCACAGGAGTAGGTAAGACTTCCCAAGGACATGACTCTGTGTCCAGGAGGGACAGAGAACTCCAGGCCAGAATTGCTTCAGACACCATCCTTTATAGGAAAAAGCAACAACTGGCGGGAGGAGAGAGAGGAGGCTTCTTGGAAGATGGATCTGTGTGTGAGATTATTGCTACTGTAGAGGTAGGCTGGAAGAACCTTGTGCCCAGCAGGAAGTCTCCCTCTGAAGCGGATGGAGTGGAAGACGGAGACGGTGAGGTCAGGTTGTGTTAGGGATGGCCAGCAGGCTAAGCAGTTTGAACTTTGTCCTGCAGCAGTAAGAGCAGCCCGGGAGGTTTTGGAACAAGAAACGACTGTTGCTCCTGCAGCAGTCACAGTTGTACCGACCCTGGGTGAGTCACTGTGTCCTCACGCTGGGGAGCCCCAGGCTGAAGGCTTGGGCCTGACTCAGTCAGCCTTGAGTGTGTGGTGGGACATTCCATCCAAAGAACCTTTCCCTATGACACAGCAGTTAGGGGTGCTGCTGGGCCTGGCTCTGTGGCTACTGGACTTCATGGCATGAGCTCTTAATGGAGCTTCATGGGTTCAGTTTCCATGGAGTTCGAGAAGGTGATTTGGGAGGCTGCCTGTGGGCTGGCCAAGGATAAAAGAGGCAGATGGGCTGGAGGAGCTGGATTTGGGGCAGGTGGCAGAATAGAGGGAAGCAGGATTTGGACAAAGGCCAGGCGAGGTAGGCAGGGAAGCATCTGCCGTGAGTCCTGAGCTGGGTGGAATAGGTCAGGGCACAGGGTGGTGTTGCCCTGACTACTCTCCCCCGATTCTCTCACCATCCTACCTTTCCCGCGCTTCCCAGTTCACAGAGGAGACCGAGGCCCAGGCCTGTTCTGGGGCTTACCAGGCCCACGCTGTTGGTGGCAGCAATTCCAATCTCATATCCTCCCTACATCCTGCAAAGTGCTCTGGGAGGACAGGTGACATGGGGCAGCTGAAATAGCCAGACTTTTTCTAAAGCTGGGAAGGCCCGCTGCCACTCCCCCAGCCTCACTTGCCCCAGCCATGCTTCTACTCTCTGTCCCCACATGCCTCAGCTCTGCCCCCATTCTCTCTCCTCACATGCCCCATCTGTGTCTCTGCTCCCTGCCTTGGTGACCCCTGTCCCAGGGGCATCATCCTGAAGATATAGAGCTAAGGCAGGCTCTCAGATCGCACGGCCAGCATTTCTAGAAGATGAAGATTTCCATCTGACCTGAGGATGAAGTCCTGATACTTCCAGTTCCTCAGTTTCTCTGTTGGAAGACCTTGGGGTGTAACTGCTTATGCTCCTCCAGAGCCCTTACCTGGGTGGAAGGAGAGCTGGGACCTTCCTTCCGCTCCTGGATGGTTGGAACCAGTCTCCTTGGCCATTGGAGCCGAGTTTCCTTGCTGTCTGGGAAAGGGAAGGGAGGCCCTGGGGAGGGGGGGCCGCAGAGCTTCCCCCTTGAACCCACCGGCTGTTCTTCTGCCCCAGCACCACACCCAGGCCCACGTAGACATCTATGAGAAGCAGCTGGTGCCCTTTGGCCTGGTGCGCTTTGGCGTGGCACCTGACCACCCCGAAGTAAAGGTGAGTGTCTCTCGGTGTGTGAGGGTGGTGCTGGAGACAGTAAAGATGAGGGCAGAAAGGCTCCCTGACATAGTAGAGTGACCCTCGGCTCTCTGTGGTGGGACCCAGGCTCCATCCTGGGGATCATGGAGTGAGAGTGGTACTGGCGCGCTCCCAAGAGCTGCCCCAGCTTCTAATGTTCCTCTCCCCACCCTGCCTGGCAGAACGTCATCAACACGTTTACACAGACAGCCCGCTCGGACCGCTGTGCCTTCTGGGGCAATGTGGTGGTGGGCAGGGATGTGTCGGTTCCAGAGCTTCAGGAAGCCTACCACGCCGTGGTACTGGTGAGTTGCCCACATGGAGGGGTGTGGATGTGAGAGGAGGGGCTGCAGTATGGGCGGAGAGGGCTGCTGGGAGGCAGAAGGCTGGTGCTGAGCCCTTGGGCCTGGGTGGGGGCTGCACTTTTCCTCAGAGTTATGGAGCAGAGGACCATCAAACCCTGGAAATTCCCGGCGAGGAGCTGCCTGGGGTGGTCTCAGCCCGGGCCTTTGTGGGCTGGTACAATGGGCTCCCCGAGAACCGGGAGGTGAGTTTGAGGGGCAGCTTTGTTGCTTTGGGCTGGAGTCAGGACATCCTTGAGGTGTTAGAGTTTGAGGTCAAGGCAGGGAGGACCAAGCTGAGGAGATGTGAGGCATCAGTGACTGAGGCAGGTCAGCTGTGGAGACCTTCTGTGGGGCTGAGGGAGAGGGCGGTGGGGTAGAGTGAACCACCTAGGGCAGCCTGAGGGCCCAGCAGACATGGCCCAAGGTGTGTGCAAATGAGATTAGCCTGAGTGGAACTGGAGACAGGGACACCCTCTCAAGACCTTCCTCCTCCAGCTGGCGCCGGATCTGAGCTGTGACACCGCTGTGATTCTGGGGCAGGGGAATGTGGCTCTGGATGTGGCCCGGATCCTGCTGACGCCACCTGAGCACCTGGAGGTGAGGGGTCAGTCAGAGGCTGAGGGGTGGAGGAGGGAGCACGCTGAGGAAAGCCTGCCCTGCCGGTGCCGTCAGGTCTCACCCCTCCAAACAGCCCCGCCATGTTTGCTGCAGGGGTCTGGGCAGATATCTTCACACTTCCGTGAGCAACTGCATTCGCACACACGTCCTCCCTGTTTGGACCGTCTGGACTGACCTCCTGCTAGTTAAGAATTAGCATTCCTCCCTCTTTTTGTTCTTGGCTCAACTAGTCCTTCTGCCAAGAGGTCTTCCAGGCTGTCCTGTGTGGGTGTTTCTTCGGTGATATGATCTCAGCTACTAGTCACCTTTACTTCATGGCCTTGCTTCAATACTGCATGTATGGTCTGTGATAAGATTCTATGAGTATCTGTCTCCCCATAAAATAAGGGCTCTGTGAGGCTCCAAATTAGCCTGTTTGGCTCAAATAGACTGCCGTCGCCCACTTAATGCGCTTGTCCTGTCATGGACATGTGATAGACTGTCAGTAAATGCTTGCTGGGTGAAGAGTCGGTACCTAGGAGCCATTTACAGTGCTGGCGTCAACACTCTGTGTGGCCACCAGGGGGAGCAGCGGTATAGTTTTTGGGGCGTTGGCTTTATCTGGATCAGAGTGGAAGCTGGACCCCTTTCCCAAGTCAAGCACCCCCTTATTCATTCATTCATTATTTTAGTTTTCGAGGCAGGGTTTCTCTGTGTAGCCTTGGCTTGCTTTGTAGTCTAGTCTGGCCTTGAACTTGCAGAGATCAGCCTGCCTCTGCCTCTCTGAGTGCTGGGATTACAGGTGTGCGCCACTGCACCCCACTTCCTTCCCCTTTTTTGAGTCAGGGTCTTATTATGTAGCCTTAGGTGGCCTGGAACTCACTATGTGGATCAGGCTGGCCTCAAACTCACAGAGATACGCCTGCCTCTGTCTCGTGTTCTACCGCCTAGCCCCAAGAGCCTCCCTCCTTTTGTGCCAGAAAACAGACATTACAGAGGTGGCTCTGAGGGCCCTGAGGCAGAGTCGGGTGAAGACTGTGTGGATAGTGGGCCGGCGTGGACCCCTGCAAGTGGCCTTCACCATTAAGGTACTGGATCTGGAGGGGGAGGAGCCAGTGTCCCACGTAGAGGGACCCTGTGTGTGTTGGGTTGCTGCAGAGCCCTTAGGCATAGCTGCTTCTCCGGGTGGAACAGGGCAGTGGGCAGGGCCCCAAGGCTAGGGGGTCTTTCTCCACACTGCTGATGGTTTCTCCCACCAGGGGTGAGCTCTGGTGGGTTCAGGAGTACTCAGTTCTGGACCAGACCTCCTCCCTTACTCCCATCCCCACCCTCAAGGAGCTTCGAGAGATGATTCAGTTGCCAGGAACCAGGCCCATTTTGGATCCTTCAAATTTCTCAGGCCTCCAGGACAGAATTAAGGGTGAGGGGCCAAGTCCAGCCTCCATCCCAGCTCACAGGAAGTGGGTGTCCTAGGTTAAGTGAGGCTTGGGGGAGGGGGACCAGCAGGAACAGGCCTGAAATGTTCCATGTTGCTGACAGATGTCGCCCGTCCAAGGAGGCGGCTGACAGAACTGCTGCTTCGGACAGCCACGGAGAAGCCAGGAGCGGAAGAGGCTGCCCGACAGGCAATGGCCTCCCGGGCGTGGGGCCTCCGCTTTTTCCGAAGCCCCCAGCAGGTGCTCCCCACATCAGATGGGCGACGGGTGGCAGGCATCCGCCTGGCAGTTAACAGGCTAGAGGTAAGTTCATATTACCCAACTTCCCCTTTTTAGGCCTCCTCCTTGCCAACCGGCTGTTCTTCCCAACAGGGTGTCGGCGAGTCCACTCGGGCAGTGCCCACGGGAGATGTCGAGGACCTCCCTTGTGGGCTGGTGCTGAGCAGCGTTGGATATAAGAGCCGCCCCATCGACCCCAGCGTACCCTTTGATCCCAAGCTCGGAGTCATTCCCAACATAGAGGGCCGGGTTATGAAGGTACCAGGTGAGCGGGTCTGAGGAGGCCGTGTCCCCGGACCACTTATTCTACAGTGATGTCATCTGAGACACAGCTCAGGAGATAAGCCCAGTTCTGGAACATAGCCCTCCCTCCTCCTGCGGCCTAGGGCAAGTTCGCAGGCAAGCTGGGACATCATTCAATAGAAGTTCACTGAGGCCTGTCCTGGGATCTTGGCGGGAGATAGCCCTGCCTGCTCACCTTGTGCCCTCCATGTTCATTCATTCGGTAAATATTACCAAGGGCCTGCTGAACTGTGGTGCGCCAAGTCTCAGCTCATGTCCCCGGGGAGCAGCTCATCCACAAGGAAGCTGAGGAAGGGAGGATGGCATGGTAGAGGTAGAGGCAGGCAGATCTGAGTTCAAGGCCAGCCTGGTCTACAGAGTGAGTTCCAGGACAGCCAGGGCTACGCAGCAATCCTGTCTCAAAAAACCAAAACAACAACAAAAACCACACACACACACACACACACACACACACACACACACACACACA
>NW_026596131.1:10638776-10652605 GCF_907164565.1 Psammomys obesus | reverse complement strand
GACTTGCCAGGCAGTGTTCAGCCACTCTCTCTTGCCCCTCTCAGGTCTCTACTGCAGTGGCTGGGTGAAGACGGGGCCCACAGGTGTCATCACCACGACCATGACAGACAGCTTTCTCACCAGCCAGATGCTGCTGCAGGACCTGAAGGCAGGGCTACTGCCCTCCGACCCCAGACCTGGCTGTACAGCCGTTCAAGCTCTGCTCAGCAAGCGAGGTCTGAGCCTAAGGCTGAGGCCTGGGGGCGGGGAGGGGTGAGGGTGGCTTGTCTTTGGAACTTCACCCTTTGAGAGGAGGATCCTGAGGAGCTGGGAGGAGGGGATGGCATTAGCTCATCTTCCTATCTGCCTTAGGAGTCCGGCCAGTCTCTTTCTCAGACTGGGAGAAGCTGGATGCTGAGGAAGTATCCCGGGGCCAGGCCAGTGGGAAACCAAGGGAGAAGCTGGTAGATCCAAGAGAGATGCTGCAGCTACTGGGGCACTGAGCCTGCAGCCCAGCCTCCAGCTGGGAAGAGAACTGTGCTGGAGGAGGGGTCTGAGCCAGTCTGAGCTGGACTCTTCTCCACTACAGTGCTGAGTGCTCTGGCCGCTCGGAGGGCAAACTGTGGCCCTTCCAGGGGCCTCTGAACTCTGCCTTCTGCAAGCTGACCTTCCAGTGTGGGTTTGGGGCAAGGAGAGAACCTTAAGCTAGGATGGATGGAGGTAGAGACTGGCTCTACCTGCCCTACTTCCTTCCTGACGGACTGGAGAATGAACACAATGGAAATAAAAAGCTGTACCTAAGAGCCGTGGTTGACAGGCTGCTTTTGGGGGGAAGGGGTCATTTTCTGGCTCCAGTTTGCCTATGGCTGCCAGATAGAACTGAGGAGACTGATCCTTGCTCAAGAGCCTCTTGGGGACGGAGAGGGGCGGGGGACAGGATAGACTGTGGGGCAGGGAGCTTGGGTGGGGTGGAGGTGGCCGGCTCGGCAGTCAGACCTGGAATGCACCTACCCTCCCTTTCCTGCCCTCCGCTTCTGCGTCCTCCATCTTCAGTCCACGCTTCAGTCACTGGTGATGAGTCCCTTATTTGTGTCTATTTGTGTCCCCTGCTGGCCTCACTGCCTGGTGGCCCCAGGACAGAGAAACAGTCACAGAAGAGAAAGAAGGTGGAGTGAGGGCCCTGGGCAGAGCTGGCCCGGGTCTGCCCTGAGTGTCTCCTGGTTGCTGGCAGGCTCGGCCTGGCCGGCTAATCTCCACACGCCCTGTGCCTTTCCATTTTCAAGCTTCCAGACAAATCCACAAGCCTTTTCAAAAAACTATTTCAGCCTATGGGAGTTTACAGCCTCTTACGGCAGCAAGATGCTGGCCTTACTTTACACACTGAAGGAGCCACGAAATTAACTGGCCCAAGGTCACACGGCTAGGGAACTAAGGGCTCAAACCCAGGGCTGGCAAGCTGGTGTTTGGCTTCCTTCGCCTCTGAGTGCTGGGTCTGGGGACAGGTTTCCAGAGCAGGAGAGAGGAGAGGGGACCAGCTAAGAGCACAGGCTGGCTGGGAGGGGCCTGGAGGGGCCAGAAGCGCGCCGGTGGCCGGCTGGGGCAAGCCAGGGCGGGGCGGAGGCGACCGGCGGTGGCGAGCTCCAGCACAGTCGGCTGGTGAGCCCCGAGAGCGAGAGCGGGAGGTGCGCCTTTGCAAAGCCCAGGACCCAGCCCTGCCGCGGGGCGCGGGGCGGGAGCGGGGGCGGGCGGCATCCAGGCCGCGCCACCCGCACCGGTCCCGCCGCGCCCGGCTCTGGTGCCCGCCGAGCTAGCAGCCAGCGTGCCAGCTCGCGGGGGGCTGGTGCCCGGGACGCGGGAGGCTGTCGTGTGCTCTGGGCGTGGGTGCAGCGCCCCTTCTCCGGGTGAGTGTCGGCTGGGGGCTGGCGGGGAGGGGGGCGCCAACTTCGTGGGCAACTTAAGGGGCTCCAGCGCCGCACGGGCAAGGACAGTGGAGACAGACGCGGGACAGTCCGGTCAGGTCGGGAGTCAGGGACCCGAAGGGACAGCTACGCTCGGGAGCCGGACCGCTGTTGTGGACCCGAGCGCAGAGGAGACGAGCAGAGACGGGCTAGGGAGGCAGACTAGCCGCGGGCGCGAGGGAAGGACTCGGGCGGGGAGCCCAAGGCGTTTGTCCCTAGGGTCGCGGAGCCTCCTTTCCTTCTCCTGGAGTGTTGGCCCGGCCAGCCTGGGCACAGTCCCTGGACGCGGGAGACTGGGTTGCCCGGTCCAACTGTTGCAGGTAGAAGCCGGCTGCTGGGGCAAAGAAGCCGGTAGGGGCCAGGACCTGGGGCCGAGGCTGGGCTCGGCAGAGCGCAGGAAGCTGGAAAGCACACAGAGCTCGGAGAGCAAGAAGGGGGCTGTGGCAACTGGCGAGCTGGTCCTTGCTGGGCACCTGCTGCGCGCACCTGCCTCTCGCGGACCCCCTCACTGGGGTGAGTCCCCCAGACCTCCGCCCCCCCCCCACTCTCTTCCATGGTAGCTCCTAACGCTTCATCCCCTGACCTCTGAGAATCAGTGGGTTTCTGGGGTGACAGCTTTCCCCAAGCGCCGAACCCCACGCCGTTTCCTCCCGGCTCTGAGGGCTCCAAAAGGAGAGGGGGCAGAAAGGGCCCCGGGAGAGCCGGCGCCTGGCGCCCTGGGCCCTGGAAGCACCAGTTGGTAGCTGTGGTCTCCTGGGGCTTCAACTAGGACCGCCGACGGCTGGGAGGAGAAGCCTGCGTCTCCGGCTGTGGAAGGCGTTTTGTGCTTGGCCTAGACAGGCAGGGGGAGGATTGCCAAAGGCAAAGGCACCTAGCAGTCTGCAAATCTCCCAAGGGCTCAATTGGCGACCCTTCAAAGGCCCTGCGGGGCGAGAGGCAGGGATCCCCGCTGGGTCGGACACTGACCCCATTTGCTCACTCTGTTTCCTAGCCCTCCCTTCCCGGTGGGACATCTGGAATAGCACACACTCAGCCTTCAGATGGTGGCCCAGTCCTGGCCCCGTCAGCAGCCCGCACCCCCAGTCATGAGAAAATTTAAGGAGGAAAAAAATAAAACAAAACCCCGTATTTGGGAAAGATGTCATCCCACTGACTTTCTGGAGCACATCCAGTCCCTGCCTCTGAGCGAGTTTCAAAAGTTGTTAAGAATAAAAACGTGAAAGGGGCGGGCGGCAGGAAACTGGATGCCTCGGGGTTCACTCGGGACCCCCTGGACTGGGTCCTGACCCGCAGGCCAGCCTGCCAGGCTAACTCTGCTATCCCTTGCCCAAGGCCTTGAGATACAGACCTAATGTGGGGCGGTAGGCTGGGCGCAGTGGGTTTCTGGGATGGGACTGGGGCTGCGGTTGGAGGGAAGAGTTCAGGGGGCAGTGGCCAGGCTGGGGGCTCAGAGTGCGTGGTGCTCAATTTGGCCGCCAGGAGGCGTGGCGCGGGTCCCCGCGCCCGGAGTCACCGCCACTGCCGCTGCATCGCGAGTGTCCTTGAGCGGCGAGTGATGGTGGCTCCTCGGTGCTCGCGCCCCCTCCTCCCGCAGGGGCAGCCAGATGCCACGTTCCCTATGAATTATTTATCGCCGGCCTAAAAATACCCCGAACTTCACAGCCCCAGAGTAAGATTCTTGCAAGGGGAGGGGGCGGGGCACCCCCGGGGGCTGAGAGGGATCAGCCGGGAGGGGGCAGTTAGTATTGGAAGAGGCAGAACTTGGTTGTCCCCGGTGTGGACAAGATAGAGGGGGTCTCTCTGCAGGCGACTGGGGCGTTAGCGGGGCAGCGAAGGAAAGCGACACGGTAGAGAGGGTCATCGCACTGAGGGTCCTCACTGGCAGGAATCAGCAGCGTGGGTGGATAATACTAGCTTTTGGGAACACAGCTTCTGGGCATTGGGAGTGGGGGATGTCATCAGTGTCCCGGGTTAGTGAGTGTGTGTATGTGTATGCACGGCCTTGTCAAGGAGCCTGCGTGTGACTGGGGGTTGGCACAAGCGGAAGAGGAGGTCCCTGAACATGTGGGGTTGATGGAACCTTTCAGGGGGTGCAGAGTGTCCTAAAGGACTGGCCTTTGCCAGTCTCTTCCCTGTCCTTGGGGGTCAGGTGTTCAGCAAACACTGCTTTAAAGACCCATTGGCAGAGAGATCGTCATCAGAAAGGCACAAAGATCCAACAATGATGAGGGGGTCCGAGGATGGCCGCTCCGAGCTCCACACCCTGAAGGGAAAGAGCAGTGGGACTCAAACCCTGCCTTTTTCCTGGGGGTCCAGAGATGATGGGTCAAGATTAGCAGCAGAAGCCTATAGAAGAGGGTCTTAGGTTGGGCTCTAAGACAATAGCATTTTGTTAGGAAGAGGTTTCTCTGCCCTGAGCAACAGCAGGAACCAAAGCAGGAGATGAAGACAGTGTACCACTAGCAGGGGTGAGTGTCCAAGGAGGAGAAGACAGTGGGGTTGGGGGTAGCTTGTTGGACACTGGTAGTTCAACAAGAGAGAAGATCCCTGCTTGACACTTGTCACAGGGAGCAAGTTCTAGCGGTTAGGAGGGCAGGAAGCAGATGGGGAGGAGAGGTTGGGGCCAGGGACATGAAATGGACGTTGCCATCTTGTGAGGAGATGCCCTGTCACACTGCTTTGTGAGCTCAGGGACTTGCTGGCTTTCAACTCTTACAACCTGCCTCAGCTTCCCCTTCCTCTTCACCCTTAACTCAGCAGTGTATTTTCACAGTGGGAGAAAGCTGGCAAGGAGCAGCCTCCCTTCCGGGTTGGGAGAGAACCTGGCCCTTCCCCCAGGCTCACATCGTCTGAAGGAAATAAAACAGGAGCCACATGAACAGTTTTTAAAGTTTCTGGCACCAACATTAATAGAAGAGAAAAGAGCCAGGTGTGATGGGCACATATCTTTAATCTCAGCACCAGGGACACAGAGGCAGGCAGGTTTCTGTGAGTTCTGGTGTGCATAGTAAATTCTAGGCCAGCAGGAGCTGTGTACTGAAACCCTACTTCAAAAGAAATAAATAATTAAATGAAATGGAAAAAGCAGCAGATGATATTTTAATGCTATAGTTTGTTTGTTTGTTTATTAGACAGGGTTACTCTGTGTAGCCCTGGCTGTCCTGGACCAGGACGTTCCATAGACCAGGCTGGCCTCAAACTCTCTAGAGATCTGCCTGCTGGAAATTAAAGACATGCACCACCATGCCTGGCTTAATAGTATAGTTTAATTCGACATATCCAAAATATTATTTTAACAAGTAGTGAATGTAGAAATATTAATGAGAAGAGGGGACAAGCTGGCTCAGCGGATAATGAGTTTTCCACATAAACATGACCGGTTTGGATTCCCAGAGCTCACGTAAATGCTGGATGGGCACTGTAGCTTGCCTGTAATTCTAGTGCTCCGGGTTCGACGGAAATACTCTACGTCGGTGAAGAAGGTGGGGAGGAAGGCAGGCAGACTTCCACTGCACGTGTACACACATACACATCTGAATACACACCACACACATACACACACACACACACCATGTGAAAAAAGTAAAAAAAAAAGGGGGGGATATTATTGAGGTAGCTTACACACTGTTTTCCATACTTTTCACAGCACCTCACTTTACTGCACATACCTCACTTTACCGAGAAGCATTTCAGACCTTGTGTGCTTGGGGCTAGTGCATTGGCCAGCACAGGTGGAGAGGGCCCATCACCAGCAGGCAGAGGTTGGGAACTGGATAAGCACGCAGGCCTTCAGAGAGGCAGTGAGCAGGACAGTGTCCTTCGCTGTCATGCTTGGAAATTATATAGTCCAAATCAGATGGCATGGTGTGACTTGCAATCTCGTTCCAGACTCAACTATGTCTCCGAGCTGCCGCTCATAGACACAGGGAGCTCTCACGGGTTCTAGTCACTCCATGGCACTCCTCCCTCTGCCACGGAGCCTCGCTTCCTAGCCTGAACTCCTACCGCCTGGCACATTAGCTTAAAGCCCTGACCTGTTACATTTCATCTTGCTGTCAACGACGAAAACATTGTCAGCTGTTAGCAGCTCCTTGTACCTGTGTGAACAAGTGCTAGGTCCTGAGGTGGGGAGGGAAGCAGGAATGCCAGGGTCTGATGGGAAAAGAAGTGAGGCCGAAGGAGCTTGCAGCAGCCTGGTGGTTCTGCAGCATTGACCCAAAGTTCCTGGGGAGCAAGCACCATGTCTCCCTTGTGTTAATGTCTTAGCATCCAGCAACTTATTCCCAGAAGGGGATCTGCACACGTGTGTACTGCAAAGTTTCCTTTTGTGGTCTCCTTCAGAGCTGCCTTGTCAGCAAAGACAAGAGGTTTCTGTCACACCCCCTGAGGATCCCTGAATTTCCTTGCCCTGTTTCCTTAGAGAGAGCTGGAGACTCCTGAGGGAAGCCTTTGTGGGGTGTCCCATAAGAAATTAGACTTGGAGCTAAAGGAAGAGAAGTAGTGGTCCGCAGAGCGGAGGAAAGAAAGGTCTGGAAGAAACCAGGGATGCCCTTGTGAGTTCCTAAGCCCCAGCAAAGGTCTGCAAATCTCCTGCCTGGGGGCTGAAATGGCAGGCCCACTGGGGTTCTTTGACCCTCCCTGGTTAGTTTTGTTAGGAGTGGGAGGAAGCTGGTCAGAGTGGCCGTGAACTGCATCTGCAGGCATCCAAGAGTCGTGTTTCTCTTACCTGCTTAGCTCTTGGTCTCGATCCAGAATGAATCTGTATAGCAGACACATTCAGGCCCTTAGGTTAGGTGTAAAAAAAAATTCTATACACCAGCAATGGTATATGAAATAGTGTGTGTAAGTCAGACACGTCAGGGCTTCGGGTGCCCTGAACCCACGCGAGCTGGCCTTGACCATCCTGTTTTAGAGGGTTGTCTAAATGAGCTCGCTGAGGGGAAGGTGGTAATGCCATCCAAGCTCTGAAGGAGAGGATCTGCCAGGCAGAGCCACGCAGCAGAAGCTCAGGGGCTGTCTGTGGCAAGCAGGCCAGGCTGAGCAGTAAGTACTCACTCTGATGAGGGATAAATACAAAATTCAGTTCAGCTGTAGAGTAGACTGGGCCATGGGTGTGCTAAGGGATCACCAACCTTTCTTCACCTGGCAAAGGGGCTGTCGCCTACAGGGTAAAATTCGCTCATGGCAGTGAATAGCTGAATCTTTCATTTGGAAGTTCAGAAAGGCTCAGAGCCTTCTCAGAGATCACATGGCTGAGCTAGAGAGATGGCTCAGGGGCTCCAGAACCTAGTTTCATTCCCAGCACCCTCACCAGGCAGCTCACAACCACCTTTAACTACAGGAATCTGACGCCCTCCTTCCGGACTCCACAGCCACCCACACATGTGCACAGACCCATACACAAACACAAATCTTTATATGATTTTGAAATAATTTTTATTTGTTTGTCTTAAAGATCACACAGTTGGTAAATGACACATCTAATTTGAACTCAGCTCTGTCCACCTCTGGTCCACCCTCTTGAAAAACACACTAACATTTCAGTGTCTTTGATAGGGCAGAACCTAGAGAACTGGGTTTGGGCATCATGACATTTCTTACTACTCATAGATAAGGGTAACAAGCCTTGTCCTGGCTTCTGTTCTCCCCAGTTCTTGCCTCTCCAAGGTGCTCTGGGGATGTTCAGCTAACCTTTCTCTTTCTCTGTCTGTCTGTCTGTCTGCCTGCCTGCCTGTGTCTGTGGGTCTCTGCTTCTCCTGTGGAGGAAGATTCTCTCTTCTCTGTCCTCTGGCTGTGTGTTCTCTGGCCCTTACCTTCTGTTTGTCCATCTGCCTCTCTCTGTGCCTGCCCTGATTTCTCTCCAGGACCATCCAGTGGACATGGGTGGGGCCCTGGGGCCCGCCCTGCTGCTCACTTCACTCCTTGGTGCCTGGGCAGGGCTGGGTGCAGGGCAGGGAGAAAAGGCAGTGACGGTGGCAGTGGTGTTTGGCAGCTCCGGGCCACTGCAGGCCCAGGCCCGGACTCGTCTCACCTCTCAGAACTTCCTGGACCTGCCTCTGGAGATCCAGCCACTGACAGTTGGGGTCAACAACACCAACCCCAGCAGCATCCTCACCGAAATCTGTGGGATTCTGGGTGCTGCCCGGGTCCACGGCATCGTCTTTGAGGACAACGTGGACACCGAGGCTGTGGCCCAGCTACTGGACTTCGTCTCCTCACAGACCCATGTGCCTATCCTGAGCATCAGCGGAGGCTCTGCCGTGGTCCTCACCCCCAAGGTGCCTGTCCCTTCCTCCCTGAGCCCAGAGCTAGGCTGGAGCTAGGGTCCAGGGCTGAGTTTGGACTAGGGAACAGCTCTTAGGTCTTTGGAAGCTGGGCCTGGGTGGGACTGAAGATGTGATGAGGGAAGGGGGAGAGACTGTGGGAAAGATATTTCTGGTTCCAGTGTACCAGTGCTCTGAATTGCTGTCACACTTGTGCCTGGATGAGGTGGGAAGATAGCCTACCAGCAGTGGTGGCCAGGCTACCCCTCTGCTTCTCCAGCTCTCACTGGCAGGCTTCAGACCCTTTGGACACTGAGCGTTCATCCGTAGGAGATGGCACCACAAGGCCAGGTCACTGCTCCAGGCAAGGCAAAGACAGACCAAGCTTGTCACCCTTGGTCTTCTGGGGAGAAAGTTTCCAGCACAGATTCATATGTAATTCCAAGTGACAGAGGCATTTTGAAGGCAAGATGGATGCCCCCAGGAAAGGAGCCTCACAAGGCCTGTTTGGATAGGGTGTTGGCCAGATATGACTTTTTAACAAGTGATGTTTGCTCTGAGACAAACATCAGACAAAATTCCCCCTTTGCTCTGAGGCTAAGGGGGAATTGGGAGGGGCATAGGGATCTGCTGGGAGCTTTGGATGATAGATAGAGAGAAGCCTGGGGAAGGAGTGGGACTCACCACTTGGGAATCGGTTAGATTTTTTAGTAAAGGCAGTCAGGGGAAAAGGTGAGGGAGAACACTGGTTTGATTTGCTTCTATTTCACTGCTAATTCACCACAGAGAAGTCTGAGACTATACGGACAGGGTACGAAGGCTCCTCACCTACCTTCTGTCCACCGTGGCCCATATCCCCTCCCCATGCTCACCCTTGCCCTACTGTGGTGAACTGAAGCAAAAGTCCAGACAGCTTATTACCTATCCCGCCCGTAAATATTTCAGTGTGTACCTCCAGCAGACGAAAGCCTAGAAAAACAAAACCGCCATACATTATCACGTCTAAAATAAATAACAAAGCTCCCTCAGCCTGCTCAAATATCCGGCCAGGGTCATCTCCCCACCACCTCAGAAATGTCATACGTGTTTGTTTTTTTAGTCTGTTTGCTTGGATCAAGAGCCAAATGAGGTGGTGGCTACGGCTGCAAAGTCTCCATCTTTGTGCTTTCTCTCTTTGAGATAGGGTGTCAGTCTCTAGCATGGGCTACAGTCTGGAACTTACTGTGTAGACCAGGTTGGTCCTGAACTTGTGGCAACGACCCTCCTGCTTCTGCCTCCCAAGTGCTGTGGGTACAGGCATGTAACCACCTTGCTTCTTTGGTTCTCCTAATTGAAATGAGTCTACTGAAGAAACGGGGGTTGGGACCTATAGTTTCCCTTTTTAAAAAAATCAGATTTGGTTGATGACAGTGAGAGGCATCTTGGGAGCAGCTGTAGTGGCCCCAAGGAGACCTTGGAAGGAATCTGCACACTGAGGTTGAAAGCGCTTGCGGGCTTTGGGGTGGTAGAGGATAGTGAAGGAGGCGCTTTCTCACTGGGAAGCTCTAGGAAGGATGGTGCTTTCCTCAGCTCCCAGGACTTTGGTTCTTACGGTGCTTGCAGAGGGCAAGTTGGTCTGGGCCGTGCTTCTCAAATTCGCGGGCTCAGGGGAATCTCGGAAGAGCTTCTTCATAGGCAGATACCAGGGGTCACCCCGAAATCCTACTGGATGCAGTAGGTGTCGGGGTACGTTTCTAATAGGTTCACTGATGGTGTTGATGTTTCTGGTCCGTGGTCCAGCAGGGTCAGGTTGGGGGCCGGAAATTTCGTTCGTAAAATTCCCTAGGTGACTCCAATTGGGCCCAGAGCAGGGGGCTCTCGGGACACGGAGCCCCTTCCTCCTCTGTGCTTTCTGGAACAGGGAAAGGTGGGGGCAGAGGCTCAGGGCGAGGCTCGTTCCGCCGGGCTCCGCACTTAGGCCCCGCCCCGCCCCCAGGAGCCAGGCTCCGCCTTCCTGCAGCTGGGCGTGTCCCTGGAGCAGCAGCTGCAGGTGCTGTTCAAGGTGCTGGAGGAATACGACTGGAGCGCGTTCGCCGTCATCACCAGCCTGCACCCGGGCCACGCGCTCTTCCTCGAGGGCGTGCGCGCCGTCGCCGACGCCAGCTACCTGAGCTGGCAGCTGCTGGACGTGCTCACGCTGGAGCTGGGCCCGGGCGGGACGCGAGCGCGCACTCAGCGCCTGCTGCGCCAGGTCGACGCGCCGGTGCTGGTGGCCTACTGCTCCCGCGAGGAGGCCGAGGTGCTGTTCGCTGAGGCTGCGCAGGCCGGCCTGGTGGGACCCGGCCACGTGTGGCTGGTGCCTAACCTGGCGCTGGGTAGCACCGACGCGCCCCCTGCCGCCTTCCCGGTGGGCCTCATCAGCGTGGTCACCGAGAGCTGGCGCCTCAGCTTACGCCAGAAGGTCCGTGACGGTGTGGCCATTCTGGCCCTCGGTGCCCACAGCTACCGACGCCAGTACGGTACCCTGCCAGCCCCGGCTGGAGATTGCCGAAGTCACCCCGGACCCGTCAGCCCTGCCAGGAAGGCCTTCTACAGGTGAACAACTACCCAGTCATTTGGGCCAGTTCTTGGGACTTGAATGGCAGTGAGCTTGGGGTCCCTGGTCTCATCTCCCTCTAGCTCCTACTAGCCTATGCCTGGGGTCAAGTTCCTTTAGATCTCTGGGTCTTAGAATCCTTACCTAAAGAAACAGCAGGTTTTAGGGTTCATGAGGTCAACACAGGGAGACTTTTAAAATAAGCACACAAATGCTCTTTTATCGGAGGTGGTAAGGGGTGTCCTAGACAGAGCCACACCCTGGGGTCTTGGGGCACCCTGGCATCTCTCCTTACCTCCCCAGGCACCTACTGAATGTCACCTGGGAGGGCCGAGACTTCTCCTTCAGCCCTGGTGGGTACCTGGTCCAGCCCACCATGGTTGTGATCGCCCTCAACCGGCACCGCCTCTGGGAGATGGTGAGAAGGGGGTGAGCCCAGGGGCCTTCTGTTTCCTATTATTTCCCCGCAGCTGAGCAGAGGACGTCTGTCCATACCTCAGCTGTGCCACCTCCTCCGCCCTACCCAAGGAAAGCGCACCCTGCTTTCCCTGCACAACCGAACTTAAGCATTTCTGTCACACAGTCCTGGCCCACATATTAAACAAGTAGAATAAGGAGAGATCTGTGCTTAAGCACAGACGTACGCAAAACAGCATGGGGGCAGGGGAAGGTCACTCATGCCTGTAATCCTAGTACTCAAGCAGGCAGAGGCAGGATTGACTCAAATCCAAACCCAGCTTGATCTGTTTGAGCTACATAGCCAGTTACAGGCCAGCAGGGCTACATCCAAGAACCTGTTTTGCCCCCTAATAAAAACAAAACAACAACCCCACGAAGCAAGTGAGCAGAAAGGAAGACAAGAATCAGTTCTGCTTTCCAAGGAGGAAGCTAGAGATGGAATTGGATGTTGGGTTGGACTCTGGAGGACTAAGAGCTAACCTTACGTAGACAAAAGGCTGTTAAATGATGTGGCAGATAGTTGGGGGGTAAAAAAATGGGGAGATATTGGATATGAATGTTGGTGACGTCATGGGGAAGTGAGCCTGGTGAGACAGTCTGAGCTTTAGGAAGCTGTTTCGGTCCAGCAGCAATGTGGTGACTTTGGAGATCACGGGACCCAGGGAGGATGGTTGGGAGCCTGGAGGAGGATGTGGGGAGCCTGCTCTGTGTCCATGTTCAGCCCTTGGCCTGTTTTCCTGTCTTCCAAATGCCTTTGCCGCAAGCCTCCCTAATCTCTCTGCCTTGGTGCCTGTAGGGTGCTCGCTCTTGGCAGATGGTCCCCAGAAGCCCTGTCTAGAGAGCAGGGGGCGGGTAGCGGTGCTGCAGGTTCTGGCTGAGGCTGCTTGTCCTCTGCAGGTGGGGCGCTGGGATCATGGAGTCCTCTACATGAAGTATCCAGTCTGGCCTCGCTACAGCACTTCTCTGCAGCCTGTGGTAGACAGCCGGCACCTGACGGTGGCCACACTGGAAGAACGGCCCTTTGTCATTGTGGAGAGTCCTGACTCCGGCACAGGTGGCTGTGTGCCCAACACTGTGCCCTGCCGTCGACAGAGCAACCACACCTTCAGGTCTGGTGTGAACTGGGTGTTGCCATGGGAGGGGTAGCTACTGTGTGTGTGTGTGTGTGTGTGTGTGTGTGTTGGTGTGTGTGTGCATGTGCGCGTGCGTGATGCTTGGTTGGAGGTGGAGATCACTTGGGGGCTGGGAGGAGCAGCGGGGGTTGGGCCCTGTGATGGGCTCCGACTCATGGTGGTGGCTGCTGCAGCAGCGGGGATGCAGCCCCCTACACCAAGCTTTGCTGCAAGGGCTTCTGCATCGACATCCTCAAAAAGCTGGCCAAGGTGGTCAAGTTCTCCTACGACCTGTACCTGGTGACCAACGGCAAGCACGGCAAGAGGGTGCGAGGCGTGTGGAACGGCATGATCGGGGAGGTAGGTCCACCCCAGGCCACCCTGCGTGCTGCCGGACTGCACGCTTCCCTCGGCCATGGGGTTGTGCAACGAGGCTGTCAGCTCTGCTGGGATGAGGTCCTGGGGACTCAGCTCCGAGGACCCACTGGTGGGTGCTGGGCGCACTCCCTGGATGAGGACTGGGGAGAGTGAGTGCTGAAGTTCTTGGGGTCCTTTTGGATGCCCTCTTGCCCCCTAGGTATACTACAAGCGGGCAGACATGGCCATCGGCTCCCTCACCATCAATGAGGAGCGCTCTGAGATTATAGACTTCTCTGTGCCTTTTGTGGAGACCGGCATTAGTGTGATGGTGGCTAGAAGCAATGGAACTGTCTCTCCCTCAGCTTTTCTGGGTGAGGTTTGGGTGGTCAGTGAAGGCTCTGGGCACCATGGTTCAGGGGTGGGGGTGGAGGGCATGAGCAGAATGGTGCCCCTCAAAGTCAAGTGTGTTATCTGCGGGAGTCTTAGAGGGTGGTGGGAGGTAAGTGAAGAGGAAACTGAAGGAGTGATGGTATCGTTAGTGGGTTGTGAGTGAGGTCAGGTGAGAAGAATCTGATGGACAGGCCAATGGAGGCACCGGGAAGGATGTGAAGAGAGACTGGCTACCGGCTATGGTGTGGGTTAGGTCATGGACCAAGGATGAAGAATGTGGGGAGTATGAGAGAGATGCTGATGTGTTTTTTTTTTTGTTGTTGTTGTTTTGTGTTTTTACTCATTAGGAACCCTGTACTTGGGGGGTCAGCCCCATTATGGCTGGCCCCCAGCCAGCATACAACTATGTTCCTTCCCTTTCCAGAGTGCCCAGTGGGAGGTCAGGTGGGGCTTGCAGCATGAAGCGGTTCAGAGAGCTGTGAGGACAGGTGGAATGCTGGAGAGGGGCTGAGAGCTAGTGTCAGTGTGAGACTCCAGCCCTGCCCCTTTGTGCTGAGTGGCTTAAAAAAATCAGAGCCAAGAGTGGTGGCACTTGTCTTTGATCCCAGTATTTTGGGATCAAAGCATGTGAGTTCAAGGCCAGCCTGGTCTACACAGTGATAGTGAGTTCCAGGCCAGGCAGGAACACACACACACACACACACACACACACACACACACACACACACACACA
>NW_026596131.1:10592609-10638766 GCF_907164565.1 Psammomys obesus | reverse complement strand
ACACACACACACACACACACACACACACACACACACACACACACACAGTGGAGTGATGTGAGGTCTGAGAGCAGAAGAGGGGAGGAAGCATTGGACACTGCCTACTGTTCTTCCTTAGGCTCTTTGGGGGTTCTGCTGCTCTGAGGATGAGGGGCCTTTGGCCCCATCTACAGGGCTGCCAGGCCCCTCCTTTGCACATGTCTCCAGCTGTGGCTGCTCAGCACTGTTGGAATGGGATGGGGCCCAGGTCTCTGAGTCACTTGTCTTGGTCCCCAGAACCCTACAGCCCTGCCGTGTGGGTGATGATGTTTGTCATGTGCCTCACGGTGGTCGCCATCACTGTCTTCATGTTCGAGTACTTCAGCCCTGTCAGCTACAACCAGAATCTCACCAAGGGCAAGAGTAAGCTGTTCCCCGGGCCTGGGTGGAGTGACATGGTGGAATGGCCAGTGAGAAGGTTCCCACCAGGAACCTCTGAGCGCTTTCACAGTGGGTCAGGAAAACCCCAACACCCACCCTCTCACCCCCAGAATCCAGCGGCCCATCCTTTACCATTGGCAAATCCGTGTGGTTGCTGTGGGCACTGGTCTTCAACAACTCTGTCCCCATCGAGAACCCCCGGGGTACCACCAGCAAGATCATGGTCTTGGTGTGGGCGTTCTTCGCTGTCATCTTCCTTGCCAGCTACACGGCTAATCTGGCGGCCTTCATGATCCAGGAGCAATACATCGACACTGTGTCGGGCCTTAGCGACAAGAAGGTTCCTGGGCCACAGCCAGGTGGAGGGTGGGGACACACCAACGATGGGGATAGACCTTGGAAGGGCAGACCCAGGACAAAGAGTCTGGGGAATTTGAACTAGGGCTGCAGTGGGAATAATCTGGGGGTCTGGGGAGAGGGACTGCGTAGGTCCACAGTCTGAGTGGCCTTGGCTAAGTCTCCACCTGTTCCGGGCTTCCAAGGTCCCATGTGTAAAAGACAGGAGAAGCCTGTCTAAGGCTGTGCAAGTCAGACTTGGGGCTGGGGCTTTGATACCCGGGAGGCTAGAGTAAGAGGGTGGGAGTGGCTTGCTCTTTGCCTGTAGTTTCAGCGGCCTCAAGATCAATACCCACCCTTCCGTTTCGGCACGGTGCCCAACGGCAGCACAGAGAGGAACATTCGTAGCAACTACCGTGACATGCACACCCACATGGTCAAGTTCAACCAGCGCTCGGTGGAGGATGCTCTCACAAGCCTGAAGATGGGGTGGGTCCCCAGCCCTGCGCCCTTCTGTCTCTGGTGCCATGTCTCCCCAGGAGGCACCCTTAGGCAGCCCTTCCTTAGAGTCCTAAGGTGGGGACAGTGGAGCTGGCATGTCATGTGGGACTCCTGGGGAGGGATGGGAAGGTCTTGAGGTAGAGTGGAGTTGAAAGTGAAAATGCGTATTTACCCTGTGACCCAGAAATGTGTTGAGGTGATGACTACAAAGTTTGCACACTCTTAAGGGTGAAAGGGGATGAGCAGCTGGGCTGTATATTTTGCGGCAGAGAGTCCCCTATCCTCGTTGAGGAGTGAGGAAGGGGTTCTTTGCAAGGGCACCTCCCCGTGGTGGCTGCAGGCTCCTGTACTCAGACCCTTGTCCAGGCCCTGGGTTTGCTGCCTCCCTCTCACCTGTATGGGTCCTTGGCCCTGAGGCCTCAGCCTGTCTCTAGGAAGCTGGATGCCTTCATCTATGATGCTGCTGTTCTCAACTACATGGCGGGCAAGGACGAAGGCTGTAAGCTGGTCACCATCGGGTCTGGCAAAGTCTTTGCCACCACTGGCTATGGCATTGCCATGCAGAAAGACTCCCACTGGAAGCGGGCCATAGACCTGGCACTCCTGCAGTTCCTGGGAGACGGTGAGTGCCATCACTTTAGGGGCCAGGGTGGATCAAAGAGCCTGTGGTTTTCAGTATCTCTACCACCATTTCTGTGTGCACCGAGTTGCACAAGGAAAGGCCTCTGGGGGTGAGGTTGAAGCAGTTTGGGGGATAAGTATGAAGGAAAACTGATGAGACCTCAGAAGGGGTGACTTGCAAGAGGGAGTGAGGACCAGAGCTGGGGGTTCCCCAAAGGGCAAGGTAGGCAAGAAACACCCAAGTTGCCTGATGGGGGTTCTGAGTGGCTGAGCACCACCCCGAAGAACCTTCTCATGGTCTTTCCTAGATGAGGGCCAGACACCTGCCTACCCCCAAGTTGGAGGCAGGCAAGCCTTGGCAGCAGGGCTCACGGGCTGGAATGGCCAGCCCAGCCTGCACTAAACTCAGAGAAAGCTCTCAGTCTGCAGGATTTCCATCCTTAGCCACAAGTTGTCTGAGCTGCGTGAGCACCTTAACTCTAGCACTCCGGGGACCAAGACAGAGTTCATGAGTTGGAGGCCTGTGCTACAAATCAAGAGTTTGTCTCAAAATAAAACATAACACTCCCATGCCTTGGGGCGGCAGGGGTGGCTCGGTGGCTAAGAGCACACTCTGCTCTTGCAGAGAGCCCGAGTTTGGTTCCTTACACCCACATTAGGTAACTCACAACTGACTGTAACTCCAGCTCCAGGGGGACTGGACACCTCTGGCCTTCATGAGCATCTGTACCTTAAACCCAAAACACTGTTCACACCATAAATTGCCCAGAAGAATGAGAGCACAGAAGAGTGCTTGCACTCTCCCAGGGGCCCAGCTCGGGCTTGGCATGTCAGCCGTAAAGAGTAGAGGGGGAGGATGCATGAATGAGCGAGTGCATGCTAAAATTTAACCAACTGACAAGCCTTTACTGCCAGGTGTGGTGGTGCCAGCCTGTAATCCCAGCACTTGGGAGGTGGAGGCAGGAAGTTCATTCTTGCCTACTGTCAGGTTCAAGGCCAACCCTACCTCAAATAACTATGAAAACAAGACTTTACTGAGCATATGGGAGTGGGCAGGTAAAGGGCATTAAGGCTGACACAAATTCTGCAGCTCGCTTCGCTCTGCCTTTTCTCCTCGCTTACTGGCTGCCCTGTCCTGCCTCTGCTCCCCGCTAGGAAACAAGGATGTGGAACCATCCTCTAGCCAGGCTTAGGGGGAGTGTGGGTAGGGTTTGTCAACCACTTGAGTCTTGTATGTACTCTCTGTCAGGGGAGACGCAGAAGCTGGAGACTGTGTGGCTCTCGGGGATCTGCCAGAATGAGAAAAATGAGGTGATGAGCAGCAAGCTGGACATCGACAACATGGCTGGGGTCTTCTACATGCTGCTGGTGGCCATGGGGCTGGCCCTGCTGGTCTTTGCCTGGGAGCACCTGGTCTACTGGAAACTTCGCCACTCGGTGCCCAGCTCATCCCAGCTAGACTTCCTGCTGGCTTTCAGCAGGGTAGGTGCCTGCCTCCTCCCGCACACGCCTCAGTGTCGGGCACCGCCACGCGGCTGCCTGTGGACCCGTTTCCTGATGTAGAACTGAGACATTGGGAAGGAGTGTGCTTTGAGTCCTCCCTGCCGTTTGCTAGAACGCGTCGTTAGAAAGATACCAGATCCCTGTGCAGAGCGGCACGAGTTGCCTGACACACGAGGAGCGCACAGTTGGGGCTTTAAGAAGCTGTTGCTTGGAACAAGGCCTGGGACAGCGATGGCTGGTCCCTGCGAAGGCGCCTCAGCTCACAGCCTGTCTCCCCTTTGTGTCTGACTAGGGCATCTACAGCTGCTTCAACGGGGTGCAGAGCCTCCCCAGCCCCGCGCGGCCGCCCAGCCCGGACCTGACAGCAGGCTCAGCCCAGGCCAATGTGCTGAAGATGCTGCAGGCAGCTCGAGACATGGTGAGCACGGCAGATGTGAGCAGCTCCTTGGACCGCGCCACTCGCACCATCGAGAACTGGGGCAGCAACCGCCGCGCACCCGCTCCCACCAGCGCAGGCCCGCGGTCGTCCACCCCGGGTCCTCCGGGACAACCGAATCCCAGCTGCTGGGGGCCTTCCGGTGGGGGCCGCACCCCGCTAGTGCGCAGGGTCCCGCAGCCCCCGGGTCGCCCCGCGATGTGCGGGGCGCCTCTGCCCGACGTCTCTCGAGCATCCTGCAGGCACACTTGGGATGCGCGGTGGCCGGTGAGAGTCGGGCACCCGGGGCGGCACCTCTCAGCCTCAGAGCGGCGCGCGCTCCCGGAGCGCCCCCTGTTGTCCGCACACTGCCACTACAGCTCCTTCCCTCGCGCGGAGAGGTCCGGGCGCCCCTTCCTCCCGCTCTTCCCGGAGCCCCCGGAGCCTGACGACCTGCCACTGCTCGGGCCAGAACAGCTGGCTCAGCGGGAGGCTCTGCTGCGCGAGGCCTGGGCGCGGGTCCCACGTCCTCGCCATGCTTCCCTGCCCAGCTCGGTGGCAGAAGCCTTCACTCGATCCAGTCTGCTGCCTGCCAGGTGCAACGGTCACGCCTGCGCCTGCCCATGCCCCCAAAGCCGGCCATCCTGCAGGCACTTGGTTCAGTCACAGTCAATGCGGCTGCCATCCTACCGGGAGGCTTGTGTGGGGCAAGTACCAGCAGGGGTGGCCACCTGGCAGCCCAGACAGCACGTCTGTCTGCACGCCCATAGCCACCTGCCATTCTGTTGGGGGACTGTCTGCCGTCACCCTCTACCCTGTGCCAGCCACAGCCCCTGGCTCGTTGGAGCCTGGGATCCTCCATCACACAGAGGCAGGACCCTGGGGCTAGGAACGGGCTACAGGGACAGTGGGGTGCCGGGAGAGGTCAGCAGGGAAGCCTGTGGGACACAAGGGTTTTCAAGATCCTGCACCTGGAGGCGGATCTCCAGCCTGGAGTCAGAAGTGTGAGGTCCTGGCTGCTCTGGCTCCTGCTGGACTGGATTCTGTGGCTGGCCTTGGCCAGGTTTAGGAGGCAGGCAAGCTTGGGCTCCTCTGACTTCTGCTTTGAAATCCTGGCCATGGGACCCCCGTGAAGACGACGTCTTCCGTGGCTAGCTTAGCAGGCTTAGGGCCTGGTGTGGACACCGGGATCTTGCTCATCATAAGAAGTCTTGCAGTCACAGGGAGTAAAAACGGGTGAGCCAGTTCCTAGTTGTGGTTGCTGTGCCTTGGGGACACGGAAATTGGAAATGGGGCTGAGATGGGGCCATCCCACTTCTTGCTCCAATAGGTTGGAATCTCTTTTCATTGGAGCACTGGGACATTAAAGCAACGTTTTACAGCCCACTTGGTCCTGGCTCCTCATTCTGCATCCTGGAGGATGTGCAGGACAGTCTGGGGTGTATTCTGGGGTAGGGCATGTGGACAGCTCTGTCTGAGAAGGTCCAAGGCTGTCCAAGAAGAAGGTGAGAGTAGGTGAGGCTGGCAAAGGGCTCTGGGCTGTAGAAGCCATTTGGTATTCAGGGCTAGTTTCCAGGTATTCTGTGGCAAATGTGCTCAGTACAAGGGCTCTGGGAGTGATGAATTGAGTTCACCACTCAAGTCTTCTTGAAAAGGGAGGCTGCTGCTGGTGACAGTGGTTGTCTGGACAGGCTGGGAGATGCCACTGGGAGCCTGACAGTGTCACAGTGGTAAAGGCGGCAGAAGGTCTGTTTGGGGAGTCTGCTCTGGGGCACTGGTCCATGGTCTCTGCAAGCTGGGCACAGGTGATGTCCTGGGTAGGGATGGCTCAGCCTCACTGTGCCAAAACTTCTGGGATGATCTGCCCATCCGTCCAGCTCCTCAGGTTCTCAGCTGACTACATTTTACTGTCACGTAACACTGGCTCTGGGGACCTCTGTAAAGATGGCGTTTGCAGTCTTTCCAAATTTCCCATCGGCAATTACATCTGTTCTCCAACCATGACTCTGAAGCGAGCAAGTACTGGCCACCATTCCAAACAGGGTAAGCATAATGTATCCAGTCACTCTTTCATGAACTGCTAAGGCTATAAAGCTGGGGTCCTGCTGTCCTCTTACAGGTTGGATGAAGTGGAAGCTGGCAGATATGTCATGTGACAGAGAGGGAGGTGAAGCTGTTGCTGTTGGTGGTAGGAGAGTGATGGATACAGTGAGCCCTAGAGCCAACTCAGTGTCCTGTGCTATAGTTGCTTATGCTGACTCTTCAGCATAAGCTTGGGCAGGAGCCATGGGAACTGAGCCCTTCTAGTTTTGTTTTAGGGAAAATGGCAAGGTCAGATACGTTTCCATTTATGGCCAGAGCCTGGTCATCCTAAGAATGGGTGGCCCCATCTCTCATGGTCATGTTCACTTGCTGCCTTATGGCTGTTCACAAGATGGAACCAGGCAACAGCAACAGGTCGAGATCCAGAGTCTAGGTGGGTACTGACGACAGTGATCTCTCTGGAAGGGAGCCTGGCGTTAGACCCAGACACAGCAGTGACAGGGTTAATGGACAGCCACCAGCTTCTGCACCTGAGTCCTGGCCTTCCCACCCTCCTGAGCCAGGGTCTGTGTGCAGCTGTAGGAGGAGACTGCAGCAGGTGAAGCTGGGAGGCAGTGGGAGGCCCAGGCTGCTCCGCTTGCTGCCCGGGATCATTAATAACCAAGAACTGGAAAGATGATTAAGACTCAGACGTGGAACTGAGCCTGCTGTTGGCTCCCTGGCTCAGGTGCCAGCAGCCTGGTTCTTTTCTAGGAATGTATGAAGGGGCAAGAGGCCCAAGAACAGATATCTTAGCTTCCTGGTCATGGTGGAAGTGCCTTGGCTCCCTCGTACCTCTAAGAGGAGATAGAAAGTCTGACTGGGGATGGGGGGCGGGGAGAGAAATGTGAGGTCACAGAAAGAAGAGCATCTAACAGGCCCTAACAAACCCCACCCCCAATGCTGTTTTTTTTCTTTTGACGCAACATGGGAAGAGCAAGGCCCTGTCACTTGTCTCACAGTGGGACATGCTTACAGTCTGACCCAGTTCCCTCCCGTGGCTGTCCTAGCTGCTTTCCTCCCTCCTGTCTTTAGTCAAAAGCTCATATTCACATCAGCATTTTCCAGGGAGTCAGTGCTCACAAAGGGGGTTGGGGTGACACAGCATCTCTAGCCATAACCCTCCAGCTTTACTTACCTTGCTCTTTGCAAGGGGAGGGCAGTCCTCAAGTTTCCTAGAAGACTAGGGATCTACAGTCAACCCTCTTCCCCAAAGCCTCCTAGATTTGGATGACTCCAGGTTGGTATCCCTTTTCTGGAGTGCAGCAGTCAGCAGCCACGGGATTAACACTTCATTAGGAGGTGATGAAGCTAAACAGTACCTGGGAGCCTCAACTGGGTCCTGTCAGTCCCAGGTTACCCCTAAAGCCACAGCTGGCAAATGACAAGAGACAACCATGGGTAATATAGCAGCTTTATTAAGGACTTTGGTGCCGGGATGAGCTCAGTCCTTTAGTTTCCATGACCTATGATCTGGGGGGGGGGGGTCCCCCAGAAGAGGGATGGTTACAGATGCTTGCTGCCCTGAGGCCACGGGGTATGGCAGTTTGGTCCTCACAATGTATCCAGCACTGTGCAGGGCATGCGGCCCCTAAGAAGGCCGACAGGGCTTGCCTCTGCCTGGCTGTTAAGAACCAGCTTCCCAGCAGCCCCTGGCAACAGTCAGCTTGGTACTTAACCCCTTAGGCAGATGTCAGCCTTCCTCTGCCTCTGGAACTACGAGGTACTTCAGCAAGAGCCCCATGAGGCAGGCACTGCCTGTTGCTGAGGCTGCTCTTGGCCCCATGTGGTGAGGGCAGCTGTGTGGCCTTGGGCCTGGCCTGGTGCCCACCGACATTTTCTACCACTCCACAGTGCCTCGCAGCTTGCCATCTGCCCCATCTACCAGTCTCAGGTGAGGCACAGCCAGAGCTCTTGGAGCTGTGCTCCAACGCTCAGCTGGGCCTGGTGCTCTGTGGAGAAGGCTTACTCTCACCTTGACCTGGCCTGCCCTTGGGACTGGTCCAGAGCAATGCGGATGGATGGCAGTGACAACCACTGAGTTTCAGAAGACCTCCTCCAAAGAGACTCAGATCCTGGGCCAGGCTGGGTGGGTTCGTCTGCTGCCCTCCCAGCCATGAACCTCGGGGCCTCTTTGCAAACAGATACCAGGACCAAGCCTATCACCTTACCCTGGTGATATAAAGACTTTTAATGTGCTTGATGCCTGTGGGGGAAACAAATGACAGCCACACCCACTAACGCTAAGCCCTTTGAATTTTCTCCTCTTTGTGCCCAATTCTCAGGGCCCACCAGTGACAGAAGCCTGGTGTGATGAGGAAGGTGACCTCATGTGACTTCTAGCAGGTCAGACAATAGGTGGAGATCAGAGAACAAAGAAACCAGACAGTGGCAGTGGGGAGGGCTTCAGCTTGGCATCAGTGGTGGTCACTGGGTCTCACCTCCCTCCTAGGCTGGGGCTTCCCTAACTTAACTTGGGGGTGGAGGGGAATGCAGCAGGCTCTCTGCTGCTTCCTGAGGCTCCAGATTGCCACATAAATCAACCTGGGCTTTATGATGCTAATAAATTTTCCACCAAAATTTGGTTTGGAGCCTGGGGGTGGGGTGAGGTGTGTGTTGCAGTAAGATGATTTAATTTGCTTTGTCCTTAAGCAAGAGGGAGAAGGGTAAGTACAGATGTTTTAATTGAGTTCTCAGCAAATAGCCTGAGCAGGGGGGTGGGGCGGGGGATGGGCAGCTCTTCCTTATTCCTGAACCTGCTTCTGTATTGCTTTCCTCACTTGGCCCACCCTGGGGCAGGGTCTCCTGGGAAGATGCTGCATTGGCAGACCAGTGTAGGGATGTCTGGTTTTCGTGTGGCTGGGCAATGATGATGCTTAAGAGCTACAGATGTTTGACAGTGGCGAGAGAGCTGTAGACAGGCCCATAATGACCTAGACATTCTTAGAGGCAGGGATGCAGGGGCCAGAGGTAGCAGGTGCTGCCAGTGGGTCCCAGATTCTTCGCAGGTTCTGCACAGGCCCCTAAGTCCCCAGGACATTCAACAATGTAGCAAAGTTCAAGCTTTAAATATGGCAAGACGTAGAAGGGAAGAAGTGGCTGGCGCAGGTCCCCTTACTAGGGTGAAGCAAGGCACTGAAATTAAAGAGGGGCAGGAGTCTGAGACCCTCCACCCCAGAGGCAGTTCTGTCTAGGACAGGTGGGACTAGGCCCAGGGTTGGGGCAAGTCAGGGTCAGGAGGGATCCCTGGATCCCAAAGCAGAAGGCACATCAAAAATGTAGCTCATTAATCACTCATCACGCCAAGGTCTAGTGGGTGTATGCGTGACTGAACAGGAGGCAGCTGGGAGCCTGGCTTCCTTCCACAGGAATGGTGGTAGGCAACCCCTCCAAGCTCCACAGTAGCCAGGGACCTGGGGAGTGCGGTCACTGAGTGCCCATGACCAGGCTCCTAAGGGCACCACCTCCTTAGTGTTGCAGTGCAGCATGGGAGCAAGCTGGGCTGTGTCACACCAGCCTGACCTTTTGCAGAGGGCCACTCTGTTCTCTCCCTGCTGTCAGTCCAGGGCAGGCAGCCACTATGGGTGTGGGTGGGATGATGAGCGCAGCTTCTCAAGTGGTACCCTGCACTTCATGGGGAGCCTGGGCTCCAAAGGAGAAGCCAGGGAACAGAATCCCTTTCAGGGACATAAGCAAAGGGCTTTAAACCCTGTGGAGGGGTGCCACATCTGCCTGCTTTGGCAGAGCTGGGACCCACAGCAAAAGCTCACACGGCTCTTGTCTAGGGACCCTGGTACCAATTAGCACATCCTGTCCTTGTCACTAGAACTGGCCAGGCCTCCCACAGGAGAAGAACTTAGCAACTGTCAGGGCTGGCAGGAAAGTGGACCCTGCCCATCACAAGCAGGCCAGGTTAGGAGAGCCAGGGCCTGGGATTCGCCTTTGCAGAGGCAGCAGCTGCTAGTGGACGGTCGAAGCTGCAGGACAGGGCACGGGGTCTGGCATAAATAGCAGTGCCAGCACTGTCTCCTCCACCGCACAGAGGAGGGAGCCAGCCTCCCAGGGCAGGCGTGGAAGAATGTGTGTAACAGCCACATTCCCAGGGCTGTCCTGCAGGGTGAAGTCCTGGGTGGGGCCAAGAGCCTCAGCTTAGCATGCTCATGTCGACCAGGGTGGCAGCTAAATCCTGCTTCCAGGCGGCGGGGCTGGAGCTGGGCTGTCCCTGCCTCCTGTTGTCAAGACACTGCCTGCTATCAGAGCTGGGTCTCATTGAGGACAATTTTGGCTGTGACAAAGAAGAAGCAGGAGAAAGCCCAAAGCAGCACAAAGGCCACCCAGAAGGTGTGGTGGAATGGGGACCGATGCTTGTTGACAGTTCCATAGCCAAAGGTCAGCTGGGTGTCCTTGCGGCAGAGGTACACCAGGAAGGCAGGGGTGACGTACTGGATGCCAGTGCCCGCATAGGCTCCTGTAATGCCCACCAGGAACTCCAGGTCATGGGTGCAGAAGGCCACCAGAATGGGGGGCGCCAGGGTGATGGTGGGGAACACCACTCGGTCTACCACCCAGGGGTAAGTGCCTCCCTCACGGTGAAAGAGTGTCTTCCAGTTGTTGCGCAGGGTTACCGCGATGATGGGGAAGTTGGTGCTGATGGTGAACACAGGGAAGAGGCCCAGGAAGAAGCGGACTGCCGCAAGGCCCACAATGTCGCACCTCGCAAAATTGAGGGTGTACATGTCCATGAGGCTGTCACCACGGAAGCAGAAGATGGCCGTGAAGGAGAGAAGTCCATAGAAGGCCAGGATCAACGTGTAGTCCAGGAACACCAGGCGTGTGATGAGGCGCTTGGAGGCTATGGGGGTGATGAGGGATGGCAGGGAGTGTTGGCACATGAAAGAGTAGACACATACCCCCAACAAGTTCTGGACCCCGGAGAAGTTGGCTAGGGATGGGTGCCCCTCTCCTTGCCCGTTTCCAATGCGCACCAGGGCCAGCACAATCATGATGGCAAAAGCTGCAAGACAAAGAGGGGGTCAGCGAGGACGAACTGGCTTGCCTGCTCAGACTCTGCTCTGCGGGGCTGTGCAAAGGCCCTGGGGAAGGAACTGTAACCCCCAACCTCAGAGTACCCCCATCCTCTTCTCCCCCCCTTTCCAGAAGCAGGGCCTGGGTGTGATCCAGAGACAGGAAATGCTTGGGTGACAGATCCTGATGAGGAGCTACTAGCGTCCCCTTCAAGGACTCCCTCAGGGGCTCCGTCAGCTTCCTGTCAGAGGCAGACCTGGCCAGCACGTATTTCTTCTCTCTTCCTCGGTTCAAAGGTTCTGTCCAGCGAGGCTGGGTGTGGGACATGGGGTGCTGAGGGGCTGAGAGGAGGAGGCATCTCGTAGGCACAAGTCCCCTGCTACATGTGGGTAAGAGGGCAGGGGTGCTGGCAGTTGTGTGTAGGGCTGGGTGACCAGGGTCTGCAGCAGGTGGGACATGGTGAGGGGGTCACTCCAGGGAAGAAAGGACACAGGAGAGCAAAGCTGGAGACAGGAGCCCTGAGTTGCTGTTCCTAAGGCTGGCAGCAAATGGCACATGTCTCCACTCTTCTGGGCTTGGGGGTTAGGAAATTTGCTGCAGAAGAGCATCTGTGACCTTATGTGTCTGAGGCAGTCGGGCTCTGTAGAGACAGCTGTCTGTACCTGGCAGTCTCTTAGAAGGCCTCCTCTCAAACCCTCCACCTGTGGGCTGGCTCACCAGCCTCGCTTCTAGAACCTGAGGCTCATGTACTACAGCATGACTGACGGACAAGGATTCCTGCAATGAAGAGGGCATTTCTAGGTCTCTCTAGCTTCTCATATCTTCTACTGACATCATCCAGGATTGCCAGTACTCAGCACGCACAGAGACCCCAAGTCTTGGTCTCCATTTTGAATTTATAGAGCCCTGTTGTCTCTATTTAGAACAGGTCTGACTACTCCCTGCAGTCTGGGACAAGTGCACAGGGCATGTGACACTTCTCTGTGAGTGGTGGGGACAGAAGTGTCTGGCATGTCCTGTCTTAGATGATCAGGGCTCTTCCTCAGGCTGAAGCTGGGGAACCCGTATTGTCTTCCACAGGACACTGGTACACCTCGTGGTTCCTGGGAGAGGTTGTTCTGCTGGGACCCACAAGAAGCCAGGCCCACATCTCTTCCCATCAGGACGCCTGGGAGTGGGCTGGAGCCATCCATTACTTTTAATCAGAGTTGCCTGACATGGGGAAAGGATGGGAGGGGGGAGCTCGGAACAGACCCGTGAAAACTGCCAATAAAGATGATGATTGGTTTCAGCTGTCACAGCGGCTCAATTCCACCACCACTCCTGCTCCAGGGCATCACAAATCTTTCCAGACCCGGCCAGGCCAAGGGAAGCATTGGCTAGTTCCTCTCTGAGCCTCAGCCCCAGGCCCCAGGAGTCTAGCTCATCACAGAGGTGCAGGGAGCTGCAGGAGTTGTACTGAGGCATGGCGTGGGGGAACCCTCTAGCTGGCTGGAAGTGGTGCCCTGTGTGCCAGTGAGGGCCCCAGAGCCTCAGAACAGCATGGCTGCTGGACGGTGGTTCAAGTGCCTGCTGGCTAGTTATTCAGGAGGTGGGAGCAGGCAGCTGTGCCACCATAGGGAGGACACTGGGTGAGAGCCAAGGGAGAAGCCATCATCGAAAGGCAAGATTTAAGTTGTGTTTTATCATCACCATTTGGGAGGCCACCTGTGACCTGACCCTGCTCTAGGCTTTGACCACAGCCAGCACGAATCTGGAAAGAGGCCAGGGGAGAAATGCTGCAGCTGTCTGTTGCTTGAACCTTGGGTCTTTAGAGAGGGCAAGATGGCAGGTCTTTATGGCTATGTTTGGCATCAGGTGCTGGCTATTCCTTCTAGGTTCTCTGGGACAGCCTCAAGAACTGTGGATAGGTGACTGCCTGCTTGTTCAGGGCGGCCGCCTGGACAACTCTGGCTGGGCTCTCTCTCTCTCTAGCATCTAGCTGCTGACATGGTCTTCCAGGGCCTGCATCCTTATGTTAGGCTTTTCTAGAACTTTCAGTATGGCCAGCCATAACTAGTCTTATCTGTTGATGTGATTCCAGAGATTAGTGACCAAGCTAGGTCTGATGGGTACAGGCCTAGAACCCCAGCTACTCAGGAGGCTGAGGAAGTAGGATGGTAAGTTCACAGCCAGTGCCTGGACTACACAGTGAGTTCAAGGCCAGCCTGGGGAAATATGTGGGGTTCTGCCTCAAAATAAAGGTGGCTAGAGAGATGGCTCAGCAGTGGTTAAGAACACTTGCTGCTCTTCCAGAGGACCTGAGTTCAGGTCTCAGCACAAATCTTACAATTGCCTAGCACACCAGCTGGGCACACACATGTGGCATACACTTAAACAGGCATATACACATTAAACTCTGTTAGTAATGAAAGCAGAGGGCTGCAGTTGGAGCTCAGTGGTAGACTGCTTGCCTAGTATGCACAAAGACCCAGGTTTAATCCAGACTAACCCAATCTCAGTCTGTCCTGGAGGGCCACTTTGTAGAATGGCAGCTTCCTGAAGGAGAGAGGCTCATCTGTCCCTTTTCTCCCTCCTTCCACTTAGCCACACTGGGCACTATCTGTGAAAAATGACCCAGCTATGGGGACAGCATACAAAGACCACCAGATCAGGTTAGGGAAAAGCACGGTACCATGTCTAAGCAGAGACGAGGTAACTCCTGAGGGCCTACTGTGCACTAGGCCCAGGGAACCCAAAAGGAGACACATCTTCACACCTGGGGAAGGGAGGCAGTTCTATGCACGAGTCCAAGGAACACTTTGGCCAGACACAGGTGGGGACACTTGCTGAGGCAAAGGAAGTGTACAGAGAGGCCTGAGGGAGAGCCCCAGCCAAGTCCATCAGAAGGGGCCCACTGACTCCCCATCACCTGAGCACACTTGGATGGCACTGTCCCCTGGGAACAGAAAGGGGAAGGGAAGAGTGCTGGTCTGGCTTTCAAACAGTTACGCCCAAAAGAAGCATTTATGTCCCTAACTGGACAGACACTGAGGAGAGAAGGGAAAGAAGCGGGGTGGGGTGGGCTAGGAGCTCTGACCTGAAGAGGTCCCAAGACCAAGTTGCAAGACTAAACCTCAGTCTCCTGGGACCAGACTCCTTTGTCCCTGGCACCTTCCGCCTTCCCCAGGTGCCAGAGGAGCAGCAGAGTTCACTAGCTATCTCTTAGATTGATCGCCCCGTCCCTGGGGAGGCGGCTGCTCCGAAAACTCATTAGGTCTGCTAATAAATCAAGGTGAAATAAGATGACAGGCCGGGAGCCACTGACAGTGCAGAAGGCGCACAGGGGACTGCCGGGGCCCGGGCTTATGCCGCTGTTCACCTCCAGCTGCAGGGGACACACAAATGGACACGGAGGTAAGATGTCGAGTGGCCTCTGGACATCCAGGATGTCCCCATCAGAGCTGCAGGGGTCTGCCCTTGAGCAGGGCCTGCAGTTCCGGGTGGCAGTGCCAGGTGTCCCTGTCTCTGCCCCGCCCTACCGGAGGCTCCGAGAAGCCATATACACGGGCATACACCTGCTTCCACACTGGAAGTCACACCCCGAGGGGTGTGAGGAAGCATCGAGGAGCCAGGGAGGACTCAGAAGGCTCGTGAGAGCTTGACATCAGATCACATGGGGACAGCGGGCCTGGGGAGAGCATCTGTACAATGACAGGGTGTGGGGGCGGGAGGCCAGGGTACTTTTCTCATTTATAGAAACAATTGTCCTTGTATAACCCGAGGCTTGGCCTTGAGCATTCACTCATTGGTCACTCAACTCACTCAACAGACTCGCTGAGTGTCTGCTGAATGTTGGCACTATTCTGGTCACTCGGGTAAATGCACAAGACAGACGCAGGCCCTCTCTTCAAGGCATCCAGAGTGCAAGAAAACCAAAAGATGAAAGGTGTCAAAGATAATCACAACAAAAGAAGGAACTGGCTAGTGGCCACCTTCGGGGCAGGATGGATGATGACATCCCTGTGGTGAGAATGGTCCAAGTTCAAGGGTGGAAGCCCATCTTGTAGAGTTGAGGGGAGGTGGGTGCCTGGTCCTGGCTGCTCTGTTCCAGAGTCTGTAGCTGCCTCACCTGCTCTTGGTTTAGGAGAGAAGGGGTAGGAGGGCTCATTGCAAGGCAAAGATGAAGAGCCGGGTGCCCCTCCAGTTTCCAGGCTCCCAGTCCCCGACTCTGCCTGAAGCCATGAGCCGCTTCCAAGAAGACTTCTGACAGCTGATCTAAGCTCTGCAAGCTGGCCTTGCCATATCGATTCACCTTGAGGCACAGCTTGCTCCCAGCATCTAACTCCTTGGAAGGAGGAGGGAGACAGGTGCGGAAGGCAAGCCATTACCTGAGGGGCTGAGACAAAGGCGGGCACTGCCTCTCGTCCCCCTTCCCCGTGTCGGGAGGCACCAGCTGCCCTACAGCACCCGGATGGCTTTCTTCCTTCCTTTCTGCGGTCAAGAGCCAGATAGATCCCTCCGGGAGCTGTCTGTCTGACATCAGAACACCTTCTCAGCAGACAGAAACGTCAGCCACACCCTCCTGGATACGTGCCAAGGACAGAGGCATGCTGATTCCTAAGAGCCTCAGAATAAACAAACAGCACTCTCCTGAATCCTTACCTTTTGGAGCAGGCCCTGCCTTCCAGGGACTCACCCCAGGGTGGGGGAAGGTGAGCAGGGATTTACTGGCCAGGTGAACACAATGGAGTTACACGCTTGTTGGGGCCAGATTCCTGATGAGCAGGAGCCCGACATTAGGGCACCTGTAACAGATGAGAGGCTATGGGAACTGGTTTGGTTTTTCTCCTAAGCGCACACTCAGTTCCCAACTCTCAGGCAGAACCTGGAGTTAGCAGGGAGCAGCCCCAGTCTTCAGCACTGGGAACGCAGCCTGGGGCAGCACCTAAGTGCTAAGCCTGCACTGTGTGTGGAGAGGGGACACCTCCTCCTCCGTCCAGCCAGTGACCTAGCTGCCGTCCTTGGTCTTGGATGTTGAGCATGCGAGGACCTTGCCTTGCTTGCAGGATCCCAGCATCTTGTGGGCTGGCAGGAACTGGGCCACCCGCCTAGGTTCTACTGATGCTGAGGCCATGGACCACTGCTCCCCTACACCCTTCCCTGGGAACACGATAGCGGTGAAGGTGGGACATGGAGTCCCTCTTAGTGGCATTACTATTTCCTTCTTCCCTGTGACTAGTTCTGAAATGACATGGGGCACTTCTGAGTATGCTGATGTCTCCCCTAGAAGGTGGCCTAAGCCCTGAGCTTAGGCCAGGAGGTTGGCTCAGTGAATAAAGGAGTTGTAGCCAAGCTGGACGGCCTGAGTTCAATCTTTGGGACTTGTGGTGGAAAGAACTGGCTCTGCATGTTGGCTCTCTGCTCTCTAAACGCATGCCATGGCAAACACACACATGCATGCAACTACACACAACTCATATGGCCCAGGGTAGCCTCCAGCTTACATGTAGCTAAGGATGATCTAGGGCTCTTTACTCTCCTGCCTCCACCTCCCAAGTGCTGAGAGTACATGTGTGTGCCACCAAGCCCAACGTTATTTTTTTCACACGGATTATAGCTAAAAGCATATACTTTGATATGTTTAATAAGTATTTTTTAAATCGAGTATATTCTTAAAGATTTATTTTTACTTTATTTAGGAGTATGCCACATATGTGTGGCATACTCACACATATGTGGCTGGGGAGGCCAGAAGAGGTCATCAGAACCTCTGGAGCTGGGGTTATAGGCAGCTGTGAGCTGTCTGGTGTAGATGCTGGGATCTGAACTCTGGTCCTCTGGAAGAGCAGGAAGTGCTCTGACCCAGTTGGCTGCCTCTCCATCCCCAAACTTTAGTATATTCCCATGGGACAGTGGGGTTCACACTGTGAACAGCTGTTCTTTGTGGGTACCTGCGATGTACTGACTTGTTGGGAATTTGAGAGATCCCTGCTTTGTGTCCGGACCTCAGCCTTAAGGTTTAATCATGAGAAAAGCTGAATCTCCTAACTCTAAGCCTTGGTCATTTCTCCTGATTTGCATGGGGAAATGGAAGGTCCGGACTGGAGGTTGCGACACTGCTTTAGAAGGTGAAAGGAGGGCTGGGCAGCACAGCTGGGAGAGCATTTGCCTGGCATGTGCAAGGAAGGCCCAAGTTCAATCCCTAATATCTTGAGTGAAAAAAGATGAAAGGCTTGAGTCCCCTTGGGCTGTGACAGCCAGCGTGTCCTGCTCTGCAGAAGGGAGGCCTAGGAGCTCGGAAAATCGCACGGGACCCAGGCCACCAAGCAAGAGGGTGTCTTGATACATGTGAAGCTGGAACCTGACCCCAGCCCATGGCCTACAGCAGGGCCTGAAAGGTCAAGACATATAGCTTGTACCAGGTGAGGAGGGCATATGTCCATTAAGACCAGACTACACACTACAGTCCTGCCCTAATCTGCAGTGCACAAGAGGTACACAGATACTTGAAACTGGAGCTCTCAGAGCCTCGGATGAATCCAACAAACACTGTCCCAGTATGCCAAGGCCCTAGGTGCTTCCTACAAGCAGCCATTTTCCTTCATGGTTCCTGGAGAGGGGGGATTCCCCCTTCAACTCTGAGCTCTGTACTGGTCCCAGTACCCACCCTGGGACAGGCTCAACCCTCTGCCATTTCCTAAGTCTCATTTGTGGCTCTGGCTCCAGCTTAGCACATATGAGGAAGCAGCCATCCACTGAGGTGGCCATCTATCACTGTGGCTGTCAGGAGGACAGCGCTGTCTTCTCCAAAGCAGAGAATCAACGTGCCAGAGCTAATGATAATGAATGGCCAGTGCGCACGCATCAGTGCCTAGGCCTGGTTCTCCCGAGGGGAGCTGGGTCTGGTGGAGGACTTCAATACAGCTTTGTCCTTCACTACCTCATTGCCCTCCCAGGACACAGGGCCAGAGGTCCTGCCTGAAGCTGAGTCCTAGGGGGTTGGGGTGGGAGACTGACAAGGCAACAGGAGCCAGAGCTCAGAAGCAAGAGGCGTCCTGGCTTTAAAACAGGTACAAGTGATTGCCCGTTATTCTTTAACCAATAGGACTAACTACCTGCAAAATGGGGGTGAGGGCGCACATTCGGACACAGGAAAAGAGCTTGAAGGGTGGGGGGCATCAGTGCTACCCTGAGAAGCTGCTGCATCTTACAGATGGCTGAGGGGCAGGGTCTTGTTTTGTTTTGTTTTTAAAGTCTAAAATTTCAAGTTACACTGGGCTCAACCCGAGTGCCACTAAGTGTTAATCTTGAGCAGCTTGCTGTACCGCCTTTAAAAATGGAGAAGCTAGAAGGCTGGCCACATGGGTCAGCAGGCAGGTGCAAGCCTCAGAACCCACGTCAAGGTGGAAGGAGAGAGAGGATCTCAACGGCTCACCACGGCGCATGTTCTGCCTTCCCTTCTATGTCTCCTCCCCTCCCCCAGACAGACACCCCCCCCCCCCCGGATAATAAAGTTAAATGGAGGTGCTGGGGGTTGGTGCCGGGCGGAAGGAAGCAGCCAGTGTTCCAGTGCAGTGGCGACTGGCATGGGCAGGGACTGACTGACAGCAGTCACTGAGAAGGTCATCCCTTTATCATGGCACAGCCTTCCTTTTCCATGCTGAGGTGTGGCTCCCAACACCAGCATGTGCGGTACACTTTCTGTGCTCAAAGGAGGAGACTGGGCTCACTTTGGTGACTTTCCAGCTGGTCTAGGAGCTGCAGGAGCTTCCTGAACACCCAACACTGGCTATTCTGAGAGGCTCTGGAGGGCAGGGGACTGGGATATTGGGGACTCAGGTGCAGGCAGCTCACACCTGCTCTAAAGATCCTTGGCGCTTCTTCTTGCCTCATCTAGGGTAGTTAAAGCTATACAAGGTAAGTGTCTTCCACTGTGTGTGTGTGTGTGTGTGTGTGTGTGTGTGTGTGCGCGTGCGCGCGCGCGCATGTGCGCGTTTGCACTCTCCACAGATTCTTTGATGTCTGAGTTGCTCTGGCTGTCACTCATCTATCTGAGGGGCCAGAGGTCTCCTGTGTGTTTCCTAGGAAAACAAGATAAGCGTGGGAGATGCCTGATGTACTTTGGAGTTCTGGGTGAGACTTTTCCCAAGACTACATGACCTGCCTCTGCTGACCTTTCCTGTAACAACTCACTCTGAACACTCTGAACACTCTGAACACTCACGGCTGAACTGAGCAGCCGAGTTCCTAGTATGAAGCAGGAGTTCTGGCCTCATCATCCTTCAGTTTCCCCCCCTCGGTGCACACAGGTGGAGCCTGGGAAACACAGTCTCCATTTTTCATCCCTGAGTTGTCAGGGCAGCTTGGTTAGTGACTGTGGGGACGGAAGAGTCAGGAGCCTGGCTGTGAGCCAGCTAATCTCCTCCTGAAGATTGAAACATAAAGCTTCGGGCACTGTCGCCCTCCCCACCGAAGGCTGCCTTGTCTTCCCTCCAGAGCGGCCTGTGCAGATGGACTGAGGAGGAGAGGAGAATGAGGAAGACTGGGAGAGGTGACAGCCTGAAGGAGCATCAGTTCCTTCTCTTTGCTGACCACATGTGCCTTCCCCTGCCTTGGGAGTGTCCATTAGCGGTCCCACCAACCCTCTGGGTGGATCAGCAGTTCATGTCTGGTGGGTAGGTCTGCAGGTGGCCGAGACACATGCAGATCAGAGCTGCTAACAAGTGGACCTGTTGAGATGGGAGGCTGGAAGAGAATGGCTTCCTTCTCTTGGTACCTAGCACAGCGTTCTGCTTGGTCTTGACTGATGCTGGTCAAGGGTACAATTGCCAGCTGGCTCTTCTGTAGGAATGGTTGGTGGCATGTCTGCTTCACCCCAATGGCCCGTCCACAGAAACCCCAAGTTCCTCTCTACACATTGATCTCTTCCTGTGCACAGAGAATGTCTAGGAAACTCAGAGTACAATGAAGACCACCAAGGACTTGTTGGGTTCCCTCTACTTGTGGAGTAGCCACCAAGAGTCCTAGAGAGTGGCCACTGGGCAGGACAGTGTTAGCACAAGGAGGCTGGCTGCATGCAGATGGGTCAAGGCTTTTCCTGGGCTCCTGAGTAGCGGCAGTTGAGGGGCAGCACAGGAATTCAAAGGCTACTTGGCAACAGTGGACAACAGATGGCCCAGGCTTACAAGACCCCTGACTGCTGCCTGAGACAGATCAGAGCAGCCCCACCGGGAGACTCTCCATGGAGCCACCACAGACCTGGGGACAGGTGGAAACCAGAAAGCCCCCCCCCCCCGTTCCCAGATGGAGGTCTCTTCTTGGGGACCTGTGGCCTTGTTTGCCACCACTGCCTAGTTGCACCCTGCCTGCTGGCTTAGAAAACAAATCTGGGGCACTTGTAGGGGGTGGGGTGGGAGAGCAGGACTGAGCAACTTCCCCAGGCAGAACAGTCCTAGCTCATCTACGGATGCCTGGCGAGGATGGTGTCTGACCCACTTTGAGGGGAGCGGGGAGCTGGAGACCAGGAGGCGTCAGTTCTGAATACACAAGCAGAGGGGAGGAAGCCCTCTGGGTCCGTGACAGCCCAGAGGAGGGCGGTGGTGCTCCACAGCGGCCTTTATTAGAAAGAATTGCGTTTTTAATAACACCGACGGGGTGCCCTGCACTGAGCCAGCTGTTGGGAGCTGAAGTGGGAGCATCTGTGCAGGAGCCAGTGTGGGTGGGTAATGGGATTGAAGTCATAATGCTGTTGTGGCCCCTTCAGCCCTAGCGCTCCTGTGGAGCAGCCAGCTGGATATTCAGGGAGGGAGCCACCAACAGGTCCAAGTCTTGTTGCTTAGGGCTCAGGACAGCAGGCTGGGTTGCTGGACCCGTGGGAGGGAAGGGTGGTACCTCCTCAGCTGGCAACATGTCCCTTGGCCACCTGCTGCTCACAGAGGGCTGGGACTAAAGATAAGTCCCCATACCCGAATAACATGAGAGTCTGCTCATCTCTCTCAGGTGGCGCTAGCAAGTAGAGGCTGGGGTGCGGGGACTGCAGCTGGGCGTGGGGGAGGGGGTAGAAGAGACTGCCTTGCTGATACTGGGCATCATAGATTGTTTCTTTGGACACGGCTGAAGTAATGTCCTTGACCTCACAGCCAGTCCCAAGGAAGGTTCATTCTGAGGACAGCTGACAGTGAAGGCCATGAGGGCTGAGCGGGTGCCAGGCACGGGTCTAATAAGCACCTTCTATCCATCTCACTCCACCTTCACAGCCCTCATCGAGGCAGGTCTTCCTTGCCACGGCACACAAGAGGGTCCCAGAGGACGGAAGCTTGGTCTGTGCACAGTGGGAGAGGATGCCATTGGGCCCCTTTAGGGAGCGAGGCCAGAAGGTGCAGGGACAACCAGCAGCTGTGGCACCCAGGTAAGGTGCAGTGCTCACGCAGCAGAGGTCTCCTTGTCCTTGTGCACTCAGAGGCATTTATTATCCAAGTGCACTCAGGGCTGAAGTGATGGCTCGGCAGCTAAGAGCGCTTGTTGCTCTTTGCAGAGGACCCAGGTTTGATTCCTAGCATCCACAACGACGACGGCTAACAACTGCCTGATACTCCAGTTTCAGGGGATCTGATGCCTTCTTCTGACCCTCTGGCACGAGGCACTCATGTAGTATGCATACATATACATGCAGGTAGAGCACTCATACACATAGAAAAAAATCCAGTCTGGCACGAAAAACGAATCCACGTTGGCATCTGTCACCTATATTCTGACACTTTCCCTGGACAACTGGCTATTTGCAAAGGCCATCTAAGTCTTCAAATCCCACTGTGCGACGACAAGGGGACTTAGCAACTAATGAAGCGAGGGAAGGGCAGAGGCAGGGCCTGCGCTCCTGGGCGCAGCTCTGGGGGCCTGTGATCGACCCCAGCTTCATTTCAACAGATGGCAGAACAAATTCCTAATTAAGTGAGAGAAACTTTCCGGCTCAGCACATTTATTCACGATTTTCCGGTCCCTTTGGTGCCCATTCTTCCCTCTTGTCTTCTGGAACCCGACCCAGCTTACTGCCTCCTCAGCTCCCTGCTCAGCTCTTGAAAAGGGACAGCCCTCATTTGGGGAGAGGGGAGAGAGAGGGTGTGTGTTGGCAAAGTGTGGGAAGGAGGGAGGTTAAAAAGGGAGGGGAATAGGGTGGGAAGAGAGAGGGGTAGAGGGAGGGCAGGAGGGTCTTGTGGGGGCCGGTCACACAGCTGCTTCTCAGAGGCAAAATGACAACTTGGCAGAGGCTCCCGAGGGCTTCTGAGATTACTGCCCAAGCGGAGTTCTAGAACTGCCTGGGGGTGAGCTTGGCCCAGAGGAGGGACACCCTTGCATCCCAGGCCTTAGCTGGGCAGGCTGAGGTCCCTTCCATGAACAGGGCCTGTCTAGTGCGGCTCTGGGGACTTCCGTTGCTTAGTCCTCCTCAGAGCAAGACCTTGAGTCAGGTAGGGGAAAATGCCTGCTTCTAGTTGAGGAGAGAACCGTCCTGGCAGTTCCTCTGCCCCAGCTGGGAGCTTAACCATGCTCACCATGGTTTAGTTTACTTAACTGCAATTTTCCTTTTCCTGGGCGGCTCTGTCACTGGGAGTCCCAGCTTTTTAAGTCCAAAGGTCTGAGTCTCTCACAGTGAAAAATGACTGCCTTGTGCCCTGTCACCAACAGCAGTGTGCCTGGGAGACTCCTGACATTTGATTATCTCTCAACTCCGAGGGAGAAGAGAGGCAAATGGTCGCAAAGACAATGTCAAGACAGCAGCATCTCTGCTCAGGCTCCCACAGCTGTCACAGACCCTCAAGACCACTGTCTCCTGCTCTGTAGCACACAGGGGCTGCTTGGAGGCCCCAGGAGTATCAGGGTAGAGTTGGGGGCTCTTCTGCCCTGTAAGAGGCAAGATGGCAGTTCCCATAGAGGAACAGTGCCTTTGAGTCAGGAACTTGCTTATATACCTGATGCTGGCCTTGAACTTTCTTCCCACTCTATTTTTTGTTTCTGTTTTTGTTTTGTTTTATTGGAGACAGGGTTTCACTGTGTAGCCCTGGCTGTCCTGGAACTCACTCTGTAGAGCAGGCTGGCCTCCAACTCAGAGATCCACCTGCCTTCTCTGCCTCCCGAGTGCTGGGATTAAAGGTGTGTGCCACCACCACCCAGCCTTACTTTGTTTCTTTAAGATTAAGTTTTGAAGTTTTGGTTGTGGGCTCTAGCCTTCAATGACTAAGCCCCCTCTCCACACCTGTTTTTATTATTTTAAGTTATTATATTTTATAATATATTTTATTATATCAAGTTTGTGTGTATGCGTGCGTGTGCATATCTGCCTGCATGTGGGTATGTATGTGTATCTCTGCACATGCAGGCAGGTGTCAGCGGGGCAGATACACCAGAGTGCCCTGGAGCTGGAGCTACAGGCAGCTGTAAACCACCACAGGTGCTAGGAGCATGCACTGGTCCCTGTGAACGTTGGTGAAAGTGTGTGAACGAGTCAGAGGATGACCCTGGGGGTCAGTCTTCATCTCCGCCTTGTTTTAAGACAGACTCTTCTGTCTGTTGCTGCACACACCCTGAGTTTCTGGAGACTCTGTGTCTAGCCCCCGTCTTCCCATAAGAACTGGGATCCCAGACCCCTGTGCTACTGTGTCCAGCTTTTATGTGGGTTCTGGGGAGCCAAACTCAGGCTTGTATGGCAAGTGCTTTTTATCTACCGAGCCATCTCCCTAACATACCCAGGCGTCTGGCTGGATTTCAGGGGAGGGCAGAATGGAAAGGAAGCAAAGGCAGGTTAGTGGGAGCATTCCAAGATCTGGGGCTTGCGGGCATCAGGAGTTCTGCTGTAATTCTGACCCAATCCTAGCACTTGCAAGGAACATTTACTTACTGTTAACCTCTTCATTTCCCTTTCACAAGCTTTCCTTCCTTCTACCTCTTTTGTTCTTTTTGACAGAATCTCATGTAGCTTAAACTGGTTTTTCTATGCATTTGCGGCTGGTCTTGAATTCCTGATTCTCCTGCCTCCTCCTCCTAAGTGTGGTGATTATAATGTGTGCCACCACATGCCCCAGGCTTCTGTCTTTAGATGGACACTCCGTCAAAACTACAGAAGCTAACTCTCAGCATTAGGACTGCTGTCTTCTTACGGGCTGATACAGGAGTCCATCACGCTGGCCAAAGCACTTGCTGCTGACTCCCTCCTGCTCGGCCCTCAGTGTTGTCCCAGCATGGGAAGAAATGAGAAGGGGCTCAGCTTCAGACCAGAGCTTAGAGAACCCCTTCCCAGGCCAAGGACAGGCAAGCACCAGCAGGACTAGCTGCAGGGAGTGAAAGGAACTATGCAAGACAGACAGGTAGCTGGGGGACAGAAAGCATTCCTCTCCAAACCCCGCCCACAACAGCAACAACAGAAGCAGCAGCAACAGCATCAACAACAACAAAACAGCAACAGCAACAACAATAGCAACCACAGTAACAACAGCATCAGCAACAACAACAAGAGCAGCAACAACACCCTGGAGCTCTCACACATACCACATAAGCCAAGATATAAGAGAGGAGAAACGGATTGCATTCTGGCCCCCGCTAACCTTGACTTCTAGGTAACAAGGCTTCTGGGGCTCCTGGATTAGAGAGGTGTTGGGGGGCTGGCCCCCATGCTGCGGAATGTGCTCTAGTTTCTTGGGAGGATGACTGGCCTTCCCACTGTGGAAGTCAGGACTCCTTTGGTTCCTCTACTGTGCTGAGGGAGCCAGGGCTGGGAGAATGTCCTAGAACTAGCAGAACTTCTGGACATACTTCCTGTGAATGGCCCTCAGCAGAATCATCATCCTTATGGGTGGGGTACCACATGGAACCAGCAGTAGCAACAGCAGCACCTGCGGCCCTGGTTCTGATGGGGGTAAAGGAGGCTGAGGAGGACAACCAGGAAGAAGGAGCCCAATTCAAACTTCTCTAGAAACTCTGGGCCAGGAGGTGGGGTGCAGACAGGTCCCACATAGCCGGAGCTGGCCTGGAATTAATTCACTTTGTAGCTGGATGTGACCTTGAACTTGGGGTTCTCCTATCTCTATCTCCTGAGTACTTGAGGGCTAAACCTGGGCTTCATGCATACCAGACAAGCACTCCACTAAATGACATGCCCGCTCCATCCCTTCTTAGCCTTTATAGTGGGAAAGTCAGATGCACAACAGATAGCCAGAGGAAAGGCAATGGCAGCCCCACAGCTGATTGCTCTCAGTCCTGCTGCACCAGCGGCTGGCTCCTTCCCGGAGGTGGCTGGCCGGATGATATGGTGGAAGTGAACACACTGGCTATTAACCCAGGTTGAGGGGGAAGATCCCTAACATCTACCAGAGGGCAGAAGTGTTGGTTATCAGTTAGTCAGAAGTCACTATAGACGGCGTGCATATCTTTTCACACTCCGGCGGTCCAAGACTCAAGGCTCAGAAGTAGCTGCTACCATGATCCACTGGGTTTTTATGACTATGCCACACATTATACCCGATTAGGCGGAATGGTATTCCTGTCCCTTCCACGGGGCACAGCGCAACCTAGTATGGTCATGTGAAGGAGGCTGGACCAGAATTAGCAGTTCAGGTCCTAGCCCAGTTCCATCCATTCAATGTGACCTGAAAAAAGCCACTCACTTTTTTGGTACTAAATTTCCCCAGCAGTAAAAGGCCGACAGAGCACCTGCCTCCTCCTCGCCCTCTGGAAAGGTCAGAGGTCCAGGCAGGCCGATTGAGCCACTGCCACATCCCAGCTGGGAATTTGCCTGGCTTCTCTGCAGAGGTGGGGGGAGGGACCAGGGAGAAGCGTAGAGAACTGGGAGATTTCTTAGACTCACCAATCCATCTCATCAGAGAGGTCAAGATCTGCAGATACTTTGTCTTCTGGACATCGAAGAAGGTGAAAGGACCAAGGAGGAGGGTGAAGACGGCCTGGGGATGAAAAGAGCAATGAGGTGGTGTGCAGAGGCGGACACACAGAGCCGGCTGTGAGGGGACTGAGCCTCACACACAGCTGAGGCATGGCAGAAACACAGGTGAACACCTGGACAAACTGACAGAGCCTCCCCAGGCCCACCAGCATCGCTGAAGATGAATACCAAGGATGATGGCCGGATAGGGGAGTGAGAGCCTCACTTCTCCGCTACTCATGCTTCCTGGATGTCACCGCCACTTCTAGGCAAGGTCCAGGCTAAATCCTGGGCCCTCCACCCAATCCACTCTGCAGACTTCACCAGGTACCGATGAGGGGCCTCAGGCCCAGCAGTGTGCCACACTGAGTGCCGCTCAGGGATGAAACACCAGTGAGATGACCCAGAAGGAATACCAGACAGGCCCTCACCATCACAGGGAAAAGAGGACAGAGGGGACAGGGGACGAGAGGGCTCTGATAGGCACAAGCAGTTGAGTGGATAAAGATGTCATCTTTCAACAAGGAGGAGAAGCCAGAGGACGAGAGCCAGGGCTGCTGGGGCCACTTACGGAAATGTCCTGAACTGACAGCAAAGGCCTAGAGGGACTGGGACGGGGAAGCAGCTCAGTTGGTAGAGTGCTTGCCCTGGGTTCAGTCCCCAGCCCTGCGTAAACAAAGCGTGGTGGCACATGCCCACTATTCCAGGCCTGTTGCTCCAGCACTCTGAGGGGAAAGGAGGAGGACTGGAAGGTCAAGGTCATCCTCATCTACATAGGAGAGCTGGAGTTAAAACGCCAGGGCGAGAGGTGAACTGCTCCGGGACCTGGTGCCTGCGGTACTGGCCCACTTTGTTTTCTTTTCTTTGGAGACCAAGGGAAAATGCTTAACTTAAAAAAAAAAAAAAAAAAATGAACCTTGCTTTAGACTGCTGGCCTGTGAGGTATGTGACTGGTTTACAAAAAGTAATTGGGGGGTGGGGGGGAGATACGGTGGTATTTCAGAGGGGGAAGGGCTGGCTCTCCATGCCAAACTGGCTGCTCAGGATGCAGAGGGATTCAAAGCTGCTTGGTGGAGTTAAGACAGTACCATTTTCAATCTGCCACTCGGAAGCAGGGGAAACATTAGCCCTTATTAACATTTACACTGTGCCATTTCATCACGCTGATGTTAATGACACTCACCAGAGATGCAGCATACGGTGCTGCCGCTCGGAGCCTGAGGAACTTCGGTTGGAAGGGGCCTACCGTGGGGAGCTGGGCTCTGGCCCTATGGGTGGGGTGACTCCATCACAGCTGCCAAGAAGGGGGCAGATGATGAGACAGTCTCTGTGACAGGCAGGAGGGAGCTCCTCGGAGGAGGGGGGAAGCCTGCTCCACCCCCTCCACAAGGAGGGCAGGAAGTGGAGGAAGTTGTGACCTCTTATCCAAGTCCATTATCACTGTGAGAATGAATGACAGAAGAATTCCAGAGCTGCCTAAGAAAGGCTCTAATTAGCCAGGGTGGGTGAAGGCTCCCTGGCAGTCACTGGGGATGGGAGATTTCTGGAGAGGTCTTTCTGCTGGGGACTTCAAAACCAGCCTTGCTTCTCTGCAGGAAAAGGGAGGAGGGAGATAGAGAAGCATTTGTCTAGGCCTGGGTGACAGTGGAAGACAGAGGAAGAGACTCTCTGGAAAGGCAAAGGCAGGTGTTGTGTAGCTCAGGCAGGAATGCTGGACCACTGTAAAACACTCACAACAGCTACCACGCCTGGCCAAGCCTGGCCATATGCAGCGCCATCACTAAGTCATTTAGGAAAATTACCACTCAGGAAAACTTTCCATTGATGAATTTCTCTTTTGAAGCAGAGAGTAGCGGCTGACAGGGTGAAGCATAAACACAAAATGTGTCCGAATGATTTTGGTCTATTGGGAACCAGGCTCTTGGTATGCATGGGGGTTGGGCAAGTCAGCTCTGACATGTAATGTTTCCAGCTGCAAACGTGGTGTCCAGCTGAAAAAGCCAAAAGTCTTGGGGTGGCTCCTGTCGAAGGTCAGATGTCATAGTGCATCAGGCCTGAGTTTTAGAATGTTCTATTGCATAAAAACATGGTGGTAGTGGAGTCATTCTCGAGGACAGCTAAGAATCCTGCTGCTGTAATCGCCCAGGGTCACCCTCCAGAAGCCCTTGCACAGAAGCCTCACCTATCTTCCTCATTCTCAGTGCATACTTGTAAAGACCCCAGGACATGGGATTCTGCATTTTGTGAAACCCTATGCATGGAATCCTAGGTACAGTGAGGGTCCCTGGGGCCAACTGGGTGACAGAGAGTCAGGATGAGGGCCTACCTGCTTAGTGTTCCGTATTTAGGCCAGACACCAGGTCTGTCCTGGTAAGGGCCCTGGTGGGACTGAGCTCCACTGGTGACAATGACAGCTGGACAGTGGCTGTACTTCCTTTTGATATTCAGGAACAGACCAGTCTCACTGCTGAGGAAGTTCAGGGCCCACTGAGTTGTAGACAGCGCACACAGACTGCCAAACAGCAGGCCCTGCTCCGGGTGTAAGCTCACTCAACAGGAGGAAGCCCAGACGCAGCAGCAGGACCTGGAGCTGGGGCTAATGAAGGAACAGGTGTCCTTTGCAAATTAGCTCAAGCCAGAACTAAGCAACGGCAGGAGTGGGCATCCAGAGTGAGAGAGGATGGCAGTGGAAGGGAGAGGAGAGAGGTTTTCTGGGGTCTAGCAGCGCCCACTGAGTGATCACCAGCTAGAGGAGGTATGCTCTCTTTCCCTTTTACGGAAAGACGGGAGAGAAAGCCAAGAGACAGCCTATCCTCTTGGGTCTTCCAGTCTAGCCCATGTGACATTATAAATTAGCCGGCTCCTGAGCAAATGCCATTGATCAGTTCCAACTCAGTCTCTGTTCAAGGACTCTTGTCGCCCCCTTCATTACAGAGCAGGGACACTGGTCACGGCAGCCAAATGTGTTTCTTTAAAAAAAGAAAGAAAAAGAACCAGCAATGCTTTGATTTCTAATGAAATCTTCAAGCTGGTTTCTGGGAATAAAGTCTGAGACAGACCGGGAGGGGGCAAACGGGGCCACTCAAATCTCTCTTTCTGGGTCAGTGAGTTTTGCTGCGTACCAAAGGCCGCACAGTGGCCTTGCTGGAGCCTTGACGGACACGAGGCAGCTCCTGTTCCCAAGGCACTGCAGGCAGCACCAGCCGCTGCTTTTTTAGAATGTTCTGGAGTCGACTGCTTCTCAGGGCTGTCTGCCTTCCTGTGTCCCCCAGACAGATGACATTCACCCCTGCTGCTCAGGTGCCACGTGTCCAGCCATCTCCAACCTCCAAACTCTTCCTTGCCTCAAGCGCTAGATATCCGTGGTTGCCATAGCAAGTCCACCAAACAAGTAGCTCCAAGCCAGAGTCTCTCCAAGGCCAGGGGTCCCAGAGAGAGCTCATCAAGGCTCCCAATGGTGCCCCTGTACGACAAAGCCACACCCAGCACACAAATCATACAGTGGCCAGAAGCTGAATTTCTCCAACCTGTGTTAGCAGTGAGCCCCACAGAGTGGGAAATAGAGAGCTCCTGGCCCGCACCCCAGCCTCTGTCCCCTGAAAACAGGCCAGGGACTAGAAGACCCTGGGGCAGGCACTGGCAGCCTTACACGGGTTGGGTGGGCTCGCCCCTTCCCCCAGATAACATGCAGTTTTGCTGAGGCCAGGAAGTGCCAAGGCTTCAGCTTCTGAATTAGTGGTTCTCAACCTTCCCAATGCAGTGACCCCTTAATACAGTTCCTCATGTTGTGGTGACCCCAATCATAAAATTATTTTCATTGCTACTTCATAACTATACTTTCACTACTGTTATGAATAACAACAGTAAATATCTGTGTTTTCTGATGGTATATGTGACCCCTGTGAAAGGGTCATTTGACTCCCTAAAAGGGTCACGACCCACAGGTTGAGAACCACAATTCTAACCGGCACCTCCATTCCTTCTGTCAGTGATCTGCCTCAGGTGCCAGCTCCAGTGCAGGGGAAAACAATACTGTGCTATTGACAAGCGGGTCTTTAAATTAAGAAAGATGCTGAGGCTGGGCCACGTTCACCCTGGGTCTGGTCCTACTACTCCGCATGTGTTGAAGAAAAGGCTCCAGTTTCACTCAATCCTGTCTTGTACAAAATGGTACTGGGACAGGCCAGGCATGCTGTCTGCTGTTTAGAAGGGGGTACACGAGTGACAGTCTACATGGTAGCACCAAGAAAAGTGGGGTAACATCGACTCTCCCTGTCCCCAAATCTTCCTGGCCAGACAAACAAGACAGAAACATGTATTTGGTGCAAATCACAAATTAACTCTTCCATAAGAGGTTGCAAAATCTCAGGTCCCACAGCCAGACAGGAATCTACCACAGCCTCAACCTCAGTCCCTGCTTTTCATCACTCCACTTTTATCAAAGTCACCCTGTGATGACGTCACCCCTCAAGGCCATAGGCCCCTTTCACATCTGCAAAGCACCGGCATGTGTAGCTTCCTAACATCCTCATCTGCAAGGTCATCAGAGCAGGCAGGGATCCTGCATCATACTGAGGATACAGAGGGACTGGAGAGGTTCAGGGTTAGAGGAAGAAAGTTGCAGAGTAACAGACATCCCCAGACACAGCCCAGCTTTTTCTGCTAACCCAGCTCACGGCGTCCATCTCACAGGAGGCTGTTTCCTTCTGCCCTCGAATGTCCCCCACCAAGCTAATTTCCACCCTTACGGCTCTGCCCTCTGGACCCTCCTGGTTGGCAGAGAATCTCCCTTCTCGGGCCCCACCTTTAATGCTCATTCAAATGCCAGCCTCTGCAGTTACTTCAGGCTTCTCTAAGGGCTCGTGACTGAAATCGCTGGTGCAGGGGTGGTACCACATGACTTCTGCCCTGCAGGGAGCAGGGAGGGCGCCTGCATCCCCAGCGGGAGGGTCAGCATGCTGAGGGCACGGACTGCATCCGTGCTTGTCCCAGCATCTAGAGAAGACTTTGCACACTTGTCACCAGCAAGCATGAGCGAGTCTGTGGACCATGATGCCCTTGGTGAAATGCCTGGGGACAAGGTCTCACCATTGTGTCGGGGAAGAGGCAGCCCTAGCTTTGCTGATTTGCTTTGTGGTTCCCCCCTGCCCTCCCTGCCATAGCCAGGCAGCTACGCAGAAGCACACCTGCTCTGCTGAAAAGCAATCACCACGTTGGGAGAAAATCTCTCTCCAAAAACAATTTGGAGGGCTGAGAGGTGTGACTCAATGGTAGAGTGCTTGCCTAGCACATTCAAGGTCCTGGTTCCATCCAAGAACTGAGGGAGAAGGAAGGGTATGAAGGAGAGGAGCCTGGCACTCGACCCCTGCCATCGGCAGCGCTGCACGCCCCCTCCCACACCCCACCAAAGGATCCTTCTGGACTAGAACTCCATGGTGACTCTGCGATGGTCCCCAGAAGAGGTGACACCTCAGAAGAACTCTAAAGAACTAAAGGCCTGCAGAGGGGTTGGCCTTTCCGAAGCATGTACCTCTTGGTAGGCTACCCGGTCACAAGCCCAGCCATCAGCTTTTCCTGGACAGAAAAAGCCTGCTTGTCATCTTTTCCTTGCTGAGAGGAGGTGGGACCTGCAGCTTCTGATTAGGACTTCGACCCTGGCAATAAGATAATGGGAAACACTCAAGGAAGCAGAAGGCGGCTGCTGTCGATCCAGCCAGGGGAGGGTCCTTCCCACCCCTGCCATCTCTCTGTGGGTGCCCCTGACAGACGGTGGAGGAGTTCCAGGATGGTATGCTCCACGTGGGGCCCTTCACCCCCACAGAAGGCTTGGCATTGAAAAAGAATGCTGGCCACTGCTGGCCACTATGTGCCCTAACATGGGCACCGAGTGAGCAACTTCCTCCCCAAGCGGGCACTTCTCCAAGTGCCTGTTTACTTAGATGCCCCTGGAGGTGAGTTTGTTTGTTTATGGTACCTGCAGAAAAGTGGGATGTGGCTTTCAAGGTTCCAGCACTTTCCATTCCACTTGTCAACTCCTGGGGTCGCAACACAAAAGGCCAACAGGCTCTACTCCATGCCTTCTTGCTCCCGGGCTGGTGGCAACTTCACTTTCTCTGTTAACTCAGCCTGGGTGATAATGGCACTTCTTAGAAACCGCAGTATTGCAACACTGAGAGTCAGGGCTTCCCTAAACACACAGGATCTAGAAGGGCCAAGGGCACAATTCACAGGCGTAAGAGCATCTGAGGCCCAGAGGAGTGGGTTCAAGAGGCAGTGCCCACATGCCAGCTGCACAGCTGAGCTGTCTGAATTGATCCTGGAGGGTATCTCAAATGAGAAAGGCAGGGGTGCCAAAGCTTGAGGGGCTGCTCCTGTTGAGTGCTAGGGGTTAAAAGCTAATTGGGGTTAATAGCATCTTGGCATGAACCCATTCCTAATTGAACTTGCAACACGTCCTTGAAGCGCAGTGTAGAAATGCTCAAGGATTCTATTTTTATTTCTCAAGTGGCTGTGAGCATTTGGGCCTGGGAGGTTTTATGTGCCTAACTGAATCACAACTTCCGGGGCTTGGTCTATAACAGGCAGGTGAGCTCGGAGCGGCATGGAGTTCAGATCACAGGGATGGAGTGGGGGTCCACTACGGATGTCCTTGTTAAACCAGCTTTGCAGAGTCACTCAGCTTCTCAAAGTACACCATATACAGGGCATTTTCTCAAGGGGGAGGTGAGGAAGGGGCCAGTCCATTGTGGGTGGGGCCATCCTGGGCTGGTGGTCCTCGGTTCTATAAGAAAGGCTCCATAAGATCCAGCTGTAAGGCATTTTCTTAGTTAATGATTGATGGGAGAGGGCCCAGCCTATTATGTGATCATCTGGGCTGGTGATCCTGCGTTCTATAAGAGAGCAGGCTGCCTTGGTCATCGTGTTGTGTCGAAGCAAAAGTAACCGGAACTAGGACACATCCACTCTCCAAACATCTCAGGTACAGGACTGTGGCACTGCCAAGACCTGCATGCCAAGAAAGTTCTGTCAACACTATTCATTTTTGTTTCTTTGAGATGGGCTTGCTATGTCCCTCCTGGGTCTTTTCTTCCTGCTTTGGCCTCTTGAGTAGCTGGGGCTATAGCTACAGGCACTCCCCCTTGCCGTGTGTTATTTTGTTTTATTTGTATTGCCCGTATGAGTTTAAGAATGGTCCAAATACTCTTGAGAGTTCAAGTACTTCTGATCATACAGAACCAACCACCATGTAGAAGATGACAGCAGTGGAAACCGTGTCACCGATACATGTATGCCCAGCCCAGTGAACTGCTGCCACAGCACTTTTGCCAAAATCCTAGGACAAGAGCTATTATGTCTCGGGGAAGAGGGCTTTTTTAAACCAAACTATAAGGTTTCAGAAGTGACCTGCCTTGGGACTGCTGATGAACTGTGACCCTGATCAGGATGAGCCCAGTGGTGGGCTGAACTGGAGAATGGGAAGAATCAAGCACCTGTGCCAGGACAGGGTTCAGAACCAACCCAACCACAGTGAAGAGGCCACAAGCTTTCTTGCTGATCCTTCGGTTTCTGTGGTACAGGGAAAATGCGGCAGATGGAGGAGGCTGGACCTCTCTTTCAGCGCACTGACCCCCTCCATAGCAGTGACTGGTGTCTGTCTGTCCAACACATTGCTTGACAAAGCTTACACCTCAGCATTTGGTTCTATCCTGCCCTTTCCTAGCCAGTGCCAAGAAGGATGTATGGAGAATGAACTGAGGATTGGAGGATGCAGGTGGTGATGAAAGCTAACAAGAGACAGCTGATGCCGGGCCATTCCAAACCAGCATGTGCCCCTCGAGCACTACGGGTCAACTCCACAAATCTTGCTTTTATCTTGTCACACCCTCTGGCAGGAAACCTCCTCTGCTGCTATACTATCAGGGCACTCTGGGTTAGACAGTAGAGAGGCAAAATGCCTGTAGCTTGCTGGAAGATGCTGAAGCCTAAGGAAGAAGCAACAGTGGGCCAAAAGGTAAAAATCCAGGAGGAGGAAGCAACCACTAAGTTGCAGAATGGGGAAGGGGGGAGGAGGGACCCCACAAAACTACCCAGCAGTAGGCTAACAACCAGGAGGGTCCTGTCGCTTCAGTTGGGCAACTAGGGTAAAGAAGGATGCCAGCATCCTTGGCAACCTGCCTGAAGTGCCTGGTACAGATTCTGAATGGCCACACGCAGATGGCAGGACCATCTCTAAGATGTTGGTGGAAATGTCATTCTGTTTTGAACCTGGGGAGCCTGGGAGGATGATTCTAGAGGAAGCCTACAGAGGGCGCCTGCTTTGTCTTAGGAGCTACTGACCATGGGGAACCTCATGAGCAACTCCTGCAAGTGAACAGCACTAACTCCAGTGAACCTGCTCTTCCTCCCCGCCAGGATGCCAATCCAGTCCTGTGGCTGGGAAGAGATGACAGCCTCCTGCATGGAGCTGAGAGCCAGTGCACTACGGAGGCTGAAATCCCGCCTGTGGAAGACAGGGTCTCCTTGGCTCTTTTAGACCAGTTCTGAGGGCGGAGGAAACTGATTCAAGGCCATCGGGCACGGACTGCCTGAAGATTCCTCAGAGCCCCCTTGGAGACCTGGGCCAGCCCCGTACTTGTGCGCATATGCAAGTGCCCCCGGAGGCCAAAGGCATCAGACTCCCCTGGATCTAGAGTTATAGGTGGTTGTGATCCACCTGATACGAGTGCTGGGAGCTGAACTCAGCTCCTCTGCAAGAGCAGTATGGGCTCTTTAACAGCGAATTTATTTCTCCAGCCCTGTTTGCTATTAAATCATTTATTTACTTACTATGGTGGGACATGTGTGCCATGTCACAGATGGACAGGTCACAGGTTAAAACCATGGATTTGGTTCTCTCCTTTCACCTTTTTGTGGGTTCTGGGCACCAAGCTCAGGTTGCAGGCTTGTGTAGCAAGTGCCTGGGCCTGCTGAGCCACCCCACCCTGGCCCTAGACAACTGTGCAGTCAGTCCACTTCCTGAGTCATCTTCCTGGCCACTTCCCAGTCCCTTCCTAGGTAAGGTCCTGACTCCCTGACCTTAGGCTTGTGGCAGGTCTTCATTGGTGGCCTGGGACGCAAACCAACAAACACCTTTTCCCCTGACCTGTACCTGAGGGAAAAAGTGGGAAAGAAAGTCATCCTAAACAACCTGGGAGGGTCCGGCGGGGGAGGGGGGTCCTGCAAAACCAAGCTGACGGTCTAGAAATTCCACATGTCCCCTCATACACCATGGGCCCATGTCTGCCCAGAATTCGAGCCACAGCCCCTAGCAGCTGACTCCACTGTCAGCCCTTCTGGCCTTTAAAGCCAGGACAAGGCCCAGCTCTTGGTCCAGGCAATGTCCCTAGCGGCTAAGAAACCTGAAGACAACCTGAAGACGGGAGGTGGCTCTGGGGCTGCATTCTAAGGGGTGCTGCTCACTTTCTGCTCAGAGCCTCTCCCCCTCCCCCCAGCTTGGCCTCGGGGTTGGGAGAAAGGGCTCTGAGAGCTGGCTGGTAAACCCAGCACTTTGGAGAGCCTCCCAGGTAGGACCTCTTTCTAATCCTGGCTACTGTTTCCACTTCAGAAAACAGGTGTTGAGAGGGATTAAAAGCTTTGTCCAAAATCTCAATTACTTAGCTGTAGCTGGGATTACAGCCCAGGTCACCTGTATCCAAAGACTGTTTCCTGCTTAGGGCACTCAACTGCTTCCAAACTGCCTGGACAAAGGGTCACTACTTCCACTGTCCCCTCCATCTCCTCCTCAGGCCTGGCTCCCTTACAGGAGGAGGGATGGGTAGGTGGGATGGCCTTGGCCTGGCACAGCCATTGTTTCTCTGGCCCTGTCATTTGGGGACATGCCTGCATGCCTGTGTGGTCTTTCTCAGCTGACAGGCCAGATGGCACCCAGTGGTAGGCAGAGTTCCAAGAATCTGATGCCAGAGCTACAACCTTTGTGGTTTGGGAGAAAAGATAAATATTGTGGAAAACCCACACAGTCATTCACTTAATGACTGTATGCCGTCAGGGTTTATAATGGATGGCTGTCTCCTCACAGGTTAGACAGTGTGGTGGGGTCCACCTCCAGGCCCAGGTGAACAGATGGAACCAGGAAGGCTCTGAGAGGTTACATGGGGAGTTGTGGTGGGATAGCATGTGTGTGTGTGCGTGCCCGTGTGTACACAAGTGGGCGTGTGTATGCATGCACAATGGGCTATGGCAATGGGGAGCCAAGAGCTCAGCCTGGAGAAACAGAACTGGCTTTGGAGGCAGCGGTGCTCCCTCTTGGCAGGTCAGGTGCAAAGAGGAGTGGTGAGCTGGGGCCTGCACTGTTCAAGCATCTGGCTTCTAATTGTTCCCCCAAAGATGCTCTGAGCCTTGCTGAGGAAGAGTCTCTTTCCTGATAGTGAGGACCAGATGGTGCTGTCCTTTGGTGAAAAGAGGAGCCAGCAGTATATATGGAATTGGGTTTACTGGGCTAGGGTAGTGGCTACTCAAAGGTAGCTAACCCTAAGGATCTAGCAGACCCAAAGGATCCCTGAGCTCATGCAGGGTAACAGGCCCACAAGACTGGAGAGTGAAGCCAAGGCATGGCAAGGGCTCAGAGCATGAAGGCTCCCAGAATCCCTTGGAAGATGCTGATAGGAGTAGACAGTGATGGAGGGCACTCTAACGGGCTGGACAGAGGATGCCAAGTGGAGGTACTTCCAAGGGGTTTCAAGCAAGGAAACAACAATCAAATGCACCCACCTAGTTTGTATTCAGGACCTTGGGTGGGGCTCCTCTCTGTTTTCATGAAGCTTGCTTTTTTCAGTTTAAAAAAATTGATTATTTATTTATTTAGTATTATTTTTGAGACAGAGTCTCTTTATGTGGCCCTGGCTGTCCTGGAACTTGCTTTGCAGCCAAGGCTGGCCTGGAACTCACAGAAATCCTCCTGCCTCTGCCTCCCTGAGTGCTAGAATTAAAGGAGGCTTTAATTATATGTGCTATGAAGGGTGCAGGGAGAACAACAGGCTATTCATGTATTCCACAGGAATAGAGGAATGAAAACTGTCCCGAGCCCTCCTAGGAGCCTATTTAGAAGGCAGGGCAGGAACATAAAACACATTCTTGCCTAGCATATGCTCTGTAGAGAACCCCCCCACCCCATAGCAAGAGGACAGGATTGGGGGATGTGATGGTTCATTTCAATTGTTAACTTCACACAATCTAGAATTACCAGAAAAGTAAGTCTCAGTGAGGGACTGCCTAGAGCAGTTTGGCCTGTGGGCATGTCTGTGAATGGCTGTCTTAATTATGCTGATGTGGAAAGACCTGGCCCACCGTGGACAGCACCATTCCCTAGGCAAGGTCCTGGACTGTGAAAACAAAGTGAGCCAAACACTAGCAGGCAGGCATGCATTCATCCTCTCTCTGCTCCTGACTTCCCTTTAATTGTAAGTGAATAAACCCTTTCTCCTCTAAGTTGCTTTTTAAAAGGTTTTGTTTGTTTTTTGAGACAGGGTCTCTCTACATAGCCCTGGCCGTCCTGGAACTCACTATGTAGACCAGGCTGGATTCACAGAGATGCTCCTGCCTCTGCCTCCTGGATGCTGGGATTAAAGGTGTGTGCCACTGTGCCCAGCTCTCTAAACTGCTTTTTTACTAGGTGTACACCTAGAACTAAAACTAGGGTTTGGTGAAGGATGGTAGGGATGTGGAAGCTTTGGGGGAGAGCAGTGTGCCTGTGTTCTGGCTCTTCAGGGCCAGGCTGACAGGCACAAAACCTAAAACTTCTTGAGCATTACAGACTTGGGTTACTGTCTCTCATATTAACTACTAAATCCCCAGCTCAGATTTGTTGATTCTGGATGTCAAGGAAAGGCAAAGAGGATTGCCATACTGCAATCACAAGAGAAGGCTGGCCCTAACCACTGCAGCCTGGGAAACCAGCAGGAGCTATGCTGAAGCTCATCATGGTTCTCACAGGTTCTAAGAACCACACACTCCTAAGGAAAGTCAGGCTGTGTCATGAGTGATGAGGGCATGGGGACCCTATGAGCCACTGATCCAGCCCCTAGCTTCCTTGGGAAAACCCCACACGTTCCAGCTACCTGATTCTGTCAGGATGAACCTCTTTAGGTACAATCGGTGATGGGCAACACAGGTATACGGCTGTTCCCATCTCCACGGCCAGCTGGAATCCCAGTGCTCTAGGGCTTGGGTTCTGGCCTTGATCTTTCCTGCTCCAGCAACAGCAAGAGGCAGGTCCATCACCTGCAGTTGCCTCATTGTCTGGTGTCAGCTGACTACCTGAGAGGCTGTCAGCATCCTCCCTCCCTAGTTATACTCGCTTCTGGGAAGAGCGATGGAGGAGGGAATGCTCCATGCCGAAGCTGGAGGGAGGGAGGAAAGAAGGGAGTGAAGTCAGGTACCCAGGGTATGGGAGCCCTGCAGAGAGGAACACACAGGCCAAGCTGGCTTCACCTCCTTTTCCCTGCTGATGTCTGACCTCAAAATAGACCAGGAACTGAGTAACCCTGGAGGCTGGGAAGGAGGGAGACAGCACACCAAGCTGACTGCTGAATATGCTCTGTTGAACTTGGTACAAGATTATCACACTAGCAACCCCAGCTTCCTCCTCAGCTGCTGGTCAGTGGGAGGTGCCCTCCTTGGAAAACTGCCAAGCTGTGGGAGTTGCAAGCCCCAAGCAGCAAGTCTAAAGGAAGCTCAAGGGACATGGAAGGCACCTGTTGATCTCAGGTAATACAGCAGCCTCCCGCAGAGTTCTCTGCCTGAGGTTGCTCGGAGCCTGAGACAGCCTGTGCAGTCAGATACTGCTCCTTGTGGGCAAGGGAGCACCATCGGTGACATTTCAGGTGTCACTAGTGATCTCACGCCAGGGACCTTTGAATTGTTTGGCCAACCTCCTTTCCCTGGAAGCCCCTGACTACACTTTCAGTGACAGTACTTGGCAAGTAAGTCCACGGGGAAGACCAGAGTGGCCTCTGTGCTGACGAAGTTACTAAAGTGAAATGCAAACTATTGGGCTTCCCTCCTGAAACCTAGGCATCTGCCAGGTTAGGCTGACAACTAGACTCAGGGCCTTCTGCAAGCTAGGCAAGCGCTCTGCTTCTGGCCTGGAGTCACAAGCTCATACAAATTAAAAAAAAAAAAATGTATATGTGTATGTGTGTGTGTGTGTGTGTGTGTGTGTGTGCATGATGGTGTGGTGGGTGCTTCATGGCTATCCCAGATGTCAGCACCTCCGAGCCCTAGGCCCCATCAAGGCTTCTAGGAGCCTCCCCCGCCCCCTTTTTTTTGATGTAAGCTATTGCCACAGGCAGAGTGGAACACCCTGGGTGGCTTGTGACCCTGCCTTCTCGAGTCACACTCCCACAGGACCTCGGTGCTTAGCAACACTGAGGTGGCACTTCCCTCTGTGGAAGGCTTATTAAGATGTACCTCCATCTTCTCAGCTTATCCACAGGACTTCCTGAGCTCATGCTCATTAATCACACCAATCATTAATATGCACCTAATTGTTTAGCTCTGCATCTTGTCCTTCACACTTGTGCCTCACACAGCTTCCTGCAGCCTATAACCCCCTGGGGCGCTATGGCTCCTTCTGCCTCTCCAGGGCCAGCATAGACTAGAGAATGCACACAGAACTCGTGTGTGTACACCTGGATGCTTTGGAGCCGGTGTGCAGGGCCTGTGCCGGGACACAGTTACATGGAGAAATATGCCTATTTACTTTAGAGTGAGTGCTTCATTTCATTAAGCAATTACAGCTGCCCCCAGGGCCACTGTGCTGGATACTTTTATGTCAACTTGACACAAGCTAGAGTCATGTGAGAGGAGAGAACCTCAATTGAAAAACTGCTTCTGTAAGGTTGGGCTGTAGGCAAGCCTGTAGGGCATTTTCTTCCTTAGTGATTGACATGGGAGGGCCTGGCCCATTGTGGGTGGAGCTATCCCTGGGCTGGTGGTCCTGGGTTCTATAGGAAAGCAAGCGGAGCAAGCCAAGAAGATCGTGGGTTCAAAGCTAACCTGGGCTACGTAGTGAATGGAAAGCCAGCAAGACACTCTCAACTAACCGGGCTGGAGAGATGGCTCAGTGGTTATTGTTTTTCTCTTGTAGAGGATCAGAGTAGGTTCTTAAAATCCACGCTGGGTGGCTCACAACTGCCTATGACTCCAGCTCTAGGGTGTCCAGCACCTTCTTCTGGAATCCACAACCAACTGCACTCACATGCACACACAGTCCCCACCCCCAACATACACATATAATTAAACAAGAAAACCACCCAAAACCTAAACCTAAACCAACCAACCAGAGTAGAAAGTCATCCTTAGCACTGTGCCCAGCCATGGGAGTTCTGAAAGCAGAGGGCACAGAGAGCCGGAGTGGCCTGGACGGACTGGGGGTCTGCCCCAGGCTCGGCTCTGCTAGGGGGAAGGCCAGAAACCTCACATGTGTGCATGCACACGTGTACACAGAGGTGATGATCAGCCTGGTAACTGGGGAACTCGGCTATACCGAGTTTTCATTCCCTGTCTCCGGTGCTCACAAAACAAAGAGGGCTCGAGCATCCGGCTTGGGGTCTGACTGTGATCAGCGTGCACAGAAACAGTCCCGAATAAGCATAGCGCAGAAGGTCCTCGGCAGGGATGAGCGCCCCCGTGGAGACCTACTTGGAAGCTCCCCAACCAAACTGGCAAGCGTGTGGGAGTGGGCGTGGGTGTACGCCACGGCTCTGGGGCGCTTTCCCTGGGTAGGGCTGGGTGGGGATGTCCCTGGGATTGCCCTCATGGTGACCACCCATTCCTGTCATGTGCCTGCTTGTCCAGATACCTGAGCGGGGCTTTCTATTCCCGTACCACTGTACAAGGATGCTCAGGTGCCTCTCTTTACACAAGAGGTGGGTCCTGAAAGTCCCACTTTTGAAAGCTCGTTTTCATAGGAAAACATTTAAATGCATCGGGGACTGCGGCATATCCTCCCATGCGGTGAGGGACAACTAAGCTACTCCAGCTTATTTTACACGTTTGCATTTTCATGTACCGGGAGTAAGCTGGGGGACAGGGAGAAGCCAGTATGCCTGTCTTCACACGCCTGTGCATTCCTGAACTAGGGAGTGGGAGAAGAAAGGGCCGAGAGCTAGGTTAGTTCAGCCGCTGTCTCCCCAGGCACCCTAGGATGAACTGGCTCACTTTGGGGACATGCTGTCTGCAAAGCTGTACTAGTTTCTAGACAAAGGAGCCAGATTTGGGACACATGAGACATCCTAACAGGGCCAGGGTGAGCAGGGGGTCTGAGTGGTCCCCTTTACCCCAAGGAATCCTGATTAGCACTCACTGAGCGAGAAGGGCTGAGTGAGGAAGCAGCTGAGGCAGAAGACTTACCGGGTGCCTCAGGATCCTGAGTCCCTGAACTGTGCTCATCACTGAGGTGGCACAGGGACCATACGTTGTCCCCCAAGCTGGGGCATTAGGTACTGGCCCTGGCAGCAGCAGGACACCAGGGCATGATGGATGGTGGGCTTAATGCCAGCTGACAGAACCCATGTCCCCGAGAGTGCCATTAAAAATAAAAACAACAACCTTCCCACTGATCAGGAGGAGGGAGCTCAGGCCCAACACCCAGAGGGCCCAGTGGGGGAGGGCGGGAGGGAAGCCGTTGTAGTGTGGCTCAGGACGATGATGCCCAGTGTCCTCAGGAAGGAGAGGGTGGGTCTAGGGCAACACTGGACAGTGGACAAGCAGGAACAGAGAGGTCTGGAGGTCTGAGAGACCACATCAGAGTGGTAGTGACATGGCAGGCCTGTGGTGTCCCTGGACAGGGGATGATAAAATGAGACAATGCTGGAGCAAGTGTCATTTAGAGAGGGGGTGGTGAGAGAAAGAACACTAAATACATAAACACACACACACACACACACACACACACACACACACACACACACACACACGAGGCGGCTCCTGTATGAGATGCAAAGCTAGCTCTCTGGGAAAGAAAACCACAGGCATGTTTCTGTGTTATTGATTTCCTTGTAAAGGAAAGAGACAAGCTAATCCTCCTACGGCTGTCATTCCAACCTGAGCTTGGTCATTGCCTGATGCTGGGATTCACTCGTTAGGCCCAGAGATCAGGCACCTGTATTTCAAGGAGAACTCTACCGTTCCCTGAGCCCCTGACTCCTGGGGTGAAAGCAGAGGGGCCAGCACACGTGGGAATAAACTGGGTCTGGGGGATGCCTCACAGAGGTTTAGGACCACACCCTCCAAATTACAGGACTGGATCTGGTTGTGACTATTCCACTCATCACACCTGTGGGCCTGCTTAGGGCATGACTAGCATCCTTTCACGAGGGAGTGTGGGGCAGGTGACCACCAAAAAACCCTAAGTATGCAGGGCCTCCAGAACTGAATGAGGTGCTGCGGACTGAAGGCATGCTGGGAGGGAAAAAGAGGAAAGGAGGTGGTGTCCCTCACTGTGCCCATGAGGTCTCTTTTTAAAGTCACCAGGATACCCTAAATCTGTAAGCACCCCCCTCCCTACCTCACCCTGACTGGCTTTGGCTTGAAGCTAGCTGAGTCCTATTATAGGATCGTGACAGGATGAAGGGACCCCTACCAGGTTGCCGGAGTTTCTAAGGGACCAACCCTTTGGGATCTTCCACAGATGGCCTTGTCAGAACTCTTATCCAGTCATCCCAAGGAGAGCCCCTTTCCTGTTTCACCACATCCCATTTCCATCCAGGTAGGGGCAGCACCCACCCATTTTCTCCTGGAGTTTTGCTCTGGAGTCATCACCACAGAAAATGGTCACAGTGTGCGACAGCCTAGAGGTGTAGCATGGTGACCAGGCAGGCCTGCTTTTTGTTAACGTCCCTTCCTCACTGGTCCTGAAGGCCTCTAGGCCACCTTCTGCTCCAGAATGGGTGAGGATGAATATTCAAGTGATGGTAGCGGTGACCCACTTATTAGCAGATGCTAGACAGCCCCAGGGCACAATGGCTGATGTTGAAAGTACAAAGCAATTCTGGCATCGGAAGGGAATGTCCTTGGGAAGAGGCACTCACTTCCAACCTTACTTGAGGTACCAGGAAAAGTCCACTTTGTTCCCTGGGAATGAGTAGCAATGAGAGAGAAAGCCTCCATGTCCACAGGAGGGTCAGGCCAGTGCAGCCCAGTCCCTGGCAGAGGTCATGCTTGGGATGGCAAGCTGATATTCCCCAAGCTGTGCAGCATAACCAGGGCTGCCCTGCGAACAGAGCATTCTGTCCTGAGACTGTAAGACCTGAGGACAGCCTACTGAGCCCGGCTGTCTGCCTCAGTTTGGGGACCCCGCGGAAGTCATTCTCTGGGATGACAGTGTGTCCATGGTGGTGTGACTGGGAGGCAGAAACCAGACACACAGAAGCCACTGCTAACATGCCATGCCTATGTCACATATGGTGGAGCACTCTTGTAATCCCAGTACTCGGGAGGTGGAAGCAGGAGGATGAGGGGTTTAAGATCTGATTCAGTTACGTGGTGAGTTCAAGGACAGCCTACACCACTAGAGCCATTAGCCATAAAACAAAACAATACCTGAAAATAAACAAGGAACACACTTCACCAAGCCAAGGTGAGCTGACTGCGGCACAGAGGAACTTTCAGGGCCTGGCTGTGGTCCCCACAACCTCATGAGGAGGGCGCTCTGTCCTCGCCTGTCTGTTCCTTCAGTGTTCTAGGAAGAACATCTGGGTTGGAAAGAGGAGCTAACTGCTGTTTTAAATGGCACAAACAAAGGGCAGTGTTACAGCATAGGGGCGATCAGAAGGACAGAAGGATAGGGGTGGGCGGGGCTCTTGAGGCCCAGGAGGAACCCCCTAACGTAACCTGGCAGGGTGACTGGCAAGCAGTGCTGCTCTGAGCTTCAGCCTCTCTGTTGAGGAGGCATCTGGAGGGGTCTGAGGAAGGATGCTCCCCAACCCCCACCCACGGAGAGAGGAGGGGTACCTGCCCATTGTGACTAGGTGCCATCTCTCCTCCCAGTCATCTGTGCCCCAGAGGAGGATCTTACAGCGCCTGCCAAGAGCAAACTGGGGTCACCTTGTCCTGTCCCAAGGCAGCCAATAAAGGACCCCTGTTCAATATGGCCAGTCTGTGGCTGGGTCTCCAGCAGGCTAGGCTCCGCTCTGCCGTCTGCACTTGGGCGGGCTCTATGCTGGTGCCTGTCGGTCTGCCCGTGACCTGGCAGCATCTGCCCACCTGTAAGTGGTGGATGCTGCCAGCTCTCAGCTGACCTGTGATGACCTCTGAGGGGGGGATGAAGCTGGATGGAGATACAGGACAAGGGGTGGGCTGGCAGGCTGAGAGCGCTGCTGGGACAAGGGATGGCCCACGGCTCCTGTATCACCCTCCAACTCATTTTTTCGAGGCAGAGTCTCTTCTGAACTTAGAGTTCACCATTTTGGCTAGACTGGCTGGCCATGAGCCCCTGGGATCCTTTGGCTGTCCTTCCACCAGTCTTGGCCCTGCACTGGGGTTAGACATGCATGCCTCTGAGCCTGGTTTCCACATGGCCACTACATGTCTGAACTCAGCACTCTTCTCAACCCCGCCACTCAGCCCTCCTAGTCCCTGCCACATTGTAACTCCATTCCCCCCCAAAGCCAGGGCTAGAACACGCACCAGTGCAGACTCAAGGTCGCAAGTCCTCAGAGTCAGACCATCTGACGCTATCCCATCTTGTCTTTCAAAGGAGCAGGGAAGGGGGCTAGGACCCAAAGACAACTGAAGCAGCTCCCCGTTCCCTCTCATGGGCACGGACAACAGTCCCTAGGTCACTTCTGTGCAGCATGTCAGGACACCTGAGAGTGCACTTGAAGCAGCAGGTAACTCAGGGGGCCCTCGGCACCCCAGCACCCTGTTCTTAGGCTAGCGCAGGGATGAAGAAGGAGAAACGGGCTCTGTAGCTGCTCTGGGAATCATGGGAAGCCACGGACACTGGGAAGGGAGGAGGAATTTTCCATCTGTTAAAGGAAAGGGCTTTAGTAGCTGCTGGTGGAGAAAGCTCCTTCTTGATGTAATCATGATGCCACACACAGACCACCTCAGAGGTAGTTAACCCACCTGTTCTCATTCTCAAGGGCCTTCCTGAGCTGGTTTCCAGAGGACTCTCTGAAAATTAAGCCACAATATAAAAGCCTGTTTCTTTAGCCCACAGAACATACTATACTGTTTCAGAATAGCAATGGAGACATGGTTCTCTTAAGTCCTTTCAAAGATGCAGGCTGGAGATGGCATCGTTTACCTGAGGTGATTTACGCGTGGGTGGCAGGGTGGCTTTAGTCATCTACTCCCACCAGCTTGCTGCCCTGCTAACATTTTGGGTGAACCCTGATGAGCAGCGAAATCAGACCAGCGGGTGTTGAGAGGCATTCTGGAGCCTTGGGAACTCGAAGAGGCTAGGTAAGAGGATGTTGGCCATACTTCTGAGATCCAAGGGGACTACTTGCTAGGATCTAGTTCCCTTTAGTTGGGAGGGAAAGATGCCCTGATTGTCTGCAGGAGATTCAGGCCTTAGGAAAGATGCTAGCAGTTTTGCTATCCTACTCCTTGGGTAATGGGGGATACAGACAGACACAAGCCCTGGTGTCAGGAGGCTGCACTGCTTTACTGGACCACAGACCCTGGGGGCCACATGCAAAGCAACTTCCAAGATGATGCCTGTCTGTCAGCCCTCCGAACTGGGTAGAAGAATCCAAGTGAAGTGAAGGTTCTGGGTAGGCTGGGGCTCAGGCACAGAGAGCAGGCTCTTGGGGTGGTGGGTGGGCACTGCTCTTCCCCTTCCTGCTCCGAAGGCTCGGCCTCCCAGGCCTGGAGTGCTCGCAGGCACTACTGACAATTAGCTCCCTGAGTTACAAGTGCAATATCTGGGAGATGAAGGCAGTAATTAATGCCTGTCTGCGTTCCTGAGGGGTTCCTTCTGTTCTGTCAGTTATTGAGACTCGGGGAGGGAGGTTTCTATCAGGAAGGTTTACAGAAAAGACTGAAGGGACAATTTAACACAGCAATAACAGTGCTTCTGAATAATTCACCAGGCAAATGGCAGCAGCCAACCTCTCTCCCACCCCACCCGGCTCGGTACCCAGTGGGGTGCTGTGAGGTGGGGAGCATACCAGGCAGAGGACCCACCAGAGCAGCCCAGCTGCTGTCACTCCTCCCTGGAGCACCCAGACACCTGCTCACCATACCTGGGGAGGAACTGATTCAGAGGGGCCTTAAATGAATACTTGTGCTTACTTTCCTTCCTTCCTTCCTTCCTTCCTTCCTTCCTTCCTTCCTTCCTTC
>NW_026596131.1:10517222-10592599 GCF_907164565.1 Psammomys obesus | reverse complement strand
TTCTTCCCTCCCTCCCTCCCTCCCTCCCTCCTTCCTTCCTTCCTTCCGTCTTTCTTTTTTTGAGACAGGGTTCTCTGTGTAGCCCTGGCTATCCTGGACTCTATTTATAGACCAGGCTGGCCTGGAACTCGCAGAGATCTGTCTGCCTCTGCCTCAGAGTGCTGGGATTACAGGCATGTTACCACGATGCCCCGCTATGCTAATTTTCTTAATCATAAAATGCTAAGAGGCTAACAAAGCCTTGGCTGGACCTCTACTGCCTTGACCCCCCGGCTGCCTGGTGAGCTCCTGTGCCTACTCCCAAAGCTGTACAGGTGGACCTGGCACCAGACAATTTAACTTGCTACCATAAACCTGCCGGACTTTCCATGGGAGGGTCAGGGGTGAACTTATATGAACACACAAAGTCCTAGCCAGGGCTGTGTGCCCCAGAGAGGAAATAAACCATGAGTTTATGACAGCTACAGAAATACAGGCAAGACTTCCTGACCCCTAGCCTGCAGGTCCTTCAGGAGCCTGCCAGAGAGATAAAACCTATTCAGTAGTCCTTGGGATTAATAAATCTAGACCTTTGCTGACAGGATCCATGGAGCCCTAAGCCAGGATGGGATGACCCAAGTCAAGAGGCTACTGGCAGGAAGACCTGCTCTCCCCTCGCCCCTTCACACCAGCAAAGCAGCCACAGCCAGGGCTAAGTGGCACCCAGCACACCTGATGCTGTGCCAGGACTGAGAAGAACTGGGCGGGGGCAGAGAGTCCTAAAAGATGCTGCAGAAGCTGGAGGAAGCGTTTCTGAGCCGCCTGAAGTAGGCAGAGACAAATGGCCTCTGGTGCTGTGCCGTCCTATTATCTGAGTCCTGTCTAGCGTGTTAGCCAGCTCCACCCCCACCAAACCACAGCACGAAGCAATCAAGAGGGAGGCAGGCGATTCATCTTCTTCCCTCGTCCATGGGAAGACAGGAAGAGAGCTGGGCTGAGCCCAACCTGCCTATAGAGGCTATCTGTGGTCAGGGTCAACTGTAAGATGGACCAGTCTTGTCTACCCTGTTATGAGACCTGGCACCACTTATGTGCACCTTGCTGGCCTGGAGTTAAGGTACGGAAAGTCTCGGAACGCAAGACCTTTGCAGAGTGCCCCTCAAACCGCGATGCTCGTCAAACCATGCAAGCTCCCAGCAACCTGCTGGCCCAAGTCTGGAGCCCAACCATTCCAAGTCACACTTAACTCTGAGGCTCAGACCTCACTCCTGAGCCAAGGTGTGGCAGTGTGCAGGACTCCTCTCTGGAGAAAGGGCTGAGACAGAACACTTCCCACCACTCACACTGCCCTGGTGTGGCCCAGGCAGGGAGAGGATACTCACCAGGTAGATCCGGTAGGCATCCACCCGGCGCAGGGGGCCCCAGCACAGATCAGTGTCATTGTATTTGGCATCTGTGTCCACGCCGCAGGAGTCATTGCCAGAGACACTGCTGAAGAGAGTGATGGCAAACTTGGGCTCAGCATGGGGCCCTGCTTGGCCAGGAAGAGACCATGGGGCTGCCGCTCCCGCTTTTCATAAACTGTCTCTTAGGACAAGTCCCCTTGGTCAGGCAGCACAAGGTCTCAGAGGTGTGGGAATCCAAGCTGCCTTCTCCCCGGAACAGGAAAAGGGATAGCACAGTATAGAACGTGCCTTGTGAGGACCGAGGGCATGGCTGGGCCTGTGGTGGAGAAGGGCCTCAGGAGTGATGTTCCCTAGGCTGTGGGTTCGTTGAGGGCGGTACCTCTAGGGAAAGTCCTTGCCCAGCTGGTGGGGCAGGCCTGAGGGTCTGCAACCCGTGTGGGGACAGGAGATGAGGGGGCTACGCACCAGGTCACCTGCATGAGGGAGAAGGGCACGGCGGCGGCATAGATGGCAAGGTCTCCATACAGGTAAATAATGATGCAGAAATAGAACAGGTTGACTCCCACTGAAAGCAACAAAGCCACACGTCAGGGAGCTGGAGAGAGACACATATGCGTTTTTTTTTCTTTACTGCTTCTGATGCTCTCAGTTCTTCAGGCCATTTGCCTTCTACAAAAAGTAGGAGAAAAAAAATGACCCCAAATTCCCGTTTCTTATCATGGCTGGCTAAACTGTGAGGCTGGCAGGAGATGCCTCAGCTGGGGATTGGGGCCTGAGAGACTCGGAGAGGCCTGGAGATCAGAGAGAGGAATCTACGCTGGTAGGGCCCGAGAGATGGCCCAGAGACCGCTGTGCCTGATGATCTGAGTTTGCTTCCTGAAGTCCTCACAGTAGAAGGAGAGAACCAATCTTAGGAGGTTGTCCTGTGCCCTACCCCCGGCCTTGGCACACACATGCCTCTCCACAACAAACAAACAAAATAAGCAAATCAATATAAAATAATAATAAATAAATGGATTTGGGTACAAAGATCCAGGCCCAGAGAAGCTTAGGCACTGGTAGCTGGGGCTGACACCTGAGGGTCATGGTCCCAGAGAACCAGTTCCAAACTCGCATTTAGAGGAGATGCTCAAGTTCCTGATGTCACCAGTCTTAAGCTGCTGGCTTCTCTAAGAACAGGAAGAAAAATGAAGTGACAGTTCCCTTCTAATCCTGGTGGCTCAGAACAGCCTAGAGGTCCCCAGGGGACAGCCTGGGGCACGTTAGTCCCGGGCTATCTGAGGTCAGCTCTGCTCTCCAGAGTCCTGAGAAAAATGGCCAGGAAAACACAATTTCTTTTTTAGAACCCATGAGGGCACAGCAACATGCTTTTTAAACATGATAGGCGTCATACCCTTCCCTGACGTGTCAGAATTGACCTTGATGTGGCTTGAAGCTCTTGGGGCTGTCTGTCATTCATGACCCGGGCTCTAGGTAAGGCCCACTCCAGCCTCCCTTCCCTCTGGGATACCCATGTTCTCAGTGAGAAGGCTCTACCACCTCCTCAGCCCCTTTCTGCAACCTGCCAACAGTGCCCGTGTTGGCTGTTATGAACTGCCATCAGCCCCTCTTGATCAATAAAATTTCATTACTAGACACAAAGTGGGAGAATCAATGAACTTCCTGAGAGGACGTTAATGTCTGGGCCTGGCATTTCTAACTACAAGAGATGAGTGTGGAACCCTGGGGAGCCTTCTGTGGAGGGTGCAGCTCCAGTGAAGGTGACAGGAACAATGTGGCAGTCTAAGTTATTGAACAGAGCAGAGCAGGGGTGAGCTGACAGCCCAGCTCTCACAGAGGACATGTGTCAATGTCTGAGGGGGGTTGACAGTCCCAGCCAAGAGGCAATTCTGATCTAGAGGCCAGAGAAATGCTGCCTCACAGTCCTACAGCGCTCAGGACAGGCGGCCATGACAAAAGGTTAGCAGCCCAACGTCACCAGTGCCAAGCTTGTGACCGCAGCAGGTATTGGTAAAGCTCTTCAGTAGCTGGGGATGCTCCCCAGCCACTGTGCTTGTCTATGTGAGATGTGGGCAAATGAGACAAAACAACCCACTAGTACACAGACACCTGAAAGAAATCAGGCAGGAGCACGGGGACCTGAGTTTGGATCTCTAGCGCCCCATAAAAAGGCCAGACGTGCTCCTGCAGTCCTCACACTGGGGACACTGGGAACAGGAGGCAAGAGGGGTGCTAAGCCTGCCGGCCAGTCAGCCTAGCTCAATGGCTCTGCTCCAGGTTCAGTGAGAGACGTGTCTCAAAATATAAGGGGAAGGCAAGGGAGGAAGACACCAGATGTCAGCCTCTGGCCTCTACACGCGTGCGTATGTGCACACACACACTTAGATACACATACACACACACAAATAACTAGGGCTATCAGGACGGGCTGCAGAGCACAAGGATTAGCATATGGTTTAGAACGTGTGTGCTCTCCCGCTGAAGTGTACTTGCTTTTCAGCCTTGAATGTGGAGGCCTCTGAGTGGCTGCCGGGAGGGGACATCCAGGTGTTCTCCCTCAGTGGCTGGTGAGTGACAGAAATGGAACACAGGGAAGGGCAAAAGTGGGCCCGAATACAGCAGAGCTGGCTTTGAGGAAATGTTGAAATCCCCTTCTAAACTGGCCCAAAAAGGCGAATGGAGCCAGTCGCTTCTAGCCTGTGCCCATAATCACCCTTCCTGGACCAATCGCCAGTCTCCACCTTTAATGACAAACTGAGTGCTTGGTGTTAGTCCCAAGTCAAGAAGGTTCCCATTTCTGCAACACTCCCCTCTCTCCATAGCCCCACTCAAGACCAGAAAAAAAACTGGCAGAGATGCCCACTTGGCAAACTGGGGAGGCTTTGACAAAGGGGCATAAAATCTTCTAAGACAGCTTAGAGAGGACTTACGGAGGCTGTGCTCCACACCTGAAGAAGTAGGGACAGGAGAGGTTTGAGTACTAAATATTAAAGTCTTAAAACACCTCATTTTTTTTTTTTTAAATAAGATTTACCCAGAGGCAGCAAAGGTTATCACTGGCAGATACCAGAGTCAGGTGGACACCTGCAGTTTGTAGCAAATGCCAGCCAGGAACAAGCAGAGCCCAGAAGGCGCATGTTGCCTCAGCTCTCCAACACTGGGCTGTCACCGGGCAACACCGCTGTGGGCTCCTAGCGCCCTCTGCTGGCTGACAGGGGACCAGGTGTGTGAGGCCGATTCTATTACTGTGTGGCATTGGCTTCTTCCGCTGGAAAGCAACTGGTAGGATGGCTAAACCTTCAGGCTAGTGCACAGCAAGGAACCCCAGGAAAAGAATGGAGAGCAGGTCAGGCCTCACAGCAAGCCTGCTCCTCTGGTGCTCTGTTCCTACGCATCTGCTCTATCCTTTACCATGGAACCCCATTATAAGGGGCAGGACTTGAGCATAGGTCAAATGTGCTCCAGTGCCCCACACCATCCTGGGATGACTGTTACCTTTATTGAAGAACATGGATGCCATCTGTCCCATTTCCACCCGGTCTGTGATTTCAAAGAGGTTGGCTGAGGAGCGTCTCTCTGTGGGGCCGGAATAGAGAGGGTAGTGGTTGTTCACCTGAAGGGCCCGAAGGGGGGCTGCTTGAGCTCTGGAAACCAACCCTTGAAACATTTTCTCCCCTCACCATGGGCTCCTCATGCATGCCAGGTGGGCACTCTTCCACTGAGATACATTTCCCCAGCACTTTCTTCTGTCTGTCTGTCTGTGTATATGGTGTTGGGGATGAAGCCCAGAGCTCAGGGCACACTAGGGAGGTGTATTACCAGGAAGCTGCACCCCCAGCCCCAGGTCTAAGGAGAATTTGAGTAGCTCCTTATGGGGACAGCAGGTGCCCCTAACTCCGGTCAGCACCGAGATGAGAGTGTATGTATTTTGGGTGAGGGAGGGGGTGTGTGAGAGGATGAAGCCAGAGAAGCTCATGGATGCAGGCAGACCCTAATTATTTCAGTAATGACAGAAGGGGGGGAAACTGAGGCACAGCGCTACACACAGGAGGCAGATCCAGCAGAGGCCAGGCCTGCGCTCAGATCCTGAGTCCTGTGCTCTTCTGTGTACTCTACTTCACTGACCTTCTAAACTGATACTTTAGGAGATGTCTGCAGGGCAACTCCCTAGGAAGCTCCCTACAAAGATGGGGGGGGGGGGGCTGCTGACCAGGGGGAGTGTGGAGCCTGCCCAGTAGCCCAAGACTTACGCACAGACAGGATGGGCCGTTTCTCTGCCCGCTCATAGTTGTCTTGGGTGAGGATGTCACTGTCTGAGGCTATAGAAGAGTCTTCATCGTCCTCTTCCTGGGAGATAGTAGGATGGACAAGGAGAGGAAGAGGAGGAAAAGTCAGGGCAAGCTGAGGGTACAGTGTTAAACCCCAGTTAACAGTGGCCCTTCCTTGCTCATGTTCTCCAGAAGGTGTCCCTTGGAGACTATGTGTGTCCTGTAACGTCAGAAGGTGGAGATGGCAGGGTTCCTGGCATAAAGGTTCAGAAGGACTGAGTGGACACCAGGTGGCTATGTCAGGGACTGAGGTCGCAATGCTAAGACAGCAGCCACTGTGTGTGGCCCCTGGGCTTTATGTGGCTTCTTAGCTGCATCCCTGGAACTTGGGCCAGGGCTGTTGGAGAGAGGCCTGCGATACTACACTGGTACGCGACTGAACACACGTACCACCTGAGGACGAGGCCATGCACACACCTTGTGGGTCTCTATCCTCTTCCAGCGGAGTTGGGCGTTGGCTGCAGCCATGGCCTCCATCACAAAGGTGGTTGTCACAAAGCTGAGGGGGAAAGCCACATGTTAATGGCACGGAGAAGGTTGCAGGAAGTACAGTCTAACCAACTAACAAACTCACAGCATTCTCTCCTGAGAGCTGTTCCCTACAGAAATTCAGAGATGGTGATCCCTGGCTAAAATCCATGATTTGGGGCCAGCAAGATGGTTCAGTGGGCAAAGGTGTTTGCTGCCAAGCCTGATGATCTGAGTCGATCACAGGGACCCACATGACAGAAGAAGAGAACCTATTCATACAGGAACATGTGTGCACACGCACTAAATAAATAAATGTAAAAAAGAAATTAAAGTGTCACTGTGCACCCCAAATGATTCTCACTACCAACCTCAGAGACTCTCTCCAATATACAGGAGAAAGGGTATGAAACAGGCTGATGGGAGGGCGTGCTGGCTAGTTTTATGTCAACTTGACACAAGTTAGAGTGACAGGAGTGAACCTCAATTGAGAAAAAGCCCTTCATGAGATACAGCTGTAGGGTATTTTCTTAATTAGTGATTGACCCAGCCCACGAAGACCATCCCTGGGCTGGTGGTCTTGGGCTCTATAAGGAAGATGCTGAGCAGGTCGGGGGGAGCAAGCCAGTAAGCAGCAGGCCTGCAAGAAGATGCCTCTGCATCAGCTCCTGCCTCCGGGTTCCTGCTGTTTGAGTTCCCATCCAGATTTCCTTCAACAATGAACAGCAATGAGAAGAGTAAGCCAAACAAACGTCTCCTCCCCAGGTTGCTTTGATCGTGATGTTTCATCCCAGCAGTAGTAACCTAAGACAGGGTGACTGCTCAAGCTGGGGTGGAGATGACCTGCAAGCAGGTAATGCAGCCCTGGTACCCAGAAAGGCCTGCTGGGACAGACAGTAAATGGTGCTCTGAGGTGGCATGCTGATTCAGAAAGGGGCCTTGTTCGAGCTTCTGGAAGGACAGCAGGCGACTTTCACCTCTTGCCAGAACACAGACCAGTGGCCGACTTTCAATTCCACATTAGAGTGAGGGCCATGGGATGGGTGACTGAAGATGCAGCTCCACTCTGGAATCCAAACCCTTTTCCTTTGGCAGCACTTTCATTTCCTAAGTAACTTGGCTCATTTTAAAATAGGCTTGTACGCCTGTTTCTCTAAAGGGACACTGGGAAATGATACAAGACACTTGCCCGCAGCCCATAGAGCAGCTGGACTGCACTATGTGCCCGTTCACAGAAGGACAGGGCGCTGCCTTTGGCTGCTGCAACCCTGGCTGTGAACCTACCTGGGCCAGCATTTGTCTCCCTGGTTTTTGAAGCCAACACAGCTCTGTCCCCACACCCTCTGTACTGACAGTAGCAGCAGTAAATGCTCAGCCCTACAATCAGGTGGGAAAAGGACCTTCTGGGCTGCCCACAGTTAAACCCACATCTCTCCACCAGAGGGTAAGGAATGGGTGGTGGATCTCTGAGCCTGAAGAAGCCCAGGTTTCTCATTATCTTCCCTAATTGGCTCTTCTAAGGACTCTGCTTTTCCACGTCTTATTGGAAGCAAAGCTGAAATCAATCTTAATTAAGGCATAAGAACGCGCCTTACAGTTTCACAAAGCCAATTCACTGATCAGATTCAAACATAAAGGGGCTTAGCAGAGAGAGGCATGGCATCCCCTACTGGAGGGCCTCTGATAATCACTCCCCATTCAGATGGCTGCCTTGCTGAGGAGCCCTTAAAGGGGACACAGTGACATAAGGACAAGGACCCTGAGAGCTCTTGGTCGCCAGAGCACGGGGTATGTAATGAGGCAACAGTACTCTGAGGTTTACCCCCAAAGTTCTCCAAAATAAAGTGCATGAAAAAACCCCAACCTTTGGGTGTGAGCCCCTCCCATGAGCCTCTTCTGGGTCTGTTTCCTTCAGCTTTTATCTTTGTTTCATTCTTTGTAGCTATCTACTATGCATCTAAAGGTGACCTTCCACTCCTGTTGGTGCCACAGCTGCCCGAGCACTGGAGTTACAGGCTGTGTACCACCCCGCCTGGCTTCCTTCTGTTTTTAAATTTAATATATATATATATATATATATATATATATATATATATATATATATATATATATGCCTATATGTGTGTATGTGCACCAAAAACCAAACCAAACCAAACAACAGCAAAACTGTGCATTTTCCATAGAGGTGAGCACATCAGATCCCCTGAACTGGAGATACAGATGGTTGTTAGCTACCATGTTGGGGTTGGGTAAACCCAGGCCCTCAGCAAGAGCAACAAGTGCTCCAAACTGCTGAGCCAGCTCTCCAGCTCTGAATTCCCACTTCTTTAACACTTCAATACAGATGGGTTCCTACCTGATGGAGGGGCCTGGATTTGCCTTGCTTTATATACTTTCACAGCTTGGGCCACTGTGATGGGACTTCAGAGTGACACAGGAATCGCCAAGAGGAGGCGCTCTCTGCTCTGAAGTACCAGCTGCCGACCCCTCCAACAACTGGTCAACAAAGCAAGTGTTCCTGAAGGCCTGGGTGAGTGGGGCAGACAGAAGGCAGGCCCTTAAAAAAACTGACTGCCCCGTATGTTTGTATATGTGTGTGTGTACATGTACACATACGTGTGTATAGAAATGTGTGTGTGCGTGTATATGAGAGTGCCTGTGGTGAATTTTTTTAAAGCAAATCCTAAATTGTAAACTGAGTTCCTAGCCTGCCTTCATGTCTGCTAGAGTCCTCTTCAGTGGTTAGGTGCTGTCTTCTCAGAGAGCAAGGATGGATGGTTAGAGATAAAAGTCAGAGCAGGGAAGCTGAGTTTGCCAGGACTAGCTGGCCATCATCTGATGAGACACTCCAGGGCCTTGTCTGGTACCCTGGCCTAACTGCTCAGGGCTGCGAAACTGTTCTGTTAGCAAAAGGCCCTTTGACCTTTGGATGTATTTGCTCTGCCCTGGGCGATCTAACTTAAGACCCACTTACCTACATATATGCAAACAGCAATCTTCCTACACCTCAAGAGCTTTCCTGGTAATTAAGAGACCATTCAGGCTCCCTGGTAGACTTCCTCCAGTCTGTCACCAGCCCAGGAGTGGCAACCCACCCTCCACCCCTCTCAGCTCTTACCTCATGAAACCCACAAATACCAGGAGGATGAGGCTGACGAGCCACCCGGCAGTGGCAAAGGCCTTGGGCATGGTGAGCGCACCTGTGCCCACGATGAGGTTAAACATGTACACCAGCCCGACCTGAAAACAACAGGAACAACATTCAGCCAGGGGATTAATTAACCTGAGGACAGCTCTGGGTGACGTCACAACTGTGGAGGCCTTCCTAGGTCTTCACCAGGGAGACTGGGGAGGGACAGCACCTGAATCCTAAGGAGCCAAGCATTGGGAGGCCAACCATTTGCATGGTCACCCAGAGGAAGACAGCCCCGCCATCTCCATCCTTGTCAATCTCAGTCTGTTTTTGACTATCCAAAGCCATGTAATAACCAGCTCTCCTCAACCTGGCAGGGGCTTCCTGAAGGCAGAGTGCCACAGGTAGGACACTGGCACAACGCTGGGCAGTGACATCCACTTACTCGACTACACCCTTTTCCCTATACCAACTTCGGGATTATGGCTTTTTGTTTTCTTTTGTTTGAGACAAAGCTTTGTTATGCAGTACTGTTTGGGCTAGTACTATGTAGCCCAGGCTGGCAATCTTTCTGTCTCAGCCTCCCAGGTCTCAGGATTACAGACATGCATCACCACTGCTGACTACCAAGTTCAGGATTTAAAAACAACAGCAAAACTTGGCATACAGCTAGAGAGATGGCTCAGCGGGTAAAGGTGCTTGCTGCCAAGCCTGACAACCCAAGTTCAAGCCCTAGGACCCACTGACTCTGACAAGTTGTCCTCTACCTGCATGAACGTGCACACACATACACATACTATATAAGTAAATAAAAATATAAAACCTGACTTATAATTTGCTTGACATAAAATTAAATGCAAAGGGCACCACCAGACCCTGTTCAGATTATCTTGGGCATGACAGCACACCTCTGGTCTTCTGAATTGTAATCAGACTTTCTACAAGTGACTGTGGCTACAGAGTAAAGAGGGAAGAGACAATAAGGACAGAGACAGCGATTACAGTGTGAGATAAATGAAATGAAGAGAAGAACTGTGGCTTTGTTGCAAGAGATAATGTAAAGTACTTTAAACAAATAGTACTCAGCTAGTTCTGGCGGCCCACTATTGTAATCTTGGAATGCAGTTGTTTAAGGGAAGAGGAATACAGGTCTGGCCAACCTAGGTTTCACAATAAAATACTAGAAAGAGAGAGAGAGAGAGAAGAAGAAGAAGAAGAAGAAGAAGAAGAAGAGGAGGAGGAGGAGGAGGAGGAGGAGGAGGAGGAGGAGGAAGAAGAAGAAGAAGAAGAAGAAGAAGAGACAAGACAAGACAAGACAAGACAAGACAAGACAAGACAAGACAAGACAAGACAAGACAAGACAAGAAAAAAAGAAAATCATGAACTGGACAGCCCAGCAGGTAAAAGTGCTTATGGAAAAGCCGGACCCACAGTTTGATCCCCTGAATCTGTGTAAAGGTGGGGAGAACCAACTCCCCAAAGTTGTCTTCTGACATTCACACTTGGGCTGTATCATGTGCACATTCCCTGCTCTGTGCGCCTTCCCCCTTCACAAGGAAATAAGGTTCAAGGAAAGGGACTTCCAGGTACAAAGGTAGGGGTGTTGAAGGGCCTCAAATATGGGGTTCAGGGGAACACTGAGACATGTGGTTGGGGGTAAGGACTTTATTAAGAGTTATTAATGCCATGGGCAGACAGACAGAAAACAGCATGGTGAAGGCTCTGAAGGAATCTCCCCCTTGGCATGAGTGGGAGGCATCTTATAGTTTTTAGAATGGAGATGGTTTCACAATGTAGCCTGCAGCCAGGCTCTCTGACTGCCATGCTGCAGGGAGGATGGGGAATGCGTGGCCACCCTCCTGTCCTCAGGTGAGAGACCCTAGCACCTAGAAGTCTGTTAGCTAGGGATTCACAATGTCCAGATCTGTTTTAGGATACTGCAGGAACTGTGGTCTGAGCAACAGCTGGAATCTAACGTCGCATTCTTACAGGTGTTTGTAGGGTTTTCTGGCAGCCACATAGTGGCTGTGGTCAATGAACCAAGCCATGCAAGACACAGGCCCTTGTGGAAAGTGATGGAAGTGCCATGGTTTGGAGGGTTTTAAGCAGGAGTGACAGGCCAAGAATCCTCCATCTTGTATTGTTGCTGAAGCCATTTCCAGGTTTAACTAGAATCTCCTTGATGGAAAATTCCATGGAAACTATGCAACTCTATTCTAGGAACTAAAGGTCAAGATGTCCTAAACAACTTATCTCAGCTGGTGTTAAAACTGCCTGTTTGTGTGGAACCTCCTCCAGATAGCCTCTTATCTTTGCCTCTTAGTATCTGTTAAAACTGGTTGCTTCAGACTGCTTACTCTTCAAAGATAACTCCCCACCCAATCTCCCTACCCCCAGCTGATGAGCAAGATGTCTGGACCAGGTCTCTGCCCTTCAAAATCCCATGTTCTGGAGACCCAGGCCACACCTAGGTCCCTGTCACCTGTCATGTCACCCACTCCAACACCTGGGTATGGTCCCAGCCAGCTACAATAAGGACTTAGAGCTGGCTATACACTGTATCTAAGTGGTCACCTCTGGTGAGCTCCCCATGTGCACTAACAGACTCCAGCTGACTCCAGACATCTTCTGGATGCCCAGAAGCTTTGCTCATGGCACCTTTAAAACATACACTAAGCAGGGCTAAGAATTTTACTTTATGAAAACAGTCTAGGTGAGGCTTCTCATAATGGAAGTAAGAAAAAGGCAAAGAGCTTTAAGAAAGTGACACTAGGCAAAAACTTTATGGGAGAATAAGGAGTATACAAAGCATTTGTAAGGGCTGGAGAAATTGCTCGGCTGTTAAGAACACTGGCAGCTCTTCTAGAAGACCCTGGTTCAATTCCCTGCACCCACATATAGCTCACAACTGTCTGTAACTCCAGTTCCAGGGGATCTGACATTCTCATATGGAGATACATGCAGGAAAACACCAATAAACATAAAAATAAATAAAGCATTAAGAAAAGAAAACATTTGTAGAAGCTAGGCATGGTGGCAGGCCTTTAATCCTAGCACTAGGGAGGCAGAGGCAGGCGGATCTCTGAATCCGAGGCCAGCCTGGTCTATACAGCATGTTCCAGGACAGCCAAGAAACACAGAGAAACCTTTTTCTGAAAACAAACAAACAAACAAGGCTGGAGAGATGGCTCAATGGTTAAGAGCACTGGCTGTTCTTTTACAGAACCCGGGTTCTGTTCCACGTGATGGCTCACAGACATCTATAAATTCAGTTCCAGGGGATCTGACACCCTTTCTGGCTTCTGTAGGAACTACAATCATATTCACATATATACATTCAGGGGAAACATGTAAAATTTTAATTTAAAAAAAAGTAAACTAGGAAACAGACGGAAGTCGTTTGTCCTGCTTTGTTCCTATTTTTAGGTCCAGAGTAAACACTGCGTCCACTGGGAGCTCAGCGAGCCCTGCTGTGTGAGGCAGGATTTCTGTGCCATCTGTGGGCCTCAACAGTCTGGGTGCATATTAAATCCTCTTTACTTCTGGGAAAGGCACTCAGTGAGCACTGGTCATGAGGAGCAGCCAAAAGGAAGCCACTTTCAACTCAGTCACAGGCCAGGTAAAGAGGAGCTGTGGAAAGGGAAAAAGAGGTCACATGACAGTGGGGAAGAGGGCAACCTCCTTGAAAGGGTGGCAGAAAGTGGAAGAGTTAAGACCCTGCTGTATTCCATGTAGATAAACCCACACATGCAGGCTCACCGGACTCCTCTGTGCTGAGCTAGCAGCTCCCTGCCCAAGAGGGCTTGTGCGGTGTGCTAGCTGCCTGCCTTGCTTTCACCCACAAGACACCCAGGACACCCAAGCATCATCTCAGGAGCGAACCCCCTGATGATATTCAAAGGAGTCACCAGGCAGCAATGGTGTCTGAGCCCTGACCAGGATTTAAGACTGTAGGGCTGGGAAGATGGCTCAGTCAATAACGTGCTTGCCATGCACACATGAGGACTTGAGCTTACTCGTGAGCACCCACATAAAAACCTGAGTTCAGCTGGGCATGGTGGTTCATTCCTTTAATCCTAGCACTCAGGAGGCAGAGGTAGGCGAATCTCTGTGAGTTCGAGGGCAGCCTAGTCTACACAGTGAGTTCCAGGCTAGCCACTACATAGTAAGACTCTGTCTCAAAATAACAAACACTCAAACAAGCCCGGGGGGTGGGGGGAGCATGCACTTGTCGTCCTAATACTAGGGAGGAGGACCCAGGAGGACCCTTGGATCTCCGTGTCTAGCTGGCCTCACTGGACTGGCAAGCTACAGGTTAAGAGGACTTACTGCTCTTGCAGAGGACTAGAGTTTGGATCCCAGCACCCATGTCAGGCAGCTCACAAGCATCTATAATTCACTGCAGGGGACCTAATGCCTTCCTCTTGCCTATATGGACATCTGTGCACATACACACACACACACACACACACACACTCACACACACACACACTAGCTTTAAATACTAAGAATAAATCTAAAGAGAAAGGGAAGAAGGGAGAAAGGAGAGGGGAAGAGGAAGGGAGGGAGTGAATGGGGAGGTGTGCCACCAGAGAGATGGCTCAGTGGTTAAGAGCACTTGCTGGTCTTGAAGAGGACCTGGGTTCAGTTCCCAGCAACCACACGACGTTCACAACTACCTGTAGCTCCAGTTGGGGCATCCTGCGTCTTGTTATCATTACAGGCACTAGAGGTACACACGCACAAACATTTATGTAAGCAGAACACTAATATGCACAAAATAAATAAATAAATCTTTAAAAGACAGTAATTTTTAGCTTAACGTGGTGACTCCAGCATTCAAGAGGCTGAAGCAAAGATCATAAGTTCGAGGACAGCCTGGACTACATAGCTAGATTCTGTTTCAAAAAACAAAAACAGGGCTGGAGAGATGTCTCAGCAGTTAAGACCACTGGCTGCTCTTTCTGAGGACGGGGGTTCAATTCCTAGTTCCCACATGGCAGCTAATAACCATCTGTAACTCTAGTTCTAGGGAACCCGATATCCTCTTCTGGCCTTTCTGGGCACCAGGCACATGGTACAAAATACCAGAAGGGCGTATCAGATACACTCTCGCATATACCACATATACATGCAAGCAAAATACCCATACACATAAAATTTAAAAACAATAACCAACCAATACGCACATACACACACACCAGATTTATTTTCTAGGATGATGGATTAAGAGACCCTAAGGTAATTCAGAAAAGGTGGCGGAAGGGGAAAGGAGTTTAAGGGCCAGAGGCTGTATGACAAGGAAACAGTGTCTTCCGGACACACCCGGACACACCCGGACACACACACACACACAGTGGTCATGACAGTGTGCACAAGACCTGTACAAGCTCAAGCCACACCAGACCAAGTCCCAGCATGGAGGGGGAAGGAAGGTGTGAGGTCAAGTGACTATCGGCAATGGAAAGCTGTTGAGACAGGAAAAATCAGTAGCCATTGGTAAGTGAACCATGCTCCAGTAAGATGCCACAGGTCCCAGAATATACTGGCAGCACAAACTGAACTTAATGGCTTTTTATTTTTTTAGTTTTGTCTAAAAGGACACAAAGTTGAATGGGCAGGGAAGTGGGGTGGATCTGGGAGGAACTGGAGGAGGAGGTCAGTATGTTCAAAACACATTGCACAAAATTCTCAAAAAACTAATTAAAAAAAAACAACCTTAGGATCTGGAGAGATGGCTCAGTGATAAAGATCACCTGTTGCTCTTGAACAGGACCCCAGTTCAGCTCACAGCACCCACATGATGGCTTAAAACCAGCGCCAGCTTCAGTTCTAGGGGATCTGACGCCTCCTTCTTGCCTCCATAGGCACCGCATGCATGTGATCTATACCTTTTTTTGTTTTGTTTTTTCCAGACAGGGTTTCTCTGGGTAGGCTTGGCTGTCCTGGACTCACTTTGTAGACCAGGCTGGCCTCGAACTCACAGAGAGCTGCCTGCCTCTGCTGGGATTAAAGGTGTGTGTCAACATGCCTGGCCCTATCTATCTATCTATCTATCTATCTATCTATCTATCTATCTATCTACCTACCTACCTACCTGTCTATATCATATATATGTGACATATATATATATATGTGTGTGTGTGTGTGTGAATAAATATATATATATGTTCCAAGTGTTCATACACACAAAAAAATGAAACAAATATGCACAGGAAAAAGGTACCTGCTTTCCTCATAACTCTGACCATCATCTCCTGGTTAATGCTACCCTATCACCACGAGCACCCATCTTTTCCCCACATATCTCTCTTTACTATTAAGTTAAAGAAACACAGCACTTTATTTATGGCAACTGCAAAGACCCTGAGTAAAATAAAACACATACAAAATGGAAGAGGAGGGGCTGGGGAGATGGCTCAGTGGCTAAGAGCATTGGCTGCTCTCCCTGAGGACCCAGGCTCAATTCCCAGCAACCCATATGGCAGCTGACAACTGTCTGTAACTCCAGTTCCAGAGGACCCAACACCCTCACACAGACATGCATGCAAAACATCAATGCACATGAAATAAAAATAAATTATTTTCAAAAAAAATAAAAGGGGGAAAAAAAGGGGTGGGGGAGCTCCAGAGGCATGCAGGCCTAACTGTCCAGGCCTCTGTGGACGCTTGGTAGCAAGAGTGAATGAATAACTGCCTGAACAGGTGGGGGCATAAGAAATGGGGACATAAGCTGCTTTCCTTCTAAAACTCAGTCTCAGCGATGACTCATTTCCTCTAAGTTTGTAGTTATTGTAAGAAAGAGGCAGAATTGTGGCAACTTGTAGGGACAGTGCCGACATCTTACTGCTGACAGAGGACAAGGAACCATCACATGACCTCACACAGAGGGTGACTGTCCATTCCATTCCAGCATTTGAGAGGGACTTTCCCTGGCAAGCTGCAGAGGTGAAAGGGGGCCTTTGTAGCTGCTTGTGAACAGCAGGGCTGCTGCTGAACCCAGGGAAAGTCTAGAAAGAAGGCTCTGTGGAGGAGAGCTGCTGTGTGTGGTGGTAGCTGGCAGTGGAGTGAGTCAGTCCTGCTTGTTCACACACCTCCAGCTACGTATCCAGTTAAGGCCCTGTGACGCAATAACCACAACCAACTGGATACTACACAAGAGAAGATAAACTGAGTGTGTGGGAGAGTGAGGGAGCCCCAGAGTCAAGACAGAGAGAAATCAATCGCTCTAATTGTCATAATTGCCGAGTCGACCAAACTGCAATTGGAAGCCTCTGCTGTTCGCCGCCTCTTTCAACATACCAAACCATAAAAGTTGTGCAATTTAAAATTCAGCTGAAGACGAAAGGCGGTGCAGGCTGCTGAGATGAACTAATCGCTAAGGCAACAGCTGTCAGGGACTGCCCACCTGACTGGCGGGGTCGTGTGCAATCTGCAGGGGCCCTGAGACAGACTGGGGAAGACTCACAAGTTAGCTGTTTGGCTTGGCACTCTGATAGGCATCCAAAGGAGAACCGGAGCTGCAGAGACAGCTCAGCAGTTAAGAGCACCTGCTGCTGCCGCAACAGAGGATCTCAGTTCAAGTCCCAGCACCCACACTGCACCTACAGCGTAAGGATAGCATCTGGTGCCCTCTCCTGGATCCGGCAGGCATGCAGGCGCACGCGCGCGCACACACACGCGCACACGCGCACACGCGCACACACACACACACACACACACACACATAATTAAAAATAAAGCTTTAAAAAAACATTACACAGACAAAAGGGGAACGAGCCTGATATTTATAGTGCGAGCCATGACAGCTGGACCCTGACGGCAGCTGCGTGGAGTTTCAGTCTCGTTGTCACCAGGGTCTACCTAGAAACCAGGAGCATGACGGGGCGAAGAATGCATAGACAGAGAAAAACTCACATAAGGAGAATAGAGCTCCCCGGTCTCTGTGATGTCACCCGCCATCTCCAAAGAGTGAGCGAGGGCTGGCCGAAGAGGCTACTTCTGTGCAAGGCCAGCAGCTGCTGCGGATCCTAAGACAAAAGAGTAAAATTATTTTTCCTGACAGAGGTGAGAATGGGGGAGACTTGCAGCCTGCCCCTTTTACCTGTAGCCCTTTTATTTCAGACACTTTGGCCTCCGTATCTGTCATGAGGCAGCCTTGGTGGGCCATAGCTCTCTGGACAATGCCTTCTAATTTTACTCTTGCTATGCAGTCACTTCTCTGTGCCTAGGTGTGAACACTCCAAATGACTCAGGTGCCTTCAGGGTCACTAATCGTCTCTTGCCATCACAGCCCCCTTTCCCCTAAGGTGCTTATTTCATTCCAGTATCTGTGTGCTCACGACTACACCGGACAGCCCACATAACTGTCTGCCTCTCCGCCCACAGCAAGGAGCCAGGTTTTCTGGTCGCCCCTCCACGCTAACTCCTTGCCCCAAAGCCTCTTTTAAACGGGGCCTCCTGCTCCCTCACCTGCCTTCTTCTGCCTTTCCTTAAGGCTCCCCACCCTTAAGCCTCCCTCTCTTCTCAAGAGTCCATCTCTGAGCCTCTCCCTTCCTTCCCTCCTCTCCAAAATTTACATCTATCTCCACCCCATTCTTCCCTACTGTCCATCCCGGACCTGCAGCACAGCTAGCTCTGTCCACAGTGGCCAACGCCTCCAGCTCCGCTGCTGCCACCCGGCGCCAGCTGTCCCGCACCGGCGACCGCTGCGCGCATGCGCTTGCTCCTTAGCCCACCTTCCGGACGAGTGCGTCGGAAGGGGCACAGGGCGCTGATTGGATGCCTCGTGGGGGCGGGGCCGGGATTGGGGCCCTCCGGATGCCGTCTGCGTGGCGGAAGCGGAAAGCCCGGCTTTCTGAGAGCGGCCTGTTGTTGGGGACGCCTTCCTCAGCGGGGGATGGGTGTGAGTTTGGCAGTTTGTAGGCTGCGCTGTTAGAGGGTACCATTGTCGTACCACGCAAAGGGCTGAGGCCTGAGGGCTTCGAGTGGGGCCTGGGGACGGGAAAAGGGGAAGGTCAGAGCTGGGTGGCATGGACTTTGGAGGGAAGGGTTGGAAATAGGTTTAAAGAAGGGTTAACCGGTCATTTTGGAGTGGACTCCCCGGACTGGGGCACGTCGTGTCTGAATCCTGATTATATGGCCCTCGATCCAGGTTCTTGGGGATGGAAACCGCAGCTCAAATTTGACCCCTGAGATGAGAGCCGAGATTTTTTGACCACTTCGGTTCTTTTTCTTACAGTTGTATTTGTGAGGGAAAGGAGGACGCTCTTTGTCAACGCAGCCCCGCCTCTACAGGAGAAGCCTGTAGGAGTTCCCACCCTGCATGGAAAGACACTTGGAGCTCTGAAATCTAGAACTCTCCCCACTTTTAGGCAGCTACAATGAGGCTGAATCAGAACACCGTGCTGGTGGGCAAGAAGGTGGTCCTGGTACCCTACACGTCGGAGCACGTGCCTAGGTAACTTCACCTGACTGGTTGCAGTGTGGAGGAAACAGGGCGAGGCTTTCCTCAGTCCTAATCTAGGAGCCTGTTCCATTCTAAGCAACATTACTTGTGCGGTGCTGCACATCCTTGATTCCAGCACAACATTTGGGAGGCAGAGGCAGGTGGACCTCTGTCAGATTGAGACCAGCCTCCTCTACATACTACGTGCTAGGGCAGCCAGGGCTGCATAGTGAGACTGTGTCTCAAAGGGAAAAAAATTCCATGCAGGAAGAATAAAGCTGAAGTGGAGAACATACTTCCTTTTCATTTCTCAGCTTTCTTTTTGGCCTTTTCAGTTAGGAATTACATCATCTAAATAAATGTATGTAGCAAAGAATAAGGAAATGTCTTCTTCCTGATGGCATTTTCTGGTATCAGTAAATAGGACTCTGTCATTCTGGAGACTTAACTAGTGCTTGTCCCAGATGTTGAGTGCTGCATTATTTTGGTGCCTATACTGTTTAAAGGCCAGAAGTGAGTTCTAGGGACTCTTCCTGAGTTAACCGGTAAACATCTGGTAGGCTGAGAAACGGGCTGTGTAGGGGATGGGGGCATGCTTTACCAGTAGTTTTACTTTTGGGAGGTCTCTGACACCCTGTCTTGTAGAGGTCTGCCCAACCCTCTTTGTCCAACCTCTTTGAGGTTTGTAAAGGACATTTAATCCAGCAACATAGCTGCTCTGGCAAGGGATCACATCTAAAGGCCTTCTAGGGGTGGAATACAAACTTGCCTTTAATCCCAGGAGACAGAGGCAAGAAGATCTCTTGAGTTCAAGGCCAGCCTGGTATAGACCAAGTTTCAGGTGAAGAAACACTTAGGACCAAGAGAGGTGTTACTCACCTTTAATCCCAGCGTTTGTGAGACAGGGCCATGCAAGATCTCTGAATTCGTTGAGTCAGTCAGTTGAGAGACAGTGCAGTGGAGTTGAGTTTGAGGGAGTTTAGTCCGTGGAATTCAGAGGCAGTTTTTACTAGGACAGTTTTATAGAGACAGATTGTAGAGAGAACAAGCTAGACATGGGTGAGAAAATGAGCAAAAGAATGACAAGGAGTCAGGAGCTTAGAACAGACTGCTAGAGTTAGCTTGAGGCCAAGCAGAGCAATTCCATCAGAAACCGAGAGAGAAGCCAGATTGAATCAGTCAGCTTGGAGAGGAGTTTGAGGCAGAACAGCTGAGTTGAACCAGCCAGCCAGAGTTCAGAAAGAGCTAGAAAGGGTGTGCTTATTAAGCAGTAAGTCTCAGAGGCTGAAAACATTCTAGGCCTAGATTCACAGAGGCAGTAAGCCTCTGAGATGACAATTCCTCATGGATCTGAGGGATGTTTGGTTTCACACTGCCTAGGTGGGAAGCTGGGCAAATAGAGATGTCGCTGTCTGGATTTGCTTGAGGGAGGAACCCAACTTTTCTGACTGGTCATATCCTTTTGTTTGAGTCTTCTGTCAGTACTGTGGGGCCCTCATCCCTACCTTCCACTTCATCTTGAAAACTGCAAAGTCTTTTGGGGTTTTTTTTTGGGGGGGTATTTTTTTAATGGATTATATTTTAACTGAATATCTACAATATGTTTGACTTAGAGCTAAAATGACTAAAGTCCCTCACTCTATAGCACTTATCCTCTCACTATGCAGTCCTGGCTGCCTAGAACTATGTAACCTAGGCTAGCCTCAGACTCCCCAAGGCTGGGACTAAAGATATGTGCCACCACACCCAGTGTCAGATTCTTGTTTGTCTGTACTTCATACTTCATAGCTACTTGGAATTGTGGTATTAGAGGCTGGCGCAGAATTCTCTGCAGTCAAAGCTTGAACTTTCATTTTCTTGCTTGTTTGTTTGAAGAAAGGGTCTCCTGTAACTCAGGCTGGCCTCGAACACCTAATCCTCCTGCCTCCACCTCCCAGGGGCTGGTCATCCAGGCCTGTCCCTCCACACCCATTAAAACCCATGCTATTGAATCTGTACCATTCATCAAAGTCTTTCCTCTCTTCGCCAGGTACCACGAGTGGATGAAGTCAGAGGAATTGAGGCATCTGACAGCCTCAGAGCCGCTGACCCTGGAGCAGGAGTATGAGATGCAGCGTAGCTGGTGTGAAGATGAAGACAGTGAGGAGCCCCCACCCCCTAGCAGCCTCCACTCTTCCTTCCTTTCTCCCACCCCTCAGCTGTTGCCCCTTTGGGGCCATCACTAGACTGCAGTAAAAACTTTGGAGCGTGCTTATACTTGAACTATTTGAAGTGGTCCCTGCAGCTGACCTTATTGTCCCCCTGCCTGAGCAGTCACCGGCTGGGATTTAGAGAATAAAGCAATTTGATTTCCAGCTGTTAATTTAGGCTCTGCTCTTATGTCTCTTGCCATAGCCTAGTATAGGTCCTACCCTTTGGTACAGACTGTTCCTTTGTCTGTACCAAAGGGTAGGACCTATTTTTCCCTGCTTCAGATCAAACATGATCTTGGAACTCTGTACTAGGCTCTGGGCCCCTTTTCTCCTGTGGCAGAGACAGCAGTGTCCTGCAGTTCTCTGGCTTGGGTGGGAACACCAGCCTCCCTTTCTTCCCCCTCCCTAAATAGGGTTTCTCTGTGTAGCCTTGGCTGTCCTGGATTTGCTTTGTAGACCAGGCTGGCCCCAGACTTCCAAAGATCAGTCTCTGCCTCCCCTAGTGCTGGATTACAGGAATGCACCTTTGTGCCTGGCACCTCATCTCCTTTTTTGAAGATTCTAGGTGCTAACCTTGTTGCATCTGCCCTCAGAATGCACCTTCATTGTGCTGGATGCAGAGAAATGGCAGGCCCAGCCTCACCTCCCTGAAGAGAGCTGCATGGTGGGAGATGTGAACCTCTTCCTCACAGATCTAGAGGACCCCAACTTGGGGGAGATCGAGGTCATGATTGCAGGTTTGTCCCACCTGGGCCAGCCAGAACTTCAGAGAGCTTAGTGGATGCCCAGGGGTAGCTCAGTCAGCTATTGTTAGCCAGCTCTTGACCATGGCAGATCTCCTGTCCCACACTCAGTATGGCGACTAACCCTTGGGCTCATTACTTCCTTCCATATGCCTTGGTATGAACTTAATCTTTGCTATTGTCTGTCTGTCTCTGTGTGTGTGTGGTATATAGGCCAGAGGACAGTCTTGGCCTTTGTTCCTCACCGGCCATCAACCTTTCTCTTTATAGGTTTTTGTTGGTTTGAGACAGGGTTTCTCACCAGCCTGGGAGTTGCCACAATAGGCCAGGCTAGCTGGCTGTGCCTACCAGTACTGGGCTTCAAATCACATGCTACTACACCTGGCGTCTTTACATGGATTCTGGGCATGGACTCTGGTCCTCCTTGCAAGCATTTTACTACTGAGCCATCTCCCTAGCCTTCAGAACTCCATCTGTTTCTTTGTTAGAAGGGGACCCTCTAAAAAGCAGCAATTCAGGAGATGTCCTGCCATGCTGTGGAGGAAGCCTTTCTGCTTCTGCATCCTTGGTCCTTATAGGCTTCTGCCCAGAGCACCCGAGTGAAGGAGGGTTTAGATTGCTGGGAGCCTCACATGTCCTGTCCCTTTTCTGTGCCTTCCTTTTTCCTGGGCAGAATGCTAACGGGAGAGTTTTGACAAATCAGTGAGCCGCGACTTGTCAGGTATCCACGCTGAGCCTGGCGTTTGGTACTAACTACAGGGTGCTCTTCTCCTAGAACCCAGCTGCAGAGGCCAGGGCTTTGGCACGGAGGCATCTCTCCTGATGATGGCCTATGGTAAGACAAACAGAACTGATCACATGGGTAGGCCTCAGCTGCGCCTTCTTCAGGGAGAAAGAGGCAGATGACAGGCCCCTCTACTGCAGACTGGGACAGAGGGACAGAAGAGCAGAGTTTTTACAGTTTACCCTTCTCTCTTATAACTGGAGGAGTGAAGAAGCTAGGACTGACCAAGTTTGAGGCGAAAATTGGGCAAGAAAATGAACCTAGCATCAGGATGTTCCAGAAACTTCACTTTAAGCAGGTAAGGGCATCGGTGGGGAGGCCTAAGGAAGTAGAGCTGTTGGTGTTTGAACTTGAGGCTGTAACTCTGTTGGCCCCTACAGGTGGCTGTGAGCAATGTCTTCCAGGAGGTGACACTCAGGCTGGCAGTGAATGAGCCAGAGCAGAAGTGGATTCTGGAGCAGACGAACCACATGGAAGAGAAACCCTACAGAGCAGGATGCAGTGACAACTGCCCAGTGTGAGCAGGAGGGTTAGAACTGCCCACTGTACCCAAGGCCAGACAGCTGCACGGGAGATAGATGTACAGTACCTTCAGTCTGCTCCAGACCCTCCTGAGCCGGAGCATGCCTTGGCCGCCCCTGGCAGGCAGTGGCTAAGACTCCTTCCTACTCCCAACCATAAGCTAACTGCACTGGAACAGATGGCTGTAGTCCAGCAAAGTCAGGGTGGAGGTGGGAACTGGAGGCTGGGTCTGAAGAACCAGCATTTCCCTGGGGCCCTGGCTGAGTAAAACACTTGTTTTGGCAGCTTTCCTCGTTCCTTCATTCTTCATGGAGAAGACTGGGGCAGGGATAATCAATCCTGTTGTCAGCCAGAGTGACCAAGTGGGCTTGGACCTGGAAAGACAGGCGATCTGGTAAAGGGGTGGGCTGGCCCCTCTGCCTACTGTCCTTTCAGCTCTTTGGAGCCAGACAGGTCTGAGGGAAGAACTTGTGGATACAGCTCCTTGTACCGGGGAGCATCCCCGTCAGAGAAGCCTGGAGCCTGGGGCAGGCGAGAGAACCAGGGGCCACTCTCAGTCCCTCTGGCACATTAGGCTCATGGCCACCCCTTCAACTCATCACCCTGTGCCTCTGGACAGCTTCACTGAGCCTGGCCATTAGAGGGCAGCAGAAGCCCGGGTTCAGGATGGCCAGGCTGCTGGCAAAAGTCCTCCAGGATGTGTGGGAGGCTGTCCTGCAGGAGGGAGCCCCCATTCTCTGTTGTTATCTGAAGTAGTCATCAGGAGAGGCCAGGTGTGTTTTCAAAACAGCTCTGACAAGAGGTTAGAAGTGCATTTGTGATACAGTGATGGCTCCCAGCCCCCTGAGTCCTGGCGTCTTATCCCCGGGCTGCAAGGGGAAAACTGTTCTCCAGAATGCCTGAATCTGGAGTGAAGCTTGCAGTTGGCTCCCTTTGGACTCTGCTCCAGACCTGAGTCAATTCTGGTCCAGCTTAGAGTCAAAGGTCCACCAGCAATTCTCCACCCAGCAGGTGAGGTAGGGAGGGGCTCCTCCAAGCCCTGTGGGGCAATTCTTTGGCCTGTTACAACAGCCTGGGGGCCTCCACCTGGGGTCAAAGGGTAGAAGCATGGGTGGATGAGGGAGGCCAGGCCCAGCTGAGCAGGCAGGCACAAGATGATAGGTACTGAGATAAGGGCTCTGGATGATCTCTTTTAAGGCTGGTGAGATGGCCAGATAGTGACTGGCCCTTCTCCCAGCCCATAGGGCTCCAGGGCAGATCCATTGTCTTACTTGTTCCTTTCAGACCAGCAACCTGGTTCTGAGTGGTCTTTCTATAGAATAGGTGAACTGCCACACTCCTTTTCATTTTTGAACACCTCTCCCAAGACCTCCACAATGTGTCCTGGGGCCACTTTTCTCTTGTGCTGGATATCTGTCTTCCAACCAGGCCATTGGGAGGTGAGGGAGGGTGTCTGGGCCAGGCTCAGACTGCTGAGAATCCTGTACTGTTGGTAGGGGGTGCGAGGGAGTGTGTGTGTGTGGGGGGGGTGGAGCTGGAGGGTGTGGAGTCAGTCCTCACATGCTGTACCTGGCTTTGTAGTAAAACTTCACTTGCAGCACATGTGGAATGAGGAGTCCCAGAGTCCTCATCTCGGCTTCTTCCCACAGTCCCTATGAACACCCATATTGTCCCATGCCCTAGGGGCACTGACAGGGAGGAGCTAAGGGCCCTGTGGACCCCAAAGTAGCTGCAAAACCACTGTAGCTTGGGGGTATGAGAGCGCTACATAGTCCTCCAGGGGTGAGAATCCTTCCTTTCAACCAAAGCCCAGCTACCTGGGAATCCTTGTCCATCACCCACTCTGGAAGGCATGAGGCCAGGAGGCAAAATTCCAAAGGAAGACACAGGCTCAAGGAGTTTGAAGGAACCAGTGGATTTCTGAAGGCATTTCCTTACAGTGGTGGCACCTGACTCAGGACAGGTAGAGGAAACCAGGCTTTCCCCATGCTGCCCGGGCCTCTCACGATAAGAGTAGGGATAAAAATTTAAGGATGAGGCTGTTGCCATGCCCTGGGTACAACCACCAGGAAAATCACAAGAATCATGAAGAACCCCTCTAAATTCTCAATGCTACACTCTTAAAAAAAAAAAAAAGAAAGGAAAAGAAAAACAAAATCAAGTGAACCAAAGATGCTAAGCCATAGCTCCGAGGACCTTGGGCACCCTGTCTGTTATGAGCAATGGCTGCTACAGTCAGTCCCTGGTCAGCCTTGAACTTGGTCATCACGCGTAGCTGAGGGAAGACTTTTTGTCTGCTCCAGAAGTCCTTGCTTAGTGCAGGTTCCAGTGATGTCCTAGGCAGACTGGTGAGGAGACGCTTGGTAAGAAGGAGCTTTCAGGGAGGCAGGACAGAAACACTGTCCTTTGCTAAAGTGAGGGAAGAACAGAATTCCTAGGAAAGTAAGATTTGTCAGGCAGTGGGGCGGGTGCTGGTGCTGATTTGAATGTTGATTGGTGGGCACCGGGGAGGAAAGAAGGTGCTAGGGCAGGTGGGTGGCTCCACCCTTCCAGCACTAGCCAGCTGGTGGTAGACTCTCAGAGGTTGCTGAAGAGTTCATTTTTCTTGCTCCAGTCCATCTGCGGGGCCCGCTTGCTACTGCGTTTCTGGTGGGCCCTCTCTTTAGCCACAGCCAGGGAGATGTTGAAGTCCAAGATGGGATCGGAGGAGGAGGAGGTAGATGAGGGCTCTGTGGAATCCTGTCTCTTGGGGCTGTCTTGGGAATTTAGCTGTGAAGAAGAGGAAGGAGTCAGTGTCCACCCCTGAGGGCTCCCCGGTCTTTGACCTCAGAGAGCTGGATCCCTTGAAGCCATGGCCAGGGTAGCCAGGTCACATGAACAAACTGCACCTCAGCATGTGACCTCAAAGGCAGGCTAGTGTGCCAGGAACCAGAGTGGCCTGGAAATGGCTCCATCACCGACCCCCAGGGGGCAGCTTACCTCCTCACTGGTATCACTGGAGGCAGATCTTGCCAGGGCTGGCCTAGGGCTCTCTGAAGCTGGCTCTACCAGGGCTTCACGGCTGTTCTCCTGGCACAGAGAGGAGAAAGTATGGGTTGGCAGGGGTAGGAAAGGAAACTCCTGATGAGAGACCTCATTAGAGAAAGGTCCTCAGCTCAGGCTTGGCCATTGATCCAAATTCCAGATTTACGTTACTGCATTCCTAAAAGGATTGGGGTAGCCTGGTTCCATCCATCACCTAGACAGTGGGTGGAGAACTGCTGGACTCTCATCCTCCCCAACACTTTTGAGCACTGATTCACATTTTGCATCAGTGGCTGGGGAGGGGCTTCTTGGAGCACAGGTCTACCAGGGCCTTCCCTCTCTGTTTGGCATGAGGAGCATATATGATCCCTTAACCTTTTGCAGCCTTGTCCAGGCCTTAACCCCAAAGGAACCAACCACGGTCTTTAAGGAATAAGATGGACAGATCATTCTAGAACCATGGAATGGGTGGTAGAAGGCTATGATCATGGCCTGATTCTAGGTTCCTGTGGAGGAAGCCTTCAAGCATATCTTGCCAACTCTCCACTCTGTGGTCTGATTCTGAGACAGCCCATGCCTGAGTAGAGGTTTTGGCTGGGGTGTGAGCCTGGCACCCAGCCCCTTCCTGGGTCCTTCCACGGCCTCGGCTGGCTCCCAGCCTCTCACCCCCTTCCTTTCTGCCCAAGGAGGAGGGGCTGGAAGTAATAGGACTAGCAGCCAGACACTGAGGTTCTGTTCTTAGGGGGAAGAATGGCCTCTTCTGTATGGTGGGAGTTGGAGGCGGGGGCTGCCGAGGGGCCCCAGGCAAGCCTCTCCCAAGTGACAGCTTTACACCCTGACAGGGGCTGGGGTACTCTGGCAGTCCTATGGCTTGGAACTCAGGAAGAAACTGGAACTGGGCCCTGATGTGTCAGCCTGAGGCAGACTCCCATCCATGCCACCACTTGCTCTGTCTCCACAGAGAAGCAGATAGGGACCCCTTACCTTCTGTATCTCTCCATTGGTGAAGGGCTCAGGCAAGGGGCCTAGATGAGGGAGAGAGCAAAGGTCAGGCCAGAATCTTTGCAGGAGAACAGAGGAGGCCAGAGCTATGGCTCGGGCAGCTCACCAGACCTCATACCAGAGGTCAGTGGCTACAACTTTTTTGGCTGCAACCCAGTGTCTGTACATTTGACATTTTGATGACCCAGTGCACAGAAAGACTGATAGTTTCAGAAAACAAGACCTCACTATAGTGCAATACTTTGCTATTTTAAACTAAAATTTATTTTAAAAATGCCTCACTTGGCAAAGTGGGGGAACATTTTTGGGGGAGGTCGGGAGGAGCATACTTGAGGAGTGCTATCTGATGCTGACTGGCAACCTGGGATGAACAGGATGGCTCCCCCTAATAGAGTACACTCTGTGCAGTGCTGGGGACAAACACATAACCCCATGTATTAGCCAAGTGCTCTTAGCTTGACATCTGACCCAGAATGTCAGATCACCAAGCTCACTGGAGAGTTAAGATGGGATGGAGTTCTAAGGCAGCCAGTCAAAAATAGGTTGCCTATGGCCAGAGATGGCTCAGTGGGTAGATACTTGCCACCAAACCTGATGACCTAAGTTGGATCCCCAAGACCCAAATGGTAGAGGGGGGGAACTGACTCCTCTAACTTGTCCTCTGACTTCCACATACACCCCAAGGCAAGGCTGGGCCTTGGTTTTTACACATCCCAGGGGTTGATGCTGTGACAGCAGATTTGGGGCCACACCTCAGATTATATAGCTGGTACCTGCTGCCCTGGAGAGAAAACAGTGCCAACTATCTGCCACCTAGAAATGAGAGGACACAAAGGTTCAAGGACAGTGTCCTGGGTGGAGTCAGGAGAGGCCAGTGGAAGAGAACTCCAGATCACCACCCACATGGCCTGTGAAGGGGGCGCTGTTCTGCATTCAGAGTCTAGGAGGGATGGGTGGAGTGCTTCTGTATACTTAGGTTATGATACCCCTGGACAGGACTGGTCACTGTACCCCTCCTCTTAGGTAGGGATCTGAGTCATGTGGACCCTGACCTACCACTGCAGTCCAGTCCCGATCCTCAGGGAGGCCCCACCCACAGCAAAATCTGGAAATATTTCACTTTCAGCACAGCACAGACCTCCCTCCCAGAGCCATCTTCCCAGGGAGAAAGTCTGGACTCAGGAGTAGGGGGTGCTAGGCCCCTCCTGCCTGGTGTAGTGGCCCTACTCACTTTGGCTTGGCTTAGACAGAGGGAGGTGCCAGGCTTGGCAGGATGAGAGTGGGGGAGGGGGAAAAGCAGGGGCCCAGGGACTGAAGGGGACCCGCTGCTCTCTAGAGCCAGCAAGCCTGAGTTTCCAAGGCAACTTGACAGAAAGGGGGAGGGGAGCACTGTGTCCTGTCACTGGACTCTGATCTACCCAGCAAAGGCTGGAGGCTGCCCCAGAGTTAACTCTTTCTTTTCAGAGGAATCACTTGAGAACTCACTACACTAAGGAGAGGCTCCGGCCATGCCTTGGTAGCAACAGAAAAATCCTACCCTCTTCTTCATGCCATTTAGTTGCTGTCACTTTGCCACCTTTAGACACTCATGGGCTCATCCCTGCCTTCACTCTCTACCAACCCATGCTGTTGGGTCTCCCCTGAAGGAGAAAGGAGAGCAGTCCAAGAAGCTACCCACCCCCAGCTCTGACCAGCCTCAGGCACTGCCCACACCCCTGGCGTGGGGGCACCCAACTGTGTGCTCACCATCCAGATGCTGCTGCGATGGGACCACTTTGCACTTCTTGAAGAACTCATCTGTTTCCTTGTCTACCACCAGCAGCTTGGCCTCATCCCCTCCAGCCTTGATTGCAGACACCACCTCCCCGTGCTGCTTGCCCTCCATGCAGACACCATTGACCTGTGAGGCAGGGCAGAGGTGGGGGCAGGGAGGGTTACCACATAGGTCTCAGTGCTGGGGAGGGCAGGTGGAGGCAGCCCCACCTGGGAATGCTGCATTCCCTTATCTGCTTGGTCCTGAACCCAGCCAGTGGTTCTCTGACAGTCAGCTGGGAATCAAGACAAATGGGAAGAGCCAAATAAAATACCCAGAGGAGGCTACACAAACACAGCTGTGAGCAAGGAGAGCCTGGGAGCCTGGGCTGGGCTCTCCTCCGACCTCCCTCTCTGGGCCGTGTAAAGTGAGAAGTCTTGGAAGAGCTGATCTGTGGCTCTAAGGTTCTCAGACTGTGATTCTGGGACCAGCCCAAACATTTAGTTCACGTTTCCTCTCTTGTGAGCACAGCTGAAGAACACAGTGTCTCAGAGCTGAACTCAGGAAGGAGGTTTAATCTCTCCTCGTGCCTGGCACGGAGTGCTCAGGCATCAAGAAGGCCATGTGGATGGCCTCCGGCTGTTATCTGCCTAGATTTTGGCAGGTAAATCATGGATGTAGAGTGTATACTGGTAAAGCAGAACCCAAGAGATGGGAAAAGAAGCCAGTCAGTCTGTCCATGCGCTCACCTGCTGCTTACACCCTTCCTTCCCTTTCCTATCTGCTTGTGTAGCTGCCTACCATCCAGCACCCCTGGCTTGGCCACTTCCCCTGGGTTAATCAAACCACACATGGTTTGCCCCAAAGCACCAAAGATTAGGAAGAGTGTGGAGAATAGAGTAAAGCGCATCACCTCTACAATGCGGTCCTGGGCCCGGAGCCCAGAGGCCTCTGCTGGTGAGTCTGGGTCCACTGCTCGGATGAACTGGCCTGGCTTAGACTTGTCACTGTGCAGGTTGAAACCATAGCCATTGGGGCCTTTCTTCATGGTGCAGAGCCGAGGCCGGAGCTCACGCTGTGGGGATATAGGAAGCACCATGTCACTCCACAATGTCCCAGCCCTGCCTTCTCCGCCATTGCCCACTCTACCTCCCAGCCCTGCCTTCTCCGCCCACTGCCCACCTCTACCTCCTAGCTTAGAAGGATTCAGAATTGGTCCAGGCTTCAGAAGGTGTGAATGGATGCTTGGCACTGAAGCAAACTGAGTAGCTCTGGATAAGCCACTGTCCCTGCCGGAGCCTAGTTTCACTCTTTGCCATTCTATTAGTCACAGGTTGTTGTGGCTTTAGTCTTCCTACCCAAGGCTCAGTTGGCCTTCCTAGGCCTGGCTGGATACGTAAGGCTCATGAGTGGGCACCTGGCCCGCAGAGCTGTTCTCTGTTGCGAAGGCAAGGATAGCTGTTTACTGAAAGCTGGACAGCCTGTTTACAGTAAGCCTTTCATCTCCAGTGGGTTCTCTTCTTTGACCCCAGTGAACCAAATGGCCCTGCCAAATGTGAGCCTGAGAACCTGAAACCCTGGGAGGTGTCAGGGCGAAGGGTCCTAGGGTCGATGGGATCATCCTCAGGAGCCCTACATCCAGCCCAGGATATAGGGAACAACAGGACAGGAATGGCAAGGTGGGAAGGATGGGCAGGGTGTCACTAATCTCCAAGGACTCATATGGGGAGGAGGCCATGAAGAGCAGGACAGGGCCAATGTCGTCAAAGACCGTGGCCTGGAAAGCAGGGCTTATTACTTTTAATTTTAACATTATTTATTTTGTGTGTGAAAGAGAGCACGAATACACCACATTCTACATATAGGGGGTCAGAGGACAACTTGTGAAAGTTGGTTCTCTCTTTTCACCATGGGGGATCAGGTTGTGAGACTCGGTGGTAAGTGCCTTGGCCCACTGAGCCATCTCACCAGCCTCCCAAAGGGCACAAATAGGTGTCTTTTGTGCACCCTGACACTCAGCTAGAAACAATTTTCAATCTCATTCTCTTCTGGCTCAGCTCTGAAGCCATAGCCTTGATGCTCACATGACACACAGATGGACAGAATATGGACATAAGCCTGCACAAGCTGGGGCCCAAGCACTGATCCTAACTCCAAGCCTGGTTCGGTTGGCTAACCCCGGGCTGCCACCCACCCTACGGGGCAACAAGGCTCCCTGAGTAGCTTGTGGCTTGCGGCAATCATTTCTATTTCTGAGCCTCAGGATCTTCATTTATGGATGCTTATTGCTACCCGCCTCCCATGGTTGCCCTTGAGGCCCAAAGACATAATGACAGTATAAAACACTTTGTAACTACCAAGTCCCCCTGCACAGACCTGCATGTTGCCATTGTTCTTACTAAGTTCCCTTGCACACTGGACTTTCCCATTGTTCCTGCTACTAAGGAACAGTCATGTAACTCTGAGATACTGGGTGGAGGAGGATGGTGTGCCAGGGTGCTCTGAAACCCAAATCCTCAGCTGGGGGTACAAAAGGCCAGGGAGGAATGGGAAAGAGTGATGGGAGGGCCTAAGGGCCTCCAGCCCCACCTTACCAGAAGTACGTATAACCCACCCCTTCACTCTGGGTGGGGGCTGAAGAGACTGCTCATCCTGCTGAGGTGCCTGCTGCCAAGCCTAACCTGAGTCTGACACTTTGGACTTCTGCCAGTGGCTACTTACCCCTCACCTCAAACAGCAGAGACAACCAAATGGGCAGCAAAAAGAAGATGCCCCCAGGAGGCCTCTCCTTCCCTCAAGCCTACCTAGCCCCTCACCCTGCTAGGACGCAGCCCCCAGAACCATGTCATTGTGGGAGTGAGGATCCGCTTCCTTCCAGCTAACAATCCCAGCACCAAGCTGCCAGCGGGCCCTCCCCCAGGCTGCCTAGGTGAGCTGGAACAGGTCTGACCGGTTGCTGCCACCAGGACAGGCTCAGCTTTCTGCCTCAGCCACACACCTCCTGTGGCCCTCAGTTCGCCTCTGAGATTCCTCTCAGGTTCCTCCCCACCCTCCCTAAGCTTCCCTTGCCCCAGACTTCCCACAACAGCTTGGCTGAAGTTCTTTAGCTGTGTTTGAGGCCGGGAAATTGCCCACCTCAGCCTCGCTGGGGCCCTGCCTGCCTTATGCCCACCACATCGGGCTTGTCCTTAAGCACTGGGTCCAGAACCTGGCAGTCCATCTGGAGCGAGGCCTATGATGCGAGCTACAGTGAAGGGCAGATGGTGGGGCTCTCCTCACACTGCCCAGGTGTCTGGAAGCTGAGGAAACCACAGGCTTCCTTCTGGGAGCTCCACACCTCTTCCAGTCACAGCCTCAACCTGAGGGGAAGGATAAAGCCTGGCCCAGGTGACGGTGCTGTGAGCATGCCTGGACTGGCACTGTGGCTAGAACCAGGCTGAGGGTTCAGGGGAGGTAGCTCCCTAGCGGGCAGGGCTGGGCTAGGTGCCCTTGTGATGCCCACCTTCCGGTTTCAAGTCTGTGCGTTGGGTTTTCCCTACTGCCCCTCGGCCAGTATCATCCCCATATCCCCTTGCTAGTGACATATATCATCAGAACTCAAAGGTCCACTTTGCAGCCTTTTGGCAACAATGAGGACCAGGAAGGATCCTGCCTGAAGGGATAGAACATCCTCTCTTGCCCTCTGGGTGATTCTGTGGTTGATTCAGGGTCTGTGGGTGGCAGGGTAGGGTAACTACTGTTACCCAGAAAGACGTCTTCTCCCCCCCAACCCAGCCCTTCAAGGCTCTCAGTACTAACGGGTCCCTTTCCGAAGTCTCTGGGGCAGCAGTTTTTAGCCTGTGAAACCTCTTTGAGGGTAGAACACCCTCTCATAGGGGTCGCGTATCAGATTATCCTGCCTATCAGATATATTTACATTATGACTCATAGCAGTAGCAAAATTATAGTTATAAAGTAGCAACAAAAAATAATTTGGTGGTTGGGGGTCACCACAGCATGAGGAGCTGCATTACCAGGTTGTGGCGTGAGGAGGGTTGAGAACCACGGCTCTCCGGCAATCCGGCTCTCCGGAGGGGTCTCTTCCTTCACAAGCAGGGGAGGGGAAGTATTTCAAACTTCAAGAGAAACTAGCCTGTGCCCTTCCTGTCCCCAGGAGCTGTCACTGCAGCTGCTTAGTCAGCCCATCCCAGTGGGTGGAGCTTGGAGAAGTCCCCTGGAGGCAGGCCCCTGGTTCCCAGGCCTAGAGTCAAGTAGAGATGGGGGAGGGGGCAAGGTACCAGAGCTTGGCGGCTGTCTATGGGAAAAGGAATTAAAGGGGGAAAATGCCATACCACCCTGGGCTTTGCTGTGTGTGCTCCTGATACCCCAAGTGGCCTTGTACCACCTTGGGACTTGTACCAATTCCAGAGGGATCTGTGGCATAGGGCGGGGGTGGGAGAACACTTTCATGGAAACATGGGTCCCAAGGCTGCATAAAGCCTTCCCATGAACTTCCAAGTTGGAAGTAAAAATCAGGACTGGTTCAGGAGAAACTGGAGGCAGAGAGGCAAGAGCCTCAAACAATGGTGGCAGAGTGATGTCGATGTGCTGGAATGGGTCAGGGCTGGACTGACTGAACCCCTCTTTCAGCTTTCTGGAGAGAACCAGGAGCACTACCTGCACACCCTCCTGGAGGGGCCTTCTTTCTTCAGTTCTCAGGCAGCCCCTTGACCCTCTGACCCAGGATCCTAACCCTACCTTAAGTATGGAGGCCATCATCTCCACCCACACTTTGCAGGGCAGGGAGAGGATGGGGGCTCAGAATTCAATAGTCACCACCCACAGCCACCTGGAAAGCTGGGGAAAGTTGATACCCTAATCATAGTGCTGTCTCAGGGGACAAGCCCAAGGCTGCTCCCTGCTACCCCTTAAGGGAGGGTTACTAGGGGAGATGGGCTCAGGAGAAACAGCTGGCTAGTCTCTCCGAGTTTTCAAAGGACAGCCAGCTCCAACCCCCAGCAGAGATAGATGGGCAGCGAGAGTGGGAGACCCCCAGGGAGACCAGGGATGGCTTTCTAAGACTGTCCTTCCCCCGTCTGGCCCAGGGCTCTCATTTATGTAAATAGGCCTGTCGCCTTGATGTCCCACACAGAGATGAGGCACTGAGGAAGGCAGGGAGGAGCAGCCCTGGTGGGGAGGAGGAGGGAGGCTGGGGACATTCTGCTTTGTTGTGGGAAGCAGGGTTTTTTCCACAGATTGGGAGGACACAGGCTTGATTTTGCCTAGGCCTGCCATGTAATGGCAGCACGGGACACAATCCTTCTGGCAGGCTAGGAAATGACCAGGAGTTTGGAACGCTTTGGGTACTGTAGGTTAAAAGCACCTTGTGCTCACTCTAGAGGATCTCATGTTTCCTGTAGGACCCTTCCTCTTTCATCTGTTCAGGCCAAGTCATGTTTGCAAACAAGGGTGCTACTCCTGATCCTCGATCTTGCGGCTTCCTGGGACCATGTGGTGGTCCTTGTGCTACCTTCTGCCAGGTAGCAGAAGGAGCCAGGAGAGTTGAAGTGGGTGCTGCTTTAGAGAAACCCTGGCTCAGGACCTCATTCTGACTAGTTGCCCAGTGTCTCCTCTCAGTGCTGGCCACCAGAGACTTACGGTGAAGTAGAGTTCTGCTCAGTTCTCTCCCAGGCTGGGAGGCCTGAGACAGAACAGACTGGTACCTGGGCTGCTGCCTGGTTGGACTCCATCCAAGGCTGGCCGCCAGGTGCCTTCCTGCCTGCCCCGAAGGCAGTCCACCATTACCAACCCCCATCCCTTCTCCCAGAAGTTGCCGATTTATGAGCTGTCCCAAGAGACTAAGCAAGGACATTCAAGGAGCTCGTTGTGAAACTGGGACTCATTATTGAAGTGACAAATAGCAGCTATCGTTTACTTAATGTTTAGCATGTACTCGGCACTACTCCGGGGTCTATGTATGTGTCTATGTGTGTGTGTCATATAATTATACATCTTATACATGTGTGTATGTATTCTACACACATACACACATGCTAACTAACTCTGTAAGGGAGCTATGCCCACATTTCAGAGGGGAATGCCAGGTTCAAAGAGTAAATTGTTCAACTACACACAGTTAATAAAAGGAGAAGATTTAAACTCTGAGCTAGGGAAGCACCAGAGTACAAATTTCAAAAACAAACAAACAAACAAACAAACAAACAAAACAGGCATGGTGGCAACAGCAGGAAGATCTCTGAGCAGGAGGCCAGCCTGGTCTACACAGCGAGTTCCAGCATCACCAAAAAATAAAACAAATAAAAGGAGGTACATTACAATGTAATCAAATACAAAATATTATCATTTCTATGTGTGGATTTGCTTAAGAATCTAAAATAGTTGCCAGGTGTGTGTGTGTGTGTTCATGACTCTAATCCCAGCACTTGGAAAGCAGAGGCAGGTGGATCTCTGAGCTCAAGGCCAGCCTGGTCTAGAGTATACCTCTTTTTAGTTGTGCAGGCTGAGCATTCCTAAACTTAAAATCTATAGTGAAAATTGCTCCAAAATATCTGATTTTTTAATTCCCCAAACAGCGTCTCCTGTAACCCAGGTTGACCTGGCCTCAACTTCACTACAGATCAAAGAATGACGTTCTGCCTCTACTTCACAGAAGACTGGGGATTACAGGTGAGCACCACCAGTTTTATGTGGTACTATGGCTAGAACTCAGGGCATCAAGCCTGCTAGGCAGGCATTCTACCAACAGAACTATGTCCCTAGTCCTGAAATCTGAAAATTCTGGCATGATATCACAAATGGAAAATTCCATACTAGGAAGCTTTGGTTCCTAAACAAAATGTGAATACCCCCAGGCTGCGTGTAGAAAGTACATATGAACCACAGGTGAATTCTGTAGATGGACTTGGGTTTTGCGCCTATATCTCAGGTTTGTATAAGTCTTCCAAAGTTGGCAAACACCCAATATTCAAAACGCTTCTAGTCCCAAGAATGTTAGATAAGGGCTATCAACCTCCCAGGTCCAGCATACTTCCACTTGGACAACTCATGTGGCCAGTGGCTGAGATTTAGCTGCCTCTCATTCTGCCGCTATGCTGACAGACTCAGCCCCAAACATGCTCTACTCTTTGAAGCTGCGATGGGCATTGGGCCCATGACCTGACAAGCACATGGAGAGGCTGCTTTTGTCTGTGATCCGAGTGAGATCTGCATCTGGCCAACGCTCTCTGCATGTCACCGCGCCGCCTTTGAAGTCATCTGACCTCAGGGAGTCTATAGCACTTGTCCTTATTTAGAATACAGGGACTGAAACATTGTCATGGCTGGGATATGAAGAAGAGTAGGCCATTCTACCTGGAGGGAAAGGCCCCAGCAACAATCAAGGCCAGTCCCTGGGGAGCTGTAAGGGGCTGGTCTCTGAGGAGAACTAGCAAGGGAAGGAAGGGTTGGGGAGGGGTTAGGACTTTGTTTCCCAGGTTCTACCTAACATGCAGGGACAGAACTACCCCTTCTAGCCTGAGCTACTAGGAGGTATCAATACTTTTCCTGGGGACAGAATGCCCAAAAGCTCTGGCTCCAACAAGGCCCTAATTACCCCAACCCTTACAGGAAGATGGTTCAAGTAGTCTGAATTGCCAATTTTGTATGTCTGTGTTGCTGGAATATGAACCTGAAGCCTTATGTATTCCAGACAAATTATCACTTTGTGCACAAGGAAGCCTGACTTTATGCCACTGTGATGGTCCTGATGTGGTCCAGATTTACCTGGAGAGCCGGGCCCTGACACACAACACAACTATGTAGCTAAAGGGAGATACAAAACACATACAATGGAGTCATGGCTAGGGACCTGAGATACCTTGTTTGCCACCTCTGTGCCCATAAGACACCTACCTACCTGGGGTGACAGTGGTCACACGCATTAAATAAGTTTCCTTTCCAAATAGGGCTACTCTACCTTCGAAAGGCAGGTTGGGACCCAATGATCAACATCTATAGCTCATTTTCCCCAGGAAAGAGACCACAGCTCCAACAGTCTTAGACATTGCTCCTTGGCCTTCTAACTCCTCGGCATTCCCCCCACTTTCCCAGAGGCTCCAGGGACGGGGAGTTCCTTCGCCATTGGTCTGAGGTTTCCTGAGAAGGAAGTCCCTTTCTGTCTCTAAGATAATCATTCCAGACAAACTAACTTACCATTGGCCTGAGGCTAAGAAGCAAGGGCTCTGCTGTTTAACCCATTGAGAAAATGATCCCAAACGTGGTAAGACCTGTCCACTTTTTTCTTTTTGAGACAGGGTCTCATTGTATAGCCCTGGCTGGCCAACTTGCTATGTAGGCCAGGCTGGCCCCAAATTCATAGAGATCCACCTGTTTCAAACCCAAACACCCAGCAGCTTCCTTACAAAGTCTGCCCTTCAGAGCCTCCATCTTGACCAAAGTAAACCTGCCAAATGCCTGGGGAGGAGGTAGGCTGCCTATCAGCTGATTATGCTCACCCCCCTATCCTGCCTCCTGCAGTAGCTACACTATCTTTAGACTCTAGGATCAGGGTCAAAACTGGGAGGAACCGGAAGTTGCTTTCACATTCATACCCGTCATCTTATTGATCTTCCTAACAACCGTGCAGGCCGGGGACTGGTATCCCATTTCACTGAGTGGAAGGTTAGCTAAGGTTAGCAAGGACTAAAGAACTACCTGGGCTTTAGAGTCCGGAAGCGGCAGAGCGGAGACTCTCCATGCTACTGTACCTGACCCAAAAGCCTAGACTTCTGGCCTCCCTGTCAAAAGGGAAGCTGCTCGCAGGCAAGTAGGAGTGGGCTGATTCTATCTGGAATTCCATCTCTGGGTGGCCTGGATGAATAGACGAGCCCAGGTGTGCTGGCCTGGGATGAATGGGATAAAGGTCCCTTATAGGTGCTATGTATTCACTCATTAATTCATCACTGAACACCTCCCTACAGTGGGTACAGAGCAGTGTCGGTGACAGCGATAGGGATAACCCAAGGCTGTGCCCCGGGCTTCCCGTGTAGCAGACGTGGAAGCCGTGAACATACGACGACAGCACTGGATGTGCAGAGCTACAGGGGTCACAGCCTGCTTGAGGGAATTCGGGACTTAGATGTGGCTGGGAATAGAAGGCAGCAAGGAGAGTGAGTCGCCAAGTCTCACCGGAAGACCATGGCACTACACAGAAGCCCTGCACAGAGCCCCAGTCTGTAGCCCAGCCTTGCCTTGAACCGGCAATCCCCTCGCCTTTCTTTGCCTCCCATGTGCTGGGTTTATGGGCCCGAGTTACCGCACCCAGCTCATCACGTAAACATTAAACAACAGTGATCTTTGAGCACTTCTGAGAGCTGGGCTTGGCCACAGCTGCACCTGCCCAGGTAGGGAAGGTTCATCACCGTGAACTATTTATTATTTCAAATGCCAACGATCAGCATTTGTTGAGCACTTACTTAGTGCCAGGTATTGAGTGACTTACACAAATCCTTATGTAACCCTAGGAACCTCATGAGGTCACTGCCATCATCCCAGACACTGCACAATAGGAAACAGAGGCTTAGGGAGATGAGGAAACTGGGCTCCAGGCAGTCCGGCTGAGCTGGCTCAGGAGGTCTGCACAGGCCTCACTTTGGGCAAGGCTCAGGGAGTTAGGCCTTGTCCCTTGTCTGGTTGTGAACAGAGAAAGACAATAGGAAAGCATGTGAAGGGCTGGTGGGGTGGCTCAGATGGTAACACTCCTGCCACACAAGCATGAGGACCTGAGTTCAATCCCACACACACCCCTGAACAATTAAAAAACCCCACTCCAGCAGAGAGGTTTAGGCTTGTAATCCTGGTGCTGGAGAAGATCTTTGGAGCTCACTAGCCAGCCAGTTTAGCCAGATTTTAAAGTCCAGCCCAGTGCACCTTTAATCCCAGCACTCAGGGAGCAGAGGCAGGAGGATCTCTGTGAGTTCATGGCCAGCCTGGCCTACACAGCCAGCCAAAGTGACATCCTGTCTCAAAGAAAACCAACTGTCCCTATAAATCTAAAAGATTTATAGTCTCAGTGAGAGAGGCTGCTCTCAGACACTGAGCGGAGGTTCAGTGTGGTGGAGCATTTGGGACGCAGAGGCAAGAGAAATTCTGAGTTTGAGGCCAGGCTGGTCTAGAAAGCGAGTCCAGGACAGGGCTACACAGAAACCCTATCTTGAAAAACAAAAACCAAAAAGAAAGAAAGAAACAACAACAACAACAAAAAACCCCCAAAAAACCGAAAAGAAGCCTCCTCTACCTCCTTGGGCCTCATCAGGCTGGCAGGCATGACCAGTGTTCCGGGGACCTCTCATTACCTGCCCGGTTTGCTCTTGGCCCACCAGGGCGCCACGCAGTCAGTCTCTGCAATAGCATCTTCCTGCTCACACCTTTGTCACATGAGAAGCGAAGAGAGATTAGCAGAGCTGTCCTCACTCTGCAAACAAATCCAGGCTAAAACTAACAGCCAACTCTCAGCTGGGCGCTTTACACGTAGAGGAAAGGGACGCCTCAGTGTTTACTGGCATGTTTTGCAACGCTGGATGGGGTGTGGGAGGTGTGCAAGCTGCCCAGACCGGGAGAGGGGAACTCCATACTAGAGGAATTTAGCAGAATAAAGCAGAAGGGACTGGGCTTTCTATGGCTTGGACACCTAGCAGGACACCAGCAACCCCACCGTCTTGAGAACTACTGAGAAGACAGTAGTTCTCAAGACAGAAGACAGACAGAAGACAGTTGCCCACTGCTTCTGTTTTAGAGACGGGAAAAATCAAACTCAGAAGATGACTGAAACGCCCCACAGTGATATCCCCAGGATGGTTCTACACGGAGTCTCCTGGAGAGGAGGACTCTCCCGAAAATCCAGGTGTCCCACCACCACGTGGGGACCCTGAGGGCAGATCCCTAAGCAGGAAGCCCCAGCCTATTGCCTTTTTAGATACAAAACAATAGAGCCTTCCATAACAACCTCACCAAGGCTCTGCAGCACCCAGCAGGACAACCGAAAGGGCAGGGGGAGGAGCCGAGCAGGACAGCAACTCGGTGTGTATCTGGAGGGTGAGGGGCGGCTGCTAGCTATCTGTTCTGGTGCTAAAGTCCAAAGGGAAAAACAGGAGGCGGGGAGCGAGGGTGGGGGTGGGGGTGGAAGTGGAGGTACTGGTGAATCGATGGACTGGGCACAAAGTTCAAATTGGGTTTGTGCCTAGGCAGAGGTCACCTGTTCCAACTTGCTGCCAGGGGCTCTACTACTGCTTGCCAATGCCAATTTGGCACTGGCAGGAAGTGAGAACTCGGTGGCCCTGACATTCCCAGCACCGAACTCTGGCAGAACAGGGCTTCTGGTGACTTCACTTCCACCAAACCAGTTGGTACTCTCAGGCTCCGCCTCCCACCTTAGGGCTGAACAGTGCCCTTTCCCGGTTGAGGGAGGATCTTCCTGGCTCCATGGATACCGCTGCCACATGGAGATGAGGTAGAGAGCTGGTACACACTGAAGGGACCCTGCTCCTGGAGCCTGTGCCCTGAACCCAGACTCCCTCCTTCCTTGCTCTCTAGGGACCCTGTGGCTCAGCACAACAGCTCCTGTTTTGCCAGCTGCCCCTCCAGCAGCTGATCCAAACGGGAGTTGTTTGGGGGAAGTACCAAACACTGGCAAAAACCAACCAGCCGGCTCGCTACCGGGACACTGGCGTGAGCAGTGACAATACCAGGGCGAGACCACCTGCCTACCGGTGGGCTCTGCTAGCCGCCGCCTGGTCTCAGTCCTCCTCCCTCCCAGAGCCATCTTTCTCCTTCTCCTCTTCCAAGATCCTCCCACCAGGCTCCCAGATACCAGCTAGCGAGCGCTTACTCCTCACATTCCAGAGGACCATAAATCCTCCCGGGTGGCAGCGCCACCACCCCCGAGAAGCCTCCGCACCTCCTCCCCGCTCCCCACCCCCACCTCTCGCTCCGAGACGTTGGGACTTCCTCTCTTTCTTAGAAGTCACTTTAGACTTGAGGAGGCTGAAGTCCAATCGGTGTGAGTTAATAGTGCACAAGCCAGGAACCCAGGAGATGCGGGTAGGGCTGGGAGGGCCTTCCCAGGGACCCTTTGTTACTCAGCCTTCAGGCCACTTTCAGCTACCATCCAAAGGGAATGGAGAGAGGGAGGGCGAGGGAGGGAAGGAAAGAGACAGAGATGAGACAGGGAGAGCGCTCTTAGCTTAGCTGCCGGCAGGGATAGCCCAGGAAAGAGTCCGGGTTGTGGGGCGAAATCCAAGGAATGGGAGCCGAGCAGGGGACTGAGCTCCTTTCCGCCGCCTCCTCAAAGCTCAAGGAGACAGGAGGTGCAGAAGGCGAAGGCTCCCCGCTCCCCTGGCAGCCGGGACAGGGCGATGGAGTCACGGGGTCGCAATCCTAAGCTTTCCTTAGAAACTGCGAAGGCTCCGGGTCAGAGGGCGGAAGCCGTTTCCTCCTCGCTGCTCGATTTTCAGAAAGTGCTGGACGTCCGGGGCGCACACCCAGCCCAGCCCGCACTCACCCGCTCCAGGGGGCCCTTGTCAGCCTCCTTCTGGTCCCCAGGCTCCTCCGTGTCGGCAGCGCCCGGCGGGTCAGCCTGTCCGGACTTCTCCTGGGCGCGCAGCAGCTCCTCCCGGACCGGGATGCCCAGCTTCTTGAGATGCTCGTCGGTCGCTGGGTCGACCACCAGCAGGCGCACGGAGTTGAGCGCCGCGCGGATGCGGCTCACCACCTGCTGATGCGTCTCCTTCTCCACATTCTCGCCATTCACCTCCACCAGTCGGTCCCCGGCCAGCAGCCCCGACCTCTCGGCCGGCGAGCCGGGCTCCACCAGCCGGATAAACTGGCCTACCTTGCCCTTCTCCCCGTGCAGGTGGAAGCCGTAGCCGTCCGGACCCTTCTCCAGGCAGCAGAGCCGGGGTAGAGGCTCCCCGGCCGCCGTGTCCGCGCTCATCTTGCCCTGCGAACGCTCAGCGCCGGCCCGATCGGAGGCAGGGGACGCACGGCCTTCCCGCGGAGCTCGAGTCGGGAGCCGAGCACCGCACCGGGCACAGGGAGCAGGTGTCCCGGGAACCGCGGTCGCGAACGCACAGGAAGGGAGCCGGCCAATCCCCGCCCTGCGCGGCGTCTGAGCGTTCCGGAGCCCGCCCCAGCTCCTAAACCCGGGGGCGGGGCCTCGCCGTGGGTGTGGATCCGCGAGAGCCAACCAGAAAGCACAAACAGGGGCCCTTGTTCGGGGGTGAACAAATCCAGCCAATCAGGATGGTGGGGGTGTGGCCTGCGCGCGGCGCGGCTCCCCGCAGCGGGAGAAGAAAAGCGAGCCCAGGAAGTGGAAGTGTTTGTTACCAAGTGCAGAGTTGGGCCGATGGGGCGGGGCCGGGGCCGGGTTCCAGGTACAGAGCCCAGGGGCCCCGCGGGCTCCGCTTTGGTTTCCACGCTGCGGAGGGGGATTTAGAAGAGCCAGTCTCGGGGCAAAGGATCGTCAGCGCTTTAACCGCCTACTGCCAAAGCCTGTTGCACTGCCTGGCTGGAGGAGAGGGGCGGCAGTTGCCGGGGAAACCCTCCCATACCCCCACACTTACTCCTCCCCCTCCCCTGGGCCAGTTTGAGAACCGGACGGATGTCTTCTGTAACACAGTAACACTGTAACAGAGTAACTGTAACAGAGTAACTCCGGAGTAGTTTTGTTTAAATAACAAACTTTCTACTTGTAGAATCGCCGCGCTATCCCAGGACTTGATGTGCAGAGAGAGAGGTTTGAATTCTGATCCCATTTAGGAACGTGTGGGGCAGAACGTGAAGGCTGAGGCTTCTTACAGCCCACCTGGAAAACAGGCCGCCTGAGGGCAGATAAATAATAAATAAAAAGGCTTGGCTTTGGCAGCAGCCTTTGGCTAAGGAGAGAGGCCTGGGAGAAACAGCTAGGTAGTCAATCTCAGGAGTCACTACAGAGGGAATGGAGGACTGGCTTTTCTCAACAGAGAAAGAAAAATGACCTGAATGGTGAGATAAGCATTCCAGCTCCCTCTTGCCAGAAGAGATGCTGGCCACATCTGGGGGAGGGTAGTCAGTTAAGGGTGGGGCGAACCTATCAGGACACCAAAGGGTGAGGATGGAATGATTTGGACATTGGGTAACTGTTTCCTACAACGCGCCACCCACGTAACAAACTCTCCAACCTGATCCTTCTTCCTCTGGGAATAAACAGGGGAAAAAAAAACCACTCAGGGTATACTTTCCAAAATACTGCAATTTAATTTTGAAAAACACAAATGCCAGAGGCCCAGAGCTGTGTGACTGGAGCGCCTGCAATCTGCTCAGAGCCCCAGAAGGGAACAAGGCAAGCCCAGGCTCCTCCCTGATCTGCCTGTGAGAGGTCACAGAGAGCTTCCTTATCAACCCAAGTTGAGAGTGCTGACTCTGTTCCGAGAGCAAGATTTCTGCCTTGAAAGCAAATACAGGAACCTCAAACGTGTTGGATGCGTACATTCTTGGAGTCTCAGTCTGTGCCCAGCCTACAGAGCTGCAGTAAAGGTGCCTGTACCCGCAGATCCACACAGCTCCAGTGTCGTCCTGTGAGTCAGCTTTGGGGGACATATGGCCTTGGGCCTCCAGGACCTTCTTGCTGCCCCTCTCTGTGCCACAGGCTTCTCCACATACGTATTTCCTCATCTTACATCATCTCATCCAGAAATGGACAATTTCCCACCCTTTGCCTGATTTATCGGAAGAGGGGGAGATAAAACAGTTTGGGCTCTAGCATTGGTCTGAAGTTAAAGGGAGCAGGGAGGAGGAGGACAGAGAGCTAGGGACTGACGGGGGAAAATGGACTACGTACGGCTTGTTCAGTTCTGCCTCCTACCCATTCTAGGAGCCAGCAAGCTCTTTGTATGGCTCTTACCTCTGCCTTAAATAGCTGTGCTGCTGCACACCTTGTCAAAGGATTGGGAGGGAGGGCTATTTTTTCCTGGCTCTGACCTCTGTTGTCTAGGAACCCAGGCAGACAGAGAAATTCCATGGGATGGTGGGCATCCCCTGTGATGTGAGGTCCAGAGAATAAGAAGTAAGGTTTTCAGGTGCCCACTGTGCTTGTGTGCTGGAGAAAAGGGGGCACACTTCCAGGAAGGGGATTAGGAAAGCCAGAGGTAGCTTAGCAGACCTGGTAACCTCGTTTTCTTACACCCCACCCCCACCTCCATGTTTATCTTTCCTGAGGCTTTGGGCTAGCTCCCAGCACTAAGGCCTGCCTTATTGGGAAGGGTTATCTCCCGGGAAACTGGAGGAAGAGAAGGCTGGGTTCTCCTTAGCCTCCCTAGCGAGGATGGTGATGGGCTCCCATACCCTAGCAGTGTGGCATCCCCTGTTGCCATGCTGGCACAGTAATACCCTTGCTAGAAGGGATGCCTGGCTGTTTAGAACTTGTCCCCAGAGGGGAAAGGACCACCAGTCCCTCCTTATTTCGGTTTGGGGGCCACACTGGTGCTGTTTTTAGTATTTGTTTATATAGATAAGATAAAATATAAATATTTTATCCTTCCCGTGATGCAGGGAAGCTAAAGAAACCAGGGTGGCAGAAGCTGCCCACCAAGCCCCCAGCTCTCTTCTGGTTAGCATGGCAGTTGGAGTAACTGCACCCCCACGGCTCTTCGGGCCTCCTCTCAGCCCCCTGGGAGTCATGCAAAGGAGCAGCAGCTGGGGCGCTTCTTCTGGGACTCCACGTAATCTCGGATCTGGAAGCTGGGCTCATCAGGCTGCCTCCCTGCACGGTATTTCAGCTCCCTGGAAGAGGAAGAATCATGGGCTGGGCTGGGAGTGTAGAGCCGGGCATTCCGGGACCCCAACCGCTGGCTTTCCAGGTTGCCCCTCCCCCAGCTCAGGCTCCCGTTCCTTGCTCAGCTCTCACTTGGCAATTGCCAGAAAGGCCAACTCCACGTTCATGCCAGTCTTAGCGCTGGTCTCCATGAAGGGAACGCCGTACTCCTGCCGGGGGGGGGGGGGAGAGTATCCTCAGGACCTGCTCCTGGGCTCCCTTACCATTCACCCACCCCATTGACAGTCACTTACCCTGGCCAGTGTCTCTCCATCCTCAGAGCGGATCACCCTTTCACTGCTTACATCCGCCTGTGAAGCCCAAGTAGGTCAATCAACTCCTGGGAAGGAAGCCTTGACCCCAGGAAGCCCATCTTTAGCCCCAGGAGCAAGCACTGCCTGCCCTCTTCTGGTAGCCCGAGGGACTGCAGGCAGGTATGATTGGCTCGGGGCCGGCGTTTCTGCCTTGCTCAGGCTGTGTACCTGATGCTGAAGGGCCTGAGCACTTGGGGTGGTGTGTCACTCTAGCAAAGGGTGTGGTCCCCCAGCTTCATCAGGTGACCGCAGCTCATTTAAACTCTTTGTATTTAACCCCCGACCTTGACCCAGTCCATAATGATCTGGTGATGGCTGGCAGCAGAGTCACGTGGTACCTCTCTGGCAGTAGTTGAGGCTGTTGGTGGGAAGGGGCTACCACTAAAGCTTTGGGGTGGCACAGGCAGAAGCCACAGGGCATGTCTGACTCCCACACTGGGGACCTCAGAGTCCTCTGCAGGAAGGATTTAGCTGGCGATGGGGCTGGTGCTGAGGCAGTGCGAGAGAAGGGCCAGAGTGCACTGACTGTACCACAGAACCACTCACCTTGTTGCCTAGCAGCATGATCACCACATCCCTCTGAGCATACTCATGAATCTCTGTGAGCCAGGCCTGTGGGGAAGGGGAAGTTGAGCCAGGCTGAGACCAAGGACCAGAGCTTTTTTTTTTTTTTTCCTAGAGTGCTCTGTTGGGATTCTAAAACCACAAAAGGGATGTGATTGGCCATGTGTGGGGACACAGGGTGATACTCCCTGCACAGAGGCAGGTGGACAGAATTGGAGGCCAGCCTGAGCTACCTATCTAGACCCTGCCTCAAAAATAAAACAACCAGCCAGGCACAGTGGCACATGCTTGTAATCTCAGAACTCAGAGAAGCAGGGGCAGGTGGATCTCTATAGTTTGAGGCCAGCCTGATCTCAAAATGAGCCTAGGGCAGCCAAGACTACACTGAAAAACCCTGTCTCAAAAAGCCAATAAATAAATAAAACAACAACAACAAACAGGAACTGGAGGTGGTAATGGGGAGGTAGAGATAACTAAGCTTGGCTGGAGATATAATACAGTAAATACTTGCCTTGACTATACACAAGGTTCTGCATTTCACGTCTCTGTATTGCCTTTCTGACCAAAAGGCAATGTGATGTCTGCCACGAGTATAGGATTGGAGACGGCAAGGCTATATAGTTTCCATCCTTTTATACCTATCTGTCTTATCCTCTCGGTTTGCTTGTCAGTCTTCAAGGTCTAGAAGCACACGAAGCCATAACAATGTTGCCCACAGAGTCATGCTTGTATTTATTGGTTACTGTCTCTCTAATGGTTGTGAGGACACAGCCACTCACTCTGTCTTCCTGAGTTGTAACTTGGCCTGGATACATATGGAGTTTTCTGGGGATATGGGCTTTCCGCTGGATCCCTGTGGATAACTGTCCAGGCTGGAGCTGGGATTGTTCTGAGCATTTTGATATGAAACACACTCATGACTCACAGTCAGGGCTGTACAGGCAACACAGGGCACATCAGCCTGCTTGGTTTCCATGCCGCTGTGGCAATGAAATGCCCAGTCACCGCTGAGTGTTTTGTTTTTTTTTTTTTTTTTTTTTTTTTTTTTTATAGAATTGAAGCATTCTGGCCTGCAGGGACCCTGTTCTGGCTGCTCATGACAGGCAGGGTTGTTGGGGCTGGGGAGGGGAAGACCTACCCTGATGTTGTCAAAAGAAGATCTGTTGGTGATGTCATACAGCAGGAGCAAGGCTGGAAGGAGAAAGGCAGTAGAGGAGATCAGGGCATCCGCAGAGGTGCTGTGGAGCGGGGAGGGGACAGAGGACAAGGGAGCTTACCTTGAGCATCTCGGTAATAAGCATGGGTCACACTGCGGAAGCGCTCCTGTCCTGCAGTGTCCCAGATCTAGGGAGAGAGAGAGGTGGGAAGGAGACAGGGCTGGCTGCTGACTGAAAGGCTCATGCTGTGGTGTGAGAGAGCTGTCTGTGAGATGTGTGGGTTCTCACGGGCTCCTGAGCATCTCATGACCTCTTAAATGGTGTTTTTGGGGTCTTAAACCTGTTTACTGCTGTTTCCTCTTCTCCAGCCCAGGGGCTGGGGGGGGGTGCTTAGAACAGTAGAGACTCGGAAAACTGGAGGGGGAGGGGCAATGAGGGAGGCTAAGCCTAGCTGAAGGCATTTTGAGTCGCCTTTGATAGGAGAAAGGGTGCCTGGGAACTGCTTTTTCTGCAGATATCAAACAAAGAAAAGCAGTTTCCTTTCATGGGCCCCACAGGAAGTTAGCCCAGGCTGTGGGCAGGGCTGTAGGCCTGTGGTTCAGGTTAAGAAGCAAGTACAAGCCCCTCCCCCACCCCAGCTTCCGCTCTTACCTGAAGCTTCACCCTGGCACCATCCACTGTCACCACCTTGTTCTGAAAGAGAAAATGGCAGAGGGTGGGGAGGGGAGAGAATGCTACCCCCACCCCCACCCCCACCCCCAGCTCTGCCAGCATCCTCTCCCGGTTTCTCTCCGGGCCTGTAGGTGGTGTGGTGAGCCTGAGACATCTTCAGTCAGTAGAGCCTCGGGGGACCTGCTCCAAGGTTCCTCCTTTCATTGTTCTCACAACTTAGCCTGGCAAGGGAAACCTTCAAACCTGACTAGTGCTCCGCTGGACCCAGCAGGCAGCAGGGAGGGTGTGGGAGGCTCTGCCCCTTTCCCACTTCAGTTTCTGTCTCCCAGAGTTCAACTTTAGAGAGAAGGCACCCATTAGCATCCTGGGTCCTTCAGAGGCTTGACCTGCAGGATCAGCTTTCCTCCAGCCACCCATAATTCTCTCAATGTAGCCTCAGTACTCCGTCCACTGGAGAGATGCAAAGATTCAGCGAGCCCACCTGCAAGGGTTTAGACCCACCCCCTCTGGGATCCTTTGGGATACGGTACCCAGTGGTCCCACCTGCGCACTGATAAAGATCTTAGAGACCTTGGGGGCGGGAGGCAGCCTGGAGAACTGTCCCTGAAACCAGCCCTTCAGCTTCTTGGCAATTGCTTCTTGAAGACTGACTTTGACGGTGAAGCCCAGCTCAGATGGCCGTGAGCAAGAGGCTCTCACAACTTGGACCGTGAAATGAGACTGTCTTGTTTGGGGTAGTCTTTAAGAGCAGAGAAGAAGGTGGGCAAGACACTAACTCTTTTGATCTGGCCATCTTTGTGGTCCCAGTGGGAGTACCTCTGGGGCCTCCCAGGCAATAAGCCCCAGGAATCAAGGAAAGGAAACCCTTCTTGAGCCTGAGCTGCAACCCAGAGCACTGTAGGAGGAGCCTGCAGCCACCTCACCCTGAAGTCTATGCCGACAGTGGCTATGAAGGTTCCGGACAGGAAGGCCCCGTCTTTGAATTGGATCAGGAAACAGGTTTTGCCGACGCCTGAGTCTCCCAGGAGCATCACCTAGGAGATGGGGGCAGAGGCAGTTAACAGCAACTGGAGAGGAGAAGGGGTCTTCTGGGATTCCAGAGGGGGGTGTATTGGGGAGGGTCAGAGAAAGAGAGAAGGATGGAGGAGGATGCCAGCAGGACGGAGGAACAGTTCCTTCTAGCGCACCTGCCCTGCTGTCACCCTGCCCCTCTTCCCCATTCTTCCTCAGCCTCCCAGCTTCTCCCTCTGAGCTTCTTGTTAGTACAAGAAGCTATCCTTGAGCTGAGCCCCCCAGAGTGCTCAGGGGTCCCCAGGGAGCCTCACATGCACATTTGCCCGTTGCTGAACAGTGCAGGGATTACTGCTGCTCTAGTGAGTTCTCAGGTGTGCACAGGTGGGCTCCCACACGGGGAAAAAGACCTCTCCTCCCGATGGGGAGGGTCATAGTGGTACACGCCCTTCCTCCGTGTACTGGGGAGGCGGGGGGGGGCAGATCTCTATGAGTTCTAGGTCAGTGGCTGCTGAGTTCAAGGGCTAGCCAAGGCTAAATAGTGAGACCCTGTCTTAAAAGAGAGGGAGAGAGGAGACTTGATGAGTGGGACACCGTCTTTAAATTACTATTGTCTGAGTTTCCTGTCGGGTTGGACATTTATTTGCAAGTGTCTAATGAGGGCTTATGTTCATCATAGGCTTGCAGGAATTAGGGAAGGCTGGAATTTATTCTGAGGTAGGGGAGACAGTTAGTCTGAAGTTTTAAGCAGAAACATCCCCTGGGGGGACAAACGGCTGTAAACTGGCATCTTTGGGTCACTGTCGGAGAACATGGAGGAATGGTGGAGGTGAGCTCTTTGCTTAGTCGTCTTGGAGAAGGGACCTATAGATTCAAAGCTGGATTGTTCCCAACTGTCTGGTTACACTGTTAATGAGGTTGCAATTATTTGGGGCTCTCTGAATCTGATGGCGGAGCCCCCCCCAAAAAAAGCTTCTTTTCCATAGGTATGGAGTTTCGGGATTGGTTAGTTGGCTTCAGTGTAGCGACGTGGGGGTGGGCCTGAGCAGAAGGGATATAAGTCTGAGTTCCTGTATTATAAAAACCATACTGTGTGTTTTGGGGAAATTTTCTTATATTTTTTTCCTGCATTTTGCCCACCATAATAGGAGAAAAGTGGGGGGGGGGGTGTGGAGGAGTGGGACCCATTCCTTTGAGGCCTTTTCAGCGTTTGTCAGTGACAAGGTTGGTGTGCGCCGCTAAGGAATCATGGCATGGGCCTGCTGCCTGGGACCCTAGGCCTCCGAAGGTGCTCCAAGGGGCTTTCCCGCCGCACTCCTTTCCCACAGCTGAGGACTCAAGACTGGGACAAGACCTGGCAGGTTGGGGCCAGCTGTTTTGCAGGCACCCCGATGGCTCTGGGGCCCCAGCCCTGGAGGGGAGGGAGGGAGGGAGGCAAATATGGATAGATCACAAGCTGCCTTGAGCAAACGATGCGGCTGGTCATCCAGCCGGTCAAGTCCACCAAACACAAACAGCTGCTCAGCCTTGCCACCTCCTAGGTAAACAGCTCTGCCGGCTCTTAGGGCAAGGAGGTCAGGAGATCCCCACCGGCAATCAGCAGCTCCCCCTCCCCTGAGGACTGAGAGCCCCATTTCCTGCCACAAGCCCACACAGAACGCCTATCTCAACGGCTCGGGGTTGGTAGGGGAGCAAACTGGCTTCCCCTGAAACCCTGGGGGTGGAGACCCGAGGCTCCTAGTGAGAGTGAGACCTGCTGTTGGGGGAGGAATCAAGACGCTGAAAGAGGCAGGTACCGTTCCAGACCAGGAATCGGCTCTTCCTGGCGGTGCCCTCACGTATCTCCCCTGGAGAGAAAGAGTGCAAGTTGCCGCCTGGCTCAGCATCTCTTTTTAGAGTTCCGCGTACTTGCTCATTATGCCAAGGACACAGAGGAGGGAGGTGAAGACAGACTGGTGTTCATGCTCGCTCACCCCCTTTTCGTATAGAGCATGCCTGCAGCAGGTATGGACCCCAGAGAGTCGCCTTTACAACTAACTACCAGAGGAGGGAGGGGGCCACTGTCACTAATTGCCATGCTCTTTCTCAGCTTCTGAAAATTCCCAAGTGGACTTGTGGGCTGGCTACACACAGCTTGGGAGGGGGTAGGGGGGTCGCTAGCTTACTGTCTGAGAGTAGGTCTGGAGGCGGTGGGGAGGAAAAGGCTGGGGTTTTGCTGCTGAGTGAGGACCCAAAACATGGTGATCGGTGTCACTTTTTGAGGCTTAGCTCAAAAAGGGTATTAACCTTGACATGCCTCCGCAGGCCGGGGATGCCTGTGTCTTCTGTGCCCCTCCAAAGTGTGGCAAGAGAACTAGGTTGTTGTCCGCAGGGTGGGGAGTTAAGTCCTGATCTGCCTTATCCCACGCCCTCCGATGTCAGTTTAGATCCCTGGAGACTGAGATGGGCCCAGAGTTTACGCCCCAGACCCCAGACCCAGCTGACTGGGGAACGAACGAGTCCAATCTAGACACTTCTAGAGAGGGTCGTCGAGGGGGAAGGGCAGGGTCCTGTGGCAAAGGGCATCGGGAGGGACGTCTCTCAGTGCCGGCCTGGGGGTCCCCAGCCCTGGGCGCAGCGCCCACCCACCTTGCCCGTGAGATCGTAGTTCGGACTGCAGGGTGGGGAGCGCTCAGGGGCCTCATCATCCCCAGCAGTAGCAGCTCCAGGCGTGCCAGTCATGTCCCCGGACAGTCAGAGGCTAGCCGGGGCTCGCTGCAGGCTAGGGAGAGCGCGGAGCCGCCCTGCCCCAGGCTCCGCCCGCTCCTCCCTCTCATCCACCAACCCGCTTGGACCCCCCCCCCATAGGCTCCTCCCTCCGTCCCGCCATCCACTCGACGACGCCTGCTGAAAAGTCTGAGACTTGAGGTTGCACGCCGCGGGGACTGGCAGCCCCCCTGAGAGACATTAGCCTAGCGGAATGAGTCCTGGTACAGGACCGGTCTGCTAAGGTCGCAGAGGCGGGGTTAGGTTGCCATCGAGGTCGCTGACCCGGAGACCCGGCTAGCAGCGGAAGGCGTGGTGCTTGGTTTCCTACTGCAGCTATGCAGCGTGGCCAGCAGGCGGCGCCCGAGCTCCAGCCAACGGAAGGTCCCGAACTTAACTGCAGGCTGGAGGCGGCGGATGCCCCCGAACAGCTGGCTGCGTTCTGAGGCTGGCGCCCAAGCAGGTGTTTTCACTCAGCTCCAGCTCACCCGAGTCTACTTTTGCTTAACAACACTCACCTTGGAGCGCACCGGCTGTGTGTGCCATCTGGAGAGCTCCTGGGCGGCGCTAAAACTTTGAGCCCTTCGCGGTGTATCGGTTTAAGCCCCTAATATCCCACCTTGGGAACGTGGGCTTTTGAAGTCCGTCTTTCCAAGGGGACAAGATAGGGCCCGCGTTACTCAGGTGAGGCCTAGGCCTGGCCACCAAGTGTGTGCCGCATATCCGTGAATGAAGCCGTGGGTCGTTTTGAGGAGTTTCCAGCGCAGCCCAGGAACCCTGCAGCTCCTGGTGACAGTGGGTGTGGGGGATCCGGGGTTGCTCATAAACAGAGCTCCGTGGCTTGTGGGCCACCCTTTCGATTACCCCGATCCCCACGTTGTATAGAAGGGAACAGGATGGGGGCCTGGGTGGAGGGTGGAGGAAGGGGAGTCGGCCCCTAAACTTTTTAGATGAGGGCAGTGAGGAGGAAGGGCAAGGCTGACTTTGGGGTGACTACAGACCTGGGCACTGCTGTGTGCACCAGAAGGAGCTGTTTCATGACCGCTAATAGGAGGGCCTAGGACACGGATGGAGATGACCTTGTCAAGGTGGGACTTGGAGAGGGGAAGTAGTTTGCCCCTTGCTCACCTTCCAATGAAAATCAGTATTATGGGTTCCATTGTGCCCCCACCCCCATGCTGAAGCCCCAGGGACTGGTACCCCAGAATGTGACCTTCCTTGGCAACAGGAACATTACAGATGTAAATTAGAATTGGGTCATACTGAAATAGGGGTCCTGGGCTGATTAATATTGGCCATCAACTTGGCAGGCCCTGGAATCATCTGGGAGATTCACCCAGCAGGCGGGTGTTCCTGTGAGCGATTATCCTGATTAGGTTAGCCGAGGTGGGAGACCCACTCTTGAGGAGGGTGGTGTGAGAGGAAGCGGCTGGGCACAGACCCTCATCGCTCTCAGCTGAGTGGCTGCAATGTGACCAGCTACGTCAAGCTCCCGCTGCTGGGACGCCCCGCCACCATCGGCTACACCCCCAAACTTCCCTTCTTGATACATTGTTTGTGTCAGCGTACTTTATTACAGTAACAGGAAAAGTGAGACTAAGCCCCTAATCCAGTGTGACTGTTAGAGAAAGGACGCAGAGCAAATGGGGAGAAGACAGAGGCAGGGACAGGAATATTTGGTGGCTCCAAGGAGCACGGAGGATGCCTGGAGCCAACGGAAGCTGGGAAACGGTAGGGAGAATTCGACTTTCCAGTTCCACCTCAACAGTGTTGCAAGATTTACCCCCCAAAGCCTTCCTCTGTCCATCTCCCATCATCTCACCATTGCCCGTTAACGCCTAAACTCTCCGTATTCTGCTCAAGGCAGCACACAGTTGACGCCAGTGGGCTCTCAACGTGCACTTGGTGTGTGTAAAAGCCAGCAGAGGCTGCTCCAGTACGATCAGAAGAGGGACACAGGGTCTGCATTTGACATGACCTGAGAGCGTTGCCGCAGGTGATCTATGCAACACAGTTTGGAGAAAAAAAAAAAAAAAGAATGTTGACTTTTTTGCTCCTGCCTCTACCCTAGTCCGCCCTCTGGACCCTGCAGTCACTGGAGAGTCTTGGGAAAATAAAGGTGGGTTGCAACAAGGAAGATCAGACTAGCAGTGGCTTGGTTGGAAAGGTTAATGCGTTACGGTTTGAATAGGAAACGTCTTTGTGTATGTTTCTTTTTAGAAAATGCTCAGTCCCCAGCCAGTGGCATTAGTTTGGGAGATGGTGAGACCTCGCTGGAGAAAGTAGTTCACAGGTTTAAAAGTTGTACTCGATATCTCTTTCTGGGGTTCCTATCTGCCAGGAGGTTAGTAACCTGATGTTCTGTTCCAGGATGAGCCCAGAATCAGCAGAGCCAAGGACCACAACAGAAGAAGCCACGAAATTGTGAATCAAAATAAACCTTTCTTCAAGGTGTTTTTGACAGTTTTTTTTTTTTAAATAAAGTGATGAAAAGTCTAATGTCTGAAATTGGTACCAGGAGTGGGCTGCTGCTGTGACTGACTTAACTGTGAGGGTCTTTGCCTTTGGAATTGGTTTGCTGGAAGAATTTGGAAGTTTGGAGATGAGGGCTAGCAAAGGCCCTAGAGTGCTATAAACTGACCTCAATGGGTGATTTGGTTTGAGCTCGGAAGACCAAAATGATGACAAAAACAAATGTGGACAATGAAGATGGTGCTCATGAGGTTTCAGATAGGAACAAGGGTTTTTTTTTTTTTTTTTAAGGGATTGGGCTAGGAGCCATTCATGTTATAATCTTGCAAAGAACTTTTCTTTTTAAAAAAAAACATTTTTCTGAGCTGTCAGACTTGGTAGGGGGCTGTGTTAAAAAGCAGGAGACTAATTAACCTAGCGGAGGAAGTTTTGAGGCAGTTCAATATTCAGGTTGTAGCTGCTTTTAGCAAGGTTTATAGTGAGTCTCAAGAGCAAAAGATTGAACAGAAAGTCTTGAAAAACCTGCCGTTTGGTTAGAAAAGCCTGTGCAAAATAGGCGCTAACAAAGGTAGGGCTCCTGAAGAGACTGGCACCATTTTATAAGAAGTCTAGGGGTTTGCATCAGAACATTAGAAAAGACGAAACGTCTGCCTGACATCTCCGTGAATTCCATTGAAGTCAGCACCCCAGTAAACCTGGGAACAGGGCTCTGCCTCACTTCCAGACAGGCTGACCCAAGGCCTCAGGGACTGTCCAAATAGCCTTGGCCATCTGGGACTCGGCCCTACCTTGTTCTGACTTTCTCCTGGAGAACATTGCAGCTCACTCATCCTAGTTTTAGGAGCACTTGGGTGCTGATGTTTCAGGGTGGGTTCTGGGATAGGCAGCTCACAGGCTGGCCAGCCCTCCCTTCCTGCTCACCTCCTGGGCAGTCACCTGTAGCCATGTCCAGGCTGGACCCTTGTCTTTCTCCCTCCAACCTCTTGGAAAAGCCCATTTTGGGACTTCTCATCAGTGTGGATGCTGGGTCCCAGCCCTAAACTCCACACTGTCCAAGACGTGACACTGCTCTCCCAGTCTCTGAAGTGCTGGGGTTCTGGAGACCCAGCAGCGTGAAAGATGGGAAAAGCCCACAGAAGGCCTTTCCGAGAGCTCAAGGGGGATCAGAGAGTATCTGCAGGCATGAGGAAGTCAGAGAGGTGAGGGTGTACGGCAGAGCAGGGCTGCTAGCCTATGGAGAACTGTGGGGAAAGGAGTCTGACTCCAGTCTCTTATTGGATGCCCACCCAGCCACCCACGTCCTGGTGCTGTGTCCCAGGAGAGAGCAAGAGCTAAAAGCCAGACATCAGACCCATGTGGCCACGCTGTTTGCACATTCTGTATTGTCATTTCTTAACCCTTCCAGATTCTTTTTTTGCCATGGTGTTGACCTGAGTACCTATATCCAGATACCCCTGTTTCGTTGGTCTTTAGACTCAGAGTGGAATGGAGTCTCAGGCTGACACCCCACCCCATGCAGTCTCCATCAACTACGTCTTAAGATAGTCTGTTTACTCAGATTCTTCTAACGGTCTCCCATGAGCACCTGCCTGTCTCCGGCTGGTACCCTGACGAACACAGTGCGGCTCCAGAGCTGTCAGGATTGGTGAGTACTTACTGTGAATCCGATGCCCACGGTGGCTGAGAAGGAGCCGGGGATGAACTTTCCCTGGTCGAACTGAACCAGTAGAGACGTCTTCCCAACACCGCTGTCGCCAACCAGGATGGTCTGAAAGCAGCGATACAGATGGGGTGAGGGATACAGGAGGGAGGGGATTCTTTCTGAACTCTCTCACACACACAGTATACAAACAGATAGCACACACAAATATAAAACACCAACACACACACATCTATGCAGTACACAGAGATATACATATATAACACACAAATACATATATAGAAATATATATACATACACACCAATAAAAAAAGCACACAGATAGGGCTGACAAGATGGCTCAGCAGGTAAAGGTGACTGCTGCTGAGCCTGACAACAGGCTGAGTCCAATCCCTGATACCTACCTGGTAGAAGGAAAGATAGATGCTAGCAAGATGACCTTTGACCTCCACACCTACACTGTGCCATGTGCCCATCCCTGGTAATACACACAAACCCCACAGATAAATGCATACCTACTGTACAGATAGAGGCACTTAGGCCTAGATGTACACACATGTTCACACATGTACACACACACACACACACACACACACACACACACACACACACACGCGCGCACACACACACTCCTCTGGATTTTTATTGAAGGGGATAGAGGAAAACTATCCCAAACCAAGTTCATGAGCACTTGAGATAACCTCAGAACATGCCATACAGATTTCCTCCCATCCCCAGGATCATCTGACCTGGGGGCCCTGCTGCTCTGCTCCATCATTGCTGTGTTTGCACTGGGGTCACATGGCTGATGGACAATCCTGAGGCAAAGGCAGAGAGCATGGCAGGGACACTTTGTCTGGCCTGTTTCTGGGGGACACTAGTCTCCTCTAACAGCTGACTTCAGCTAGAGGGCCGCTGTCGCTGGGATTCTGACCTGTGCCAGAGCTGGACACTCACTCCCCTGGCTTCCCGGCTACCTACCTCATAAAGCCATTTCCCCCAATAAAAGTCCTTGCACATTTCATTTTTGGTGTCTGCTCCTTGGAAGACCAGATGACATGATGGATCTCCCATGTGTGCTAGTCCAGAAAGACCCAGGTGTGGAGAGTAAGATCAGGGTGCCTAGGTCGAGCCTTGGGAATATTTCACAGCTGACCCTGGACCATACCCTCTCAGAAAGAGGAGGATTTTGGGAAACAGAACCAAAGGTCACTCTCCCCTGGGATGTCGGTACTGAGAGGAAGCAGGATGGCAACCAGCCTGGAAACTCGGGCAAGATGTTTCATAAGCCATAGGACAGAACCACCCAGGAGCCACAGGCTGGGCTGTCAGTGCAGGAACGGATGGATGAGAAAACAACAGCCTTGGTTTCCAGGTGGGCAGTAGCCTGTTTCTAAAGACAACTGATGGAGACTGTTGGAAGGCTCAGAGAGGCAAAATTCATCTGCATTCACAAAGATACAAAAGAGACTACAGGGCCTCTTGGGGTCAGGTCCATGCATGCACCCCAGCCACTTTGGGGCTCTGACTGGAATGGAAAGGAATCAATATCAGAGTAGGTTGAACATGACATCGTCTGCGGAATGTTGCCTTTGGAATTCTTCTGACTACAGCTCTTCAGCTTCTACCTCCCAAATGAAACTCAGCTGGGCTTTCATTTCCTTCTGGATTAAAGAGCACCATTCACTTGCTATAAATAGTGGCCTTGTTAATTTGCATCTCACACAGAACTTCCCCAGGCTTCAAGATGTCCTTCCTAGAGAGAACAGTCTAGAAGAGCCCGCAGGCCCGCTCAGTTCCTAGAGGACATCGCAGACCCAATCCTTTCTTCTTGTGCCCCTTCTCCTTTATAGGCTGAAGAGGCCCATGTCTTTCTTCACTCACTGTGACAGCACTCCTGTCTTGGGAATCTCTGTGGACTTAATGGGGAAAGAAAGAGTTCAGCTCTTTAGACCCAGACTGAACCCAGGCCTGGAGCAGGGCCTGCTCTCAGTTGGTCCTTTTATCGTCTGAAATCCACTGACGGGCACGGAGAGGTGGTTCAGTAATTAAGAGCACTTCCTGCTCTTGCAGAGGACCCAGGTCTGGTTCCCAGCACCCACAAGGCCGCTCACAACCCATAGCTCTAGTTCCAAGGGATGTGCTGCCCTTTTCTGATCTCCATAGGCACCAGGCACACACGCAGCACACACATATACATGCAAACAAAATAACATAAAATAAAATAAACTTCCTAAAAAGATGTATTAACAATTGTGCTGAGAGATTTTTACATTTTTTTTAAAAGTGTCTCCTTATGTAGCTATGTCCTAAAACAAATGATGTAGACCAGGTTGGCCTCAAGCTTTTAGGGGTTCTTCTGGTTCCAACTCCTGAGTGCTGGGGTGACAGACATGTGCTCATCCTGCCTGGTTGTCAATAATTTTTTTCCTTTTAATCTGGGCAGTCATAGAGAGAGCTGTGAGCTGGCCAACAACAAGCATTGCTGATTACTTTTTCCTAAACCCAGAACCTTCCTTATACCTGCTTATTGTCTAGATAAAAAGTTATTACAGCTCAGTGGTGGTTGCACATAATTTTAATCCCAGCAGAGGAGGCAGAGGCAGGTGGATCTCTGTGAGTTCAGGGCAAGCCTGGTCTATAAAGTGAGTTACAGGACAGCCAGGACTACACAGAGAAACACTCATAAAAAATAAAACAAAAATGTTGTTACACTTTATCTATCTGTCTGTCTAGCATCTCTCTATCTCTCTATCTCTCTATCTCTCTATCTATCTATCTATCTATCTATCTACCTACCTATCTATCTATCTATCTATCTATCTATCTATCTATCTATCTATCTATCTAGTATGTGTATGTATTGTGTACCTGAACATACTGTGGTTTGTGTGTGTGGTGGTCACAGAACAACTGGAAGGTGCTGCTTTTCTTCTTCCAGCACGTGGCTTCCATCTCTCCTTCTGCCATGTTGTTCCCTGAAGTTGAACTCAGTGTGTCAGGCTCAGCAGCACCTTTACCAGCTGAACCCTCTCTCTGGCCCTTATTGTTCAGATTATTTTTTTGAGACAGGTTTGTCTTTGGCTATCCTTGACTTGCTTTGTGGACCAGGCTGGCCTCGAACTCACAGATATCTGTCTGCCTCTGCTTCCCTGAACGCTGGGATTATAGGCATGTGCTACCACTCCCAGCTTGTCCAGATTTTTTACTGTGATTTCTTTCTTCCAGAGTACTTCTGAAAAATCAATTAATTATTTAGTTAAATTGATGAAGCTGGGCCAGCAAGATGACTCAATGGGTAAAGCCTTGCAAACCTGGGAAACCAAGTTTGATCCCTGGAACCCTTGAAATGGTCGAAAGAGAACTGACTCTGTCCTTTGGTCTCCACACATGTGCCTGAACATACATACACATACACACACACACACACACACACACACACACACACACACACACACACTATGCTCATACACACATAATACTAGTAAATAATTAAAAAGTTAATGACTCCTGATTCTGGCTCAAGCCTCTGTGTCAACTGTCTGCACTTCCTCTATTTCCTTCTCATCTGCTTTGAGAAAGCGTCTCCTGTGTCTCAGGTGGGCTGGGTTGCTTTTCTTAAGTCATTTTATTAATGTCTGCCTTTGTGTCTCCCCATTTACAAAGGAGATAGGAAGTAGTTTATAGCAGACCAACATGTGCCAAAAGGTGGTTAAAGATAGTGTCTGAGAAAGGGCACAGGGCACAGAGAAAAGGAGAGAGAAAGGGGGAGGGAGGGAGAGTAGGAGGGAAATGAAGAAGGGGGAGAGGAAGAGAGAGAGACAGAGATCCAGGATTAGGGAACCATCACTGCATTTGAACATTTGGTTTTACCTCCCTGGGTGTCAAGATGAAATGGGGAACCAGATAGGTTTCTCTGGTATTTGTATGACAAAGTCTGTTTGAGCAATGACCATTCTCTCCAGACATGTGACAGTAAAAGTCATCCTCAGTGACAAAATGAGCGACGGCCTTTTTTTAGGAGATGCAAAGCTGCTTTTACAGCTCCTGTGGGGTCACACTCTTGCTAAAGCAGGAGCCCCACAGTATACCACAGTGCAATGCAGCCTCCCTGTGCCCTGTGCCAACACTGAGAGCTGCTTTCCTGGACTCCGTCACTCAGTGTCAGTTTTGCGAAACTAGGTGAATGAGTGGCCCTCTTGGCTCCTAAAGTGACTTTGAATGATCTCCTTAACCAGACAAGAAGTTCAGATGCCATCAAAAGCAATTCATCTGGAGCCCGGATGTGGCTCAGTGGTAGAATGCTTGCCTAACATGCAGGAAGCTCTTGGTTCAGTGCTCAGCACTGTCCAGCAGGAGGGTGAGAAGTTCAAAGTCATCCTTGTCTACATAGTGATGTCAAGGCCAGCCTGGGAGACATGTCTTTTTTTTTTTTTTAACAGACACCCAAGAAAAACATACAAAACAAAACCATCAACACGTCTAGCTAGACGGTAAACTCACGTAATCTCAGCACCTGGGAGGCAGATCAACATTAAGGCCAGCCTATGCCGGATGAGACTCTGTCTCAACAAAACAGAACAAAAACAAGCCCAGAAACAAACAACAACTACAACAAACGAATACCAGATGTTCAGATATCCTGGTGTTATGGAGACGTTTGAAATAAGGACAATTGAGAGAAAAACATTATAAGACATGACAGTCAAAAAGTTAACATCCTTCACAGCATAGACAGCTCCCAGAAAAAGAACACGATAGGAAAGTGAGCAAAGCCTGAGAACAGGGTATGTGGTGTGTGTGTGTGTGTGTGTGTGTGTGTGTGTGTGTGTGTGTGCGCACACATGGGAGGTTTTATGTGTCAGCACAGCTGGACAGCGGTTCCAGTTTTTCAGCCCCCTTTCACTTTCGGTATTGCCTCAGAGGAATCTTAATGTGGTTCACATTTCTGTGCGGCCGACTTGAGGTCTGGTAAGTTTGGTGGTCTTCAACTGCACAATCAAAAGGCCTTAAAAGCAAAGCTCGTTTCCTTGGGGGGAAAGAAATTTTACTTCAAGACTGTAGTATCTTGGCCTAGGTGTGGTGGTGCACACCTCTAATGCCAGCCCTCAGAAGGCTGGGGCAGGAGGATTGCAAGTTAGAGGCCAGACGGGAGCCATATAGTGGGTCAGAGGTTAAGATGGGCTGGTCAGTGACCCTGTCACACACACACACACACACACACACACACACACACACACACGCACACACACACACACCAGGCACACGCATGTACACACACCTACAGCCTCAGCTCCCACCTGAGAATATCCAGGCTTTGATGGCTTTCACTGTTTTGGACTTTAGACTAACCAGACCTCACAACCATGGAAGCCAATTTCTTAGAGCAAACTGCTGGATGGGGGTTAATCCTTCTCGTTAGCTGGAACTGAGATATCTGAGGAGTGCTAAATCGCACGTTTGGATGTGCCTGTGAGGGGATTTCCGTTTAGGTACTTTGATCACAGTATCAGAAAGCTGACTAATATACTTGTTTCTGTCGCTCTAGAGGAGCCCAGCAGACAACAAAATTACAGCAGTTTGAGAACGGTTGATGCTGGCTTGCATTTAGGGAGTGGGCATTCATAGTGGGAGAGAGCGATTGACAATGCCAAAGTTACCGACGCAAATTCTTCTGGCTCTTTTTGCAGAAGTGCACCAAGGTATGTGTGATAAGGTTCATTAGGACAAATAACTCATCAAGTAGGTCCCAGGGCAGCAAATTCTAAAGTATGCATGGTAGAGGGCAGAAAACTTGCTGTATGTTTTAGCTACTTTTCTATGGCTGTGATGAAACACATGGCCAGAGCAACTTGTAGAAGGGCGGGTTTATTGGGGCTTGTGGTTCCAGGGGGATAAGAGTCCATCGTGGCAGGATGGAGGCATGGCTATGACCAACCTTTGGGTGCTACGTGGAGCCTCTCCACCATGCAGCACAATTCACAGGCCCTTAGAGTGCTGAGGCTGGCCATCAGCATTTCCCTTTCTGGTGACATTCATTTCATAGGACAGCTTTCCCTGCAACACACAGTAACATGTTGGGTGACGTCAGTTTCGCCTCGGTGTGCCCTGATTCCTGGGACAGACGATGCATTTCTGTAGGAAGAGATTAGATGAGTGAAATCTAAACATTAATGTTAAGCGTGTTCTCTCATGGTGAGATTAGGGCCAATTAATTTCCTCCTTCCTGCCTTATTCTCTGTTCCCTATAATGAGCGTGTTAGTTTAGTAGTTTAGACAAATGTACTATTTTGAAGAATTTATTTGTTTATTTATTTATTTATTTTGAGGCAGGGTTTCCCTGTGTTAGCCCTGGCTGTCCTGGAACTCTCTCTGTAGACCAGGCTAGCCTGAAACTTAGAAATCTACCTGCTTCTGTTTCCCGACTGCTGGGTTAAAGCGGTGTCCCACCTCTGCCTGGCTTTATTTCTTTTTTTTTACTTACATATTTTTGTGTGTCTGCCTGTGGGTATGAGCACATGCGTGCACCTACATGTTGAAGCCAGAAGATGGCGTTAAATCCCCTGGAGCTGGAGTTACAGGTGTTTGTTTGCCATCCAATGTGGTTGTTGGGAATCAAATCCAGACCTTTCCAAGAGCAACCTGTGCTCTTAACCTTGTGGCATCTAGACAAGTGTACTATTTTCATTCAGAAGCCACAAGAACTCCATCGCTCCATGGCTGGCTGTGATCTGAATGGCATCGAGGAGTCAGTGAGGTGGGGTTTGGGGGAATGAAGTCAGGCGTAAGTGCTGTGAGAGAGACATATGGAAGAGGAACACACAGGAGCCCAGCACAGCTACAGCTGCAGAGCAGAAGGCAGGTCTCGCTTCCAGGGGCTCTCAGCTTTTCTCTTCCAGCACTGTAATGCCACAGTAAACTGTTCCAAACTCAAGGGCAGAATTCGAGTCAGCACTTGGTCTGGGTGGCTCCCTGGTATGTCTGGGGTCTGCTGGCTAGTGACCAGGGCAGCTCAGCTCTGCTTTTTGTCTCTGGTGCCCACCCAGCAGGCCAACAGGCTCCTGGCAGAAGCAGGAAGTGCAGGAGGAAATATAGGGGCCGTAAGTAGGGCTGGGGGCTGGCACACCCCACTTCTGCTGTATCATAATAGGCAAAACAGGTCATGAGTCCGTTCTGCATTCAAAGGGAACAGACTCTCTGTAGAGAGAAAAGCTCTGAGGTAAGAGGATATGAATCTGAGGGAGGGGTCACGGCACAGCTTCTTCAGGCCTGACGCTAATGCAATCCTGGGGCCTTCTGAGGAAAAAAGGTTTCCAAATTATGAATACTAACTTTGGCACGGGGTCTTGAAAGGAACCCCATGCAGCTAAGTGTGTGGCAATTCAGCTTCAGTGACCACAGGACAAAGTCCTAGAAGCCCTATTCAGTGCATCTGAGAAGGTAAGCAGGAGGGCAGGGAGCCCTAGGCTCCTGGCAGGGATACCATTCAGATCACAACCAGCCATGGAGCGATGGAGTTCTTGTGGCTTCTGAATGAAAATAGTATACTTGTCTAGATGCCACAAGGTTAAGAGCACAGGTTGCTCTTGGAAAGGTCTGGATTTGATTCCCAACAACCACATTGGATGGCAAAAAATCCTGGCAGGGTCAGGATTTTGGGAACAAGTTCAAGAAAGTGTGGCTGACAGTTGCTTTTCATCACTGCAAGATTTAATTCTGTGGATTATTTTCAATTCTATTGGGTTTAGTTTTAAAAGATTTATTATTATTATTATTCTGCCTTTTATACCACTTTATTCTAATCTGAGCACCTCAATATAAAACTAAACATGGGTGAATTGTTTTCCTTACTAATTTTGAGTTACTGTAAAATGTACAAGTTCTGCTAGCAGCTCAACACTTTAAATAGATTAAATAATCTGACACATAGTAGATTTCATATATAAAATACCTAAAATAACTAGTGTAATGTACTGATCAAAAAAAATAAATAAAATGGACTTCGAAAAACAGTGCTTCAGAATAATTACTGGTAACATTGTAATACCTGTGTTACAAATTGCAAGTACATTGTTTATTATGGTTCTAGCCACGTAAGAAAGGCAAAGCCCCTTCCTTTCATAGGGGAAGGAAGAACTAGCTGTTTTAGTAAGTGTTTATTTGTTTAGGCAATTCTTAATTAAAGGATTTATTATGATAGGGTGGTGGCTGAGGTAGCCGTTGTGGCACCAGCCTTTAATCCCAGCACTTGGGAGGCAGAGGAGACAGGCAGATCCCTGTGAGTTTGAGGCCAGCCTGCTCTACAGAGTAAGTTTCAGGACAGCCAGGGCTACACAGATACCCTGTCTCTAAAAACAAACAAACAACCCCCCCCAAGATTTGTTATTATAATTTGTGTGTGTGTGTCATATGCATGTGCATGTGAAGGCCAGAAGAGTGCACAGACCCCAGAGGAGGACTAGCACATGGTTGTAAGCTCCCTGGCATGCATACTGGGAAGCAAACTCAGTCTTCTGGAAGAGCACTATGCCCGTTTATCTGCTGAACCATCCCTCTCGGCCTGGTTTTAATTTTGTACGTGTGTGTATATCTGCGTCTGGTACTGGGCTTGAGTGCAGGTGCCCAGAAGAGGAGCTTGGGTGCGCTTGAGTTGTAGTTACAAGCAGCTGTGAGCCGGTGTAGGTGCTGGGAACCGAACCTGGGTCTTCTGCAACAACAGTGTGCGGTTTTGAATGCTGAGCTCTCTCTCCAGCCCCTCTATCGCTTAGCCTTTGGTTACTGGTCTTCATAGCACACTTTTTTTTTTCAAAGTTACATGTGTTTGTTTGTTTGTTTGTTTGTTTACCAGAAGACCCCTATGGACAGCACAGAGATGCACACAGACACGTGCACGTACGCGCACACAGACATATGTACACATAACACATCATTACATATCACATACAGACAATGCACATGCATACGCAGCTCCTTCCACAAATACTAACACCTACAATGGACGTGTGCACACATTTTGTAAAGTGCTTTAGGGGAGGGAGACTCTTCGATGGTCTCCTCTACGGGAACTCATGTCTAACCTGGAACTTACTATGTAGTTGAGGTTGGCCTTGAACTCCTGATCCTCAGGTATGTACCATCACAATGTCTTCAGTGCCCTGTTTCACCAATGGAGACATGCAGCCTGGGGGGGGGGTGGTTAACTGAGTTTTGCAGAAATCAATGACCAAGCCAAACCTGAGGCCTCCAATGGGTCTTTGAGAACATGGGCCCCCGAATACCCCGACTCTCTCAGCTTCGGCAGAGGCCCTTGTTTAAGGGGCTCTCTCATTGTCACTCACAACGGATTGGATAAATCTGTGTCCTTGATTCAAAGGGTGGTCCTCCATCTTGGAAGGGCCAGTCTGAGAGGACCAAGATCAGAGACTCTGGCCATAGGCTCTTGACAGACAGCTCCCTTTTGGTTTGTTTGTTTTTTGTTACCTCTATCCAACAAAGGAAAAATCACTTCTGGACCCTCCAAGTTTTCTGGGCTCCCCCAGTCTGTTGACCACTGCCCTGAAAGGCACTCCCCTCCAGGTTGCAGGGGATGCCTGTCTCTGTACATGTGTGCAGAGCCCTGGAAAGAGACCTGTTTGATCAACGGTGGTGAGCGAAAGACTCCTTGTGCCCTTGTTGGCCCTTCCTTTATGGTCTAGAAAAATGTAAAGCAAGTGGCCATCTCTGGCCACATCCTGGAAAAGCAGTGGCTTATCAGCAGCTTGTGTTTTCAGTGTAAACGGTCCCTCCCACACACCTCTTCACCTCTGGTTAGCTTGGCCAGGGCTTTAGGGCACTGTGAAGTCAAGGTGCGTATGGCACCTACCAAGAGTGACCCCGTTCTAAAGGCTTGCTGGAAAGGGGTGTGTGTGTGAGAGAGGGGACCTGGCACCAGAATGAAAAGTGGCCCTCAAGGCTGGCCTTCCTTTCTTTCTTATTTGGACAAATGGTTACTGTGAGGAAGTGTGGGGTCAACGGTCAGAGGTTCTGAATAGCAAGGTGGTTTCTTTGTGTGTGGTGGTAGCCCTGGGATAGTCACTAAATTTCGGGGGAATTCAGGTTAAGTCCGTATCTATTACCCAGTAGGCTGGGGGCAGATTAACAAGTATGTTCTCAAAGCAGGGATAATTACACTATCCCTGTTCGTATATCCTAATTCTCTGAGCACCTCTCTTTGTAATCTTGTAACGGCTGGGGGAGCTGAGGATCAAGGCCTTGCTTCTGTTAGGCAAGAGCTCTTCCACTCAGCGATCCTTCCTCTCCTTCTTTTAGAGAGGTGTCACTACGTAGCCCAGGCTAGCCTTGAGCTTGCTATGTAGCTCAGGTTCTTGTCAAACTTTCAACTTCACTGTTTCTGCCTCTCACAGTCTTGGATTACGGCTGTGCCCACCACTCATGACAAGGATGGCTTTTGACACCTCCTCAGCTTCCTCCTGGCTCCCCATCCCAGACTCTGACACCCTTCAACCTATTGAAGCTTTGGCTGTGTGGGCTCCAGCAGATCTGGCAACAGCTGAGGGGATCTAGAACCATTGGGCATGCATGCACAGAGCAGGAGGCCCCCAGTTCTCTTTCCAGAGAAGTCACCCTGGCCCTGAGTAGAGTTTCTCAAAACCCTTTTCATAAGCCTGACTTCTCGCATTACACTTCACTCGCTCTACCTCCTTCCTCTTTTGGTTTTATTCGCCAGTGGGAAGTGGCTGCAGGAGGAAGTGCCAGGGTGAGAGTGAGGGAAATCAGAGGCCAAGGAGACGCAGGAGCGGAGCATGTAGTCTGCTCTTGCTGGCAGGCTCCACCAAGGCCAACGGCTGTGGGAAGATGCAGCTGCCGCTGCTGGTTCCTTTTCTCCTCTGGATCTCAGGTGAGCATCGGGGTTAGGCACCCAGAGGAAGTGTTTTTCAAAGGGAACAGGGTGCCCATCGAGAAGGTGTTACACACTTACTACCCCAGTGTTGTGGCATCTTCCTGTCAGAAATATTGAGCCCTTAAACCCGGTCCCAGGCACAATTCCAGACCACTGCGGGGCTGATCAGATTTAAGTCAGACAGCGATGGGCCCCCCTGGCCTTTGAGAGGCGGGGAGAGCCCTGGTTGCTCGGGAGATTATCTGATGGAGCTGGGCTGTCATCTCGTGAATGTGTTCCAACAAGGGAAGGCTTTGGGGAAGACGTGAGCATGTGAGTAGGGTACCGAAAAGAGGAGATCTGCTGTTCAGAACTGACGGATGGGTGATTCACAGCCTCTGGGACAGAAGGAAAGAACAGAAGCGACCAAGGGGCAGAAGAGGTGAGGAGGAGGACAGGAGACAAGGCCACAGATAAAGGGCTGACAACACTTTCTTGTGTTTTGAGATGGGGGAGGGTTCCCTATGCAGCCAAGGCTGGCCCTCTAACCAATGATCCTCCTGCCTCAGCCTCGACCTCCAAAAATGTTTACACTATGATTCCTAACAGCAGCAAAATCACAGCTACAAAGCAACAACAAAACTAATTTTACTGTTGGGAGTTCCCCACAACGTGAGGAGCCGTATTAAAGAGTGGTGGCATTAGGAGGCCGAGCACCACTGACGTAGTGCATGCTGAGTTAGACCACAGAAGCGGGCTTCCTATGCATGTACCATCACACTCAAAGCGCTGTAGCTACAAGTGGATGGATGCAGTTCCGAGTTCAAAGAAAGAGAATTTACTTTTGAGCACAATGATAGAGTTCTGGGTGTGGGGATGCACAACTTTAGTCTCCTCATTTGGAAGACAGAGGCAGGTGGATTTCTGTGAGTTTAAGGACAGCCTCGCCTACATAGCAAGTTCCAGGCTAGTCTAGGGCTGCACAGTGAGACACTTATTCTGAAAATCAATCGCACGAAATGAGGGATTTGCTCTGCCCTTTTTTTTCATGCATGTATACCATGTACTTGGGTAACTGTCTTCTCCTCTCATTTCTACTGATTCCCTGCCTCTTCCTTAAATACTTTCATGTCTGTTTTGTTGTTGTGTTTTTTTTTTTACTCTAGATTTTGTGTATGAGAGAAAACATGTGATATTTGTCAGGGTTTGATCTGCAGTTAAATGTACTTTCCTGCAGACATGATTGCATATACACAGCACATATTTATCTATTTATCTGTCGGTTTTACGGCTGGGGGTGTCACCACAACATGAGGAACTGTATTGAAGGGTCACAACATTAGGAAGGCTGAGAGCCACTGCGCTAGAGCATGCCAAGTTAGACTGCAGAAGCGTTTTTTTGTTTGTTTTGTTTTTGTATTCTGGTGGCTTCCACTGTGCCATTGGGCTTCTCCTTTTGGCTTGAAATGTTATCAGCAAATGTCTTTCAATTTCATACCCTTAGTTCAGACATTTCTAGGACTCTAGAATCTTATAACTAAGTGTGTATTCAGCTTTCGTAGTCAGATGCTGACATTTCAAACATGCTTGGCAGTTAAAAAGGCTTGCTTCCCCCCGCCCCCCAAAAGGACCCAAGTTTGATTTCCAACACCCAGTGTTGAGTTTCTACCTATAACTATCTCTGATGCCCGTTTTGGACTCCACGGGGACCAGTGGTCACGTGCACATACCCATAAGCACATATCCACACACATATAGCATAAAAAAAGAAAGAAATTTAGGTATAGTAAGACCCCGACTATAAAACAAAGGAAGGAAGAATAAAAGAAGGAAGGAAGGAAAGAAGGAGGGAGGAAGGGAGGGAGCGAGGGAAGGAAGAGATTTCAAACATGGCTTGACCAAATCTTCCCAGATCCCCCTCTTCCTTCTGATTCCCTGTCTTAATATTTGGCAACTCTGCATTTTCTTAGTGCTCAGGCCATATCTGGGGGGGGGGGCATCCAACTCGAATGACCTTCTCCCCGACTTTGAGTTAAAATCTTAAGTCCTCACAGAGGGCTTACAAGGTGCTCACTACCTGATTTCTTTCTGCACCACATCCCTGGTCCCCTCTCTTCTCCCTGGCTTCCTTGCCTGGTTCAACTCCCTTCCCCATGTGGCCTTGAATACACTAGGTTTGCTCGGCCTCAGGGCTTTGTGTCCCCTTTGCTCTGTTCCCTGTGTGGTCCCAGGCTCCTCACATTTCCCATATCATTATTTCTTGCTTGGCTTTCGCTGATGACCCTAATTAAAAGCTCCTCCTGCCAGGGTCTGGCCAGCTCCACTCAGGAGGCATAATCAAAAGGAGTGGGAGTTCTAAATCATTTCCACTTACCAAGGCCAAGGCCTGAGTTACGGGAGACCCCACCTCAAAAAGAAAACAAACACAAAAACAAAACAATGAGACCTTTGCACTCTTTCCCCCATTGTCTGTGCCTCTCTCTCACCTTAGTAGAATGGAAGCTTCCAGAGCATGGAGACTTTTGTCCCTAAAACTACAGTGGAGCGATAATTAGACAAATAGCAAACGATAGTTGCACAAATGAATGTCTCCATTAGAGAGAAAATGGTTGTGTTCAACACTGCTCTTCCCATCTTTCTACCTTTGTAGAACTGAACAACTAAGATTATTTTTTTCTTTAAAGATTTTATTTAGTATGTCTAACAATAGGGCACTGATGGAATGAGATACATGACTTTGCTTTTATTTAGTATTATACTATATTATACATCTTTCAACAATGACATAAAAAGGACTAGCATTTATCAAAAATAAAAACATTTTATTTACTGTGAGAGAGAGAGCACACATGGAAGTCAGAGGACAACTTATGGAAGTCAGTTCTCTGTGCTCTGTCATGCCCTCCCTGCTTTGAGGAGTCAGAAGAAATCTTTCTTTCTCTTCTCAGATTTACTCTGTCAGGTATTTTTATCACAGAGACAAAAACCAAAACAACAACTAACTAATGTCCCAACTAGATCTCAAAATTTCTTAGATAGAGTTAAAAGAGAGGGAGAAAAACAATTAATTAGAAAAATCTGTAGCATAAGGACAAAACAGCATATGTAATAAACATGTGGTTAAAATAAACAGTGAAAAGCCTAATTAATTAAAGGATATTTCATAATTGCTAAGCCACCTTCCTCCTCCTTTCTTCTATTTGTTTGGGCATGTGTGTGCTCTGTGCATTTGTCTGAGTGATGGTGGACCTGAACGTCAGAGGACAACTTTCAGGAATCAGTTCTCTCCTTCAACCATGTAGGTCCTGGGATCAAACTCAGGTCATCAGGCTTGGTGGCAAGTGCCTTTACCCACTGAGCCATCTCGCCAGTTCCCCAAAATTATTCAATGTACCCTGACTCTTTCAAAGGTGAGGAGACAACGTGCATTTTCAGAAGAAGCCCCTCTCACTGTCTAGAACGCTTGCGACACTACGAGACAGGGCAGTGTAAAATCAGCATGGGATAGACACAAAGGTCAAAGGAAGAGAATGGAAAAATCCCATCTGAAACTCAAAAGTTTGCTTTTTGACAAATGCACCTACTCAGTTCATGCAGACAACGGGGCCTGTGTGCCAGGGGCCACAGGATACAGAAATGGGCCATTCGGCCAAGGTGGATGACCACAGCAGCCCCCTGGACCTCCGCCCTCTCAGGGCTGTTAGATGTGGCCTTGCTGGGCCTCCCCAGGGTGGGCACTGAGAGTCCATGTCCTGTGGACCTGTGTCTTCTACTCCTCCCTCTCCCACCAGCACAGCATGAGGATTGTTGTGAGAGGACCTTTACCAATGTGTGGATTTGGGGCTGGCGAGATGGCTCAGTTGGCAAGAGCAGTCACTGTGTGCACAAGAGGACTTGAGTTTGGATCTCAGGAGCAGGCTGTGGCTCCTCATGTGCCTGTCGCCCTGGTGCTGTCGGGGAGGGGATAGAGACAGGGGTGGATTGCTGGGGCTTGCTGGCCAGTAGCATAGCTCCAGGCTCAGGTGAGAGACTCTCAAAGGAATAAGGCAGAGGGGCTAGAGAGACGACTCAGCCATTAAGAGCCCTTGTTCTTACAGAGGACTCTGGTTCACTCAGCAGCAGCCACACAGTGGTTCACCAACATCTGGAACTCCAGGTCCAGGGGACCCGACACCCTCTCCTGGCCTCTGAAGGCACCAGGCATGCATGTGGTACACAGACAGAAGCAGGCAAAGCAACCCCACACATAAGATAAAGATAAATCTTTAAAAAGAATAAGGCAGAGAGCAATACAACAGGACGCCATGTCTTTGCTGCTGTCTGCATATTCGCTCAGGCTCATGCATCAAACATGTATGTGCTCCCACCCATATACTACTTGTGTGTGTGCGCAAGCACACACACGGATATAAAGGAGGTGGGGGGGGGAATAACTGGTTTTTGAGTCAGAGTCTATGTAGCCCAGGCTAGCACTCACTATGTAGCCCAGGCTAGCTTTAAATTCCTGACCCTGCTGCTTCAGCCACTTGACTGATGGGTTTAAGTGTATGCAAAACCACTCCTGGATGTTGTTTATGAAGTCAGGGAAGGGAAGGTGTTAGGGATGGAATCCAGTGTGGCTGCTTGTTTTTCATATCTCTATTTTATTTGGGTTATTTACTGCCTGTACCTCCCTGCAACCAGCCCTTTAACTCTGGGTAAGAGAAAGGTTAGTGGGGGGAGACAGGGCACCGACCCCTTTACTTCTCCCAGCTGACCAGGGTCAGTTGGGTTTTTTTTGGGGGGGGGCAATAGCAATCTCTGTCCACAGCAAATGCAGCAAGCGGTCTCCCGCAAGCCGCTGTGCTGAAACGTTTCTCTCTGTCTCTGCCACGCCATCTGCCTCTGGTCTCTCCAAGCTGCCACATGCCATGCCAACACCGCACACCTCACCTTCTCTTCAGGCACTCATATTTATCACCCTCAGAGTCCTAGATCACGTCCCTCTCCGTGCAGCACGAGGCAGGCTGTTACCAGCTGACAAAGACTACACCCTGCACCAGACAGTTTTCAGCTGTGGACAATCTAAAGCTCAAATTAAGGTCCCACAGTTGGGATTAAAACGAAAACATATTTACATGACATAACTGAGTTTCCACCAAAACTTCCATTACAAACCAGGGTCTTGCCACACCAGCATCTCTCTATGTAGTTGGTCCTGGCTATCCTGGAACTTGCTATGTAGACCAGGCTGGCCTTGAACTTGGAGATATTTGCCTGTTTTTTTTGTTTTTTTTGTTTTTTTTTTTTTTTTCTACCGAGTGCTGGAATTAAAGGCCTGGGCCACCATGGTTGGCCTTTTGTCTTTTTGTTTGTTTTTGTTTTCCCCAGATTTTTCCTGGCTCCTCTGACTCAAGATTGTTAAGGGATGGCAGGCACCCTGTCTTGGAGAAGAGGTGTCCCTCCTTTGACCACTATTCAATTAATGCTGCTTTTGTAATTGGCTCTGTGCCCCACCCTTGGAGTGGGAGACCAGTGGTCCATGGGTTTGTATTTTTCAGGCTGCTCCACTGCTCAGGATGAAATCACAGGTCCAGAGGAGGTGAGGGGTCAGGAGCAGGGCTCCTTGATGGTGCAGTGTCGTTACTCCTCATCCTGGAAGGATTACACGAAGTACTGGTGCCGAGGAGCTGCTTGGAGATCATGTGAGATTCTCATTCGAACTGATTCAGAGCAGTTGGTGAAGAAGAACCGTTTGTCCATCAGAGACAACCAGACAGACCTCATCATCACAGTGACCATGGAGGATCTGAGGCTGAGCGATGCCGGCGTTTACTGGTGTGCAATTGAGAAGTCTGGATTTGACCACAAGTTTAAAGTTGATGTGAGCATTGACCCAGGTAAAGTGCACGCACGTTTCTTTAAGTGCCCTCAGGTCCCACCTAAAGGAATTAGCTGTCACTCATGTGAGCTGTTGCATTCTGGGCGAGGTGGAGTCCTGAAGTCCCATACATCCTTGACTGATTGCTTGGGATTAGTGGAGAAGACAGGGAATCTCTTAAATGCGTCCTGACCCCTGAGGATTCCATGCACTTCCCCCTCTTCTTCTTGAGTCTATTGCCAGGAGAGGATAGGGTGGTCATTTCCATCTCTAGCTCTTAGGCCAAAGATAACCACTTTCAATGGTGCCTGCCATGGTGCTTTTCCATGGAAAGTGTGCCTTGCTCTCTGAGAAGCTCTGGGTGTTGCCTTCACCTGATGCTGTTCTCACCCCCATTCTGTATCCATCCTGAGGTCTAGAAAGGCCTTTACACACAGTTGCATTTCTGATGTCTGCAGTGTCCTGAGGAGCCCATCTGTGTGTTTTTTTTTTTTTTTTTTTTTTTTTTTTTTTTTTTTTTTTTTTTTTTACTTAATTATATCCTCTTCGATAGTCCTTCTAGAATGCAGAAACTCCTGGTGGTGGTGCCAGCTCAGAGGTCTTGGTACATTGGCTTGGAGTCATCTCTCTCTTGGGTTCTGCTCTACCACACTCCAACAGACAGCACCAGGTCATAGGGCCCTTGTAGGATACAGTAGCAGATGAAGGCGGCCAGGCCACAGTCACTAGGGCTCCCTGAAGCTCAGTATGGTGCAAAGCTTGCATTATCTTGCTGAGCCCTGACAACCCTTGAAAGAAGGTTGTCCCTACTATTGAAACTTCTTAACTTATCCCCAGAAAGTGTCTTCCTGAATGTTAGGATTTTCTTTTTGCTGTGGAAGAATTTTTATTTCTTTTATGTGTGTGGGTGTTTTACCTGCGTGCATGTAGGTGCCTCACATGTGTGTCAGGTGTCCATGGAGGCCAGAAGAAGGCATCAGATGCCCTAGAACTTACAGATGGTTGTGAGCCACCATGTAGGGGCTGAGAACTGAACCTGTGTCCTCTGCAAGACTCTCTTGTGATTTTAACTGCTGGGTCATCCCTTCAGCCCCAATATTAGCTGTTTTGTTTTTTTCCCATATGACCATGACTTTAAACCTTTTGAATCTAGGTTATGTTACCCACTCTTCGAGTTTCCTGTCTGGTCCTGTCCTTGCCTGATAAAGGTGGAGGGAGGTGTTGGCTGAAGCACTGTCACAGTGGTTGGGGAATTCAGGTGCCCTTGTTCACCATCCTCCCTGGACTTGTTTCCAGCCCTGCCTGCCTCAGAAGCTCTGGGCTCTCTTAGAGACCAAGAGGACACTAGTGGTCCAGCTCTAATTGCTTGCCACAGCCCTGCTCCGGGGTCCTCTGGCTGGCATGGCCCACGCTCCCTCACAGGTTCAGAGCAAGGGCACACTGTGTGTGGGTGGCTGGAATGGTGTTCTAATCTGTCTTATGCCAAGCACCTCAAGCACCCATTACAGTGCCAACCACGCTTTCCACCACCTCCACTGTCACCGTGTTCACAACAGAGACCGTCACTGTAGAAGAGACCAGCATGTTCTCAACGCTGAGCAGCCACTACTCTGATGACAGGTAAGCCGGTTTGGACGCTGCTGTCCCTCTGTGGTCTGGTTCACCCAAACTCTTCCAATAGTCTCTGAAGTCTCGGGCTCCATTTGTAGAGTTAAGAATGTTGCCCTCAGTTCCCAGGGAGCCTAATCCTGGAGCAGAGGGTAGTCTGGAGGTTTGTTGGTTCATTTGCTCATTCATTCATCCTACCTAAACTGCTGCTAATTTGTTTCTGGTAGGCATGTGTTGAGTTCTAGAGACGTGAGTAGAGGCCTCAGTGAGAGAGAGTCTCATAGGCAGCCGGCAAGGACAGGTGCCCGGGGTGTGTGTCAGTGCGACACAGGGCTGTAGGGACACAGGGATGGCTTTTGACCCAACTTCTAGGAGGGCATTGATTCCCTAGAGCTTTTCAAATGAGCGGTGGCTCGGTGGTTTACGGTACTGGCTGCTTTTGCAGAGGACCAGGTTCGATTCCCAGCATCCACGCGGTGGTCACAACCACCTGAGACTCCAGTCCCGGGAGATCTAATGCCCTCTTTTTGGCTTCTGAGGACACTGTACACATGTGTACACACACACACACACACAATAAATAAATAAATAAATACATACATACATAAATTACCGTTGAAGTTAGAACCGTGATATTGGTGGGTCCTGGATGTCACTAGCCCATGTGGCGGCTTATGAAGCGAATATTTTTTCCCTTTCCTTTCCCCTCCCTTCCTTTCCTTTTCTTTTCTTCTCCACGCCCACCCCCAACAGAGTCTCCTGCAGCCCAGGCTGACCTTGAACACACTATCTAGCTAAGGATGACCTTGGACATCTGGTCTTTCTACCCTGTCTCTTGTATGCGAGGATTGCAGGTGTATGGGAACACCCAGCTTTTTGCCTGCCAGGGATTGAACTCAGAGCTTCATGCATGCCAGGCAAGTGCTCTTGCCTGAAACGCACCCTCAGTCTGATGTTATTTTTTGACCCTGCCTATGATCACTCCATGAGGAGGAATGGGTAGATTCAAATGTACCTATTTTACAGAAGTGAAAACATGGCCCAGATGGTTTCCTCAGTGAATCTTGACTGATCTTGTAAGTTTTTGACAACAGGGCCAGGACCTGGTTTATTTTTTTAGTAATCAGCCCAGACACCTGCAGTCAAAGCACTTTCTTGACTCTGAGAGGCCTCTTCTCATTTCTAGTGCCCCCTCCCCATAACTTTGTGTTTATCTCTTTATTTTTAACAAATCGATTAATTTATGTGTAGGAGTGTTTTGTCTGCACTTTTGTCTGTGCCCACTGTGTGTGCTTGGTGTCCACAGAGCTCAGAAGAGGGAGTTGGATCCCCTGGAACTGCAGTTACAGATGGTTGTGAGCCATCATGTGGGTCCTGGGAACCAAAACCAGGTCCCCTGCAAGAGCAGTGAGTGCTCTTAACCACTGAGCCACCTGTCCAGGCCCAGGACTTTGTTTTTTAGATATTCCAAGGGCTCCTATTGACGAGTCGTTTCCATAAAACCCTAATAGAATAGAAGATTCCCCCATCTTTCTAGAGCCAGGAACCCCTTCGCTCCCCTCCCTGCTTTGCCCTCTGTTTTGAGGCTTTTGTTTGTTTTTGTTTTGCAGTGCTGAGGACTGAACTTGGGGCCTCAGGACATGCTACACCTGTGGCCCTTCACGTGGCTTTTAATAAGTAATAGTTGACTTTCCTCTCCTGTTCATCATTGCGTGCTCTCTCTCTCACGAGTGAGTGTGTGTGCATTGCCAAGACAACTGTTGTTCCTCAGGCAGCAGCTGCCCTTCCTTCCTTCCTTCCTTCCTTCCTTCCTTCCTTCCTTCCTTCCTT